>NC_066581.1:206749994-207070827 GCF_024323335.1 Lathyrus oleraceus
AGGGTTTCTGGTAGACTGCACACTGACTGATGACTTCTGAGCAATCAAACCTTGACCAAATCACTTCCAAAGGACCCCTAGATCAAATGAACATGTTGGACCAACCCTAGGGCCTTGCCTCCTTGGAAATTGTACTTGCTTGCTTGACTGACTGATCTCCTGACCAGTTTGACCTAATCTGACTGATGATCTTGCACTTGGGGCAAAGGACAATGCAATGCTATGCAGTGGACTATGTTAAATGTTATGACCTAATATGAGAATGTATGTACAAGAGGTAGGTGCAAATTTGAGGTGCTACACACTGCCTACTATAATTTCCAAGTAAGGCATTGCCCATTAACTTTTGTAACCCCCACGTAATCATGAAGGAAGTTCGTAACCGTTCCTTATGATCGTACCTATGGTTTCCTAGCACTAAAGTCGGGTCCAGCTTGTTCTTCCCTTCGAGTTATCACATGGTGGATTCCATCGTGCTGACCTTGCATCTAAGTGAGCCCTAACTGCATTCTAACTTGTCTATGGTCATGATTACCCGACTTACTTGCCTCTTCATACTTGACCTTCTACAACATCGACTTCGAGTAATTTGGGGATGTACAATAACATATTAATAATTAAGTTTGCTATAATATTTCAAATCATGTGATATTCAATTTTTTTCCACTTTTTTATGTAGACGTTTAACGACATGCCACATTTCTCCCCTGATGACTTAAAAGACATCCGTAAACATTGTGCGTTTATTTTCAATGCGCTACTTGAAAATTATGCTAATGTATGACTTTGGCTTAATTTAATGTTTGTAATATATGACAATGGTGTATACATATATGTTTACAAATAATATTTTTAGCTTTGATGTAAAACGTATAAAATAGAGGTAAAAAAATACAAGTTTGTAATATATGAAAAATTAAATTAAAATAAAATAACAAAGTATTTCACCAAAGTTATTTACAATGATCGTTGTGATAAGTCATACGCTAAATATTATATACCATACAATCATTGGGAATCGAATTCATGACTTTTATATATTGCACAACAGTTGATCATTACAACAGTTATTATATGTAGCGCGCTACATGATTTATCACAACAATCATACGTCAGTGGTGAAAAATAACATACTTATAATCACACCCTATTTCAGAACGGTTGATCAACCGTGATAGAATCCATTTATCAACTATTATGAAATGTGTTTTCCATACCAATATATTTGTTTCTTTTTGAAAATTTAATACTTATTAACCAACTTAAAATTTATATATTTCATTTCAATGTATTTAAATAAGTAATTAGACTTATTTAAATCAACTAACAAGTAAAAGATCAACAATAAGATCTTTTCATCTTGTTTGAATTGATTAACTTCAGTCTGTGTAAATATAAGCTTTATGAAATTATTTATTTGGATTTTTTTATAAAAGAACATTTAACTTTATTGTCCATAAACAATTTTAATCTTATTTCTACCTGTTCTGAAAAATAGCCAAGTTTTATTTTAATATTTAACTTAATATTTTGTAAAATACACATATATAAATATCATATTTTAATTTTAGTATATAATAACATATTTAAATACAAAATAATAAAATATATTAATAAGTTTAAATAATTGAAAATATTGAAAATATTGAAAATTATAATTTAATTCAAAATACAAATGTAATTATAATAGTAATAAGAAATAATATATATATATATATATATATATATATATATATATATATATATATATATATATATATATATATATATATATATATATATATATATATATATATATTAGTTACTATACACTGTCAGTGTAAAAAAATTTCCACCACTATCGATTCATCACCATCATCCGTTTGTATTACTTTATAAAATTTTAAAATAAAAATTAAATTTATTTTAATATCCAACATCTAGGATTAACTGACGGGTGTTAAATCCCTTTACACGATTAGTGTATTTCAATTAAATTTCTCTCTCTAGATATTATTGATATTTATTTAAATAGTTATCAAATTTTCTTTAACGAGACATCATATTATTTTTTTAATTAAATAGACTTACAAAGCTTATTCTAACTTGAATTTAACGTAGAGTCTATCTATTGAAGTACTCCTACTTATTTTTGTCGATTTAGTGAGGAATCATTACATATATGTGAGGACCATCAAAATCTAGCGTAAGCAATTGGAATTGAATTCCTAACTTCAACAACATGATATTTGGCAACTAGGAGACACAATGTTGGTTAAGCCTAACTTAAAATTATTGAAGAAACAAGATATCCTTCCCATTTAAATCGGTGTTACGAAAATCCCCACAAAAAAAGAGTGAAATTGAACAAATATTAAGTGTAAACAAAATACCCTTCCCATGGTGAAAAACGGTAAACCAAATCCAAAACAGAATATCCTTCACTTATAAGCAAAGAGAACCCCAAAATGGACGGTTGCATTGTGCGCGGATCTTATTTACCTTAAAATAACGACTTTTCTTCATTCTTTATTATTATTATTATTTAATAAAAATATTAATACAAATTAGTAAAATAAACCTCGTGCTCGTCGCTTTCTTTCCCTTTATATTCTTTTCATTTTATTTTATCAATTTATTTTTCTTTTTTCTCTATTGTATTGTTATTTCAGCATCTTTATCTTTGTTGGCGGTTTTCATTTTCATCTTCGTCATAATTCATTCATACCTTTGTCTCTGCAACTCTCTGAAATCGCAAATCTCAAAAGGCTAAAAAGTTGGAGAGAGAGGAAAAAACACACTCACGAAAACAGCAATCAATAATTCACTTTTTTTCTTCAACTTCTCTCTCTTTATTGCCAGCTCTTCAACTTGTCCTCCCATAATCTCTTTCTTCTTTTTCTCTCTCTCTCTCTCTCTCTCACACACACCATCATCATCATCACACCCTGAGATCTCAGGTATCTCCATCTCTCTCCGATCATTCTATCCCTTTTTCTTCCCTTACCTTTAATCTCTGATCTCTAGCTCTCGTTTTTCTGATCCGTATTGCGATTATTGATCTGAGTTGCCTTTGATTGTGGTAACTTTTAGGGGTTTTTCTTTTCGTTTTGTGATTACTATGATGCTTATTGATCTATTTTATCTGATTCTTATATTAACTAGTTTTGTGATTTCATTACTTTATGCATTTGTTACGATTTGCAATTTATTTTTGATTAACCAAGCTTTGATCAATTGTCATTATTGTAATTCGAGAGAGAAATGGCTAAAGGATCAAAGGCAGGTAGATCTTAGTATCCAACTATGAAGCAACAAATCAAGTTGATCGCCTGTGTTGTTTGAAATTCTTCACCTTAGTATTTCATTGGTAGCTCAGATCAAGGGTACTACTAAAGGAGTAGTTCTTATCAAGCATTACATTACCATCATAATTATAGATATTTGTTTTTTTTAACTCTTAGATAGCTTTATAAAAGTTAACTAGAATTTTGGGATGTTGAATCCATCAGGCTTAGATTTAGAACAAATTATTATACGGTGGAGCTAGGATTGGATGAGTAACTATACGATGAGCTATTTTCAGCAATTTATATGCAGAAACTTGGATATGCTTTTCCCAATTAGCGATCTCCTTGTAATCAGAGAACTAGGGAATTTGAAATTTCATATGGATGATGGATGGTTGTAAAGTAATGTGTACGTTTTAGTTCTGAAAAGGAGAAAAGAGATGTAGTTCGCTGAAGACTAAGAGTTGCTTGTCCATGTTAGAAATTACAAGGTCTACTTGAATATAAGTTTGAGATACCAGATGTTGTACGCATACGAAGAGGATGAATATCATCACTAGAAGAAGTACTGTCAGTATGTAAACTAAAAATCTCGTAACTGTGTAATATTTTTATACATATATAGTAAATGTAGCAGAAAGAGAATGAATATAGGATAAAAAACATAAAACCGTCCTTCTGGTATTTGAGAGTCAGGTAGGTATTGTTAATCATGATATGGCTTGTGACTACGGAATGAATTTGAGTAAGGAGACACATCAGTATTGTAATTGAAGAGAAAAGTTTTGGAGGGTGTAGAAGATACCAAAAGTTTTCAAAGTTTGATGGCATATTTTGCTTGTAAAAGTTTTGGAGGGTGTAAAAGGATTTGTTTGTTTCAAACACAAAGGGCTTCTGTGTGAGCTTTTAGGAGAGTGGGTTCCCGATTGAGATCATGATGCCAAATAGAATGGAGCATAAAGCCTGATACAGTAGTAGTCCTGAAGTTAGTTATCATGCAATATTTTTAAACCAACAAGACATCATAAAATTGAAAGTATAATAAGACTGCCATTTTCATTTGATAGGGCTAAAAACAGTTTCCACCAATATTCCCGGAAATAAGTAAATGTGTGCACTGAAGAGATGATTATTCTGTCCGGAGCCATGATAAATCTTTCCACTTTTTGTGATTGTCATCTACTCCTAGAGAACAAAAATATTTTTCTTTATCTTTATGCTGATTGTTCATGTTTTGCATACGGAGTTTGTTGCTGCTGTACTGTTCTCCAAGCTTGACACGTCATATGGTGGAGTCAGAGAATATGCAATTATTTTCATCTACAAAGTGATGCATGATTTTCTCTTGCTAAGACATTCTTAACTCTGTTTCATCTCATGCAGTGGATTACTTTGGAATTTCTCGACGCTTTTTGCTGAAAAAACAGTATTTTAGAAGGAAGTTTAAGCCATGTCTAGCGCTACAAAAGGGTTGGAACCAGCATTCCAAGGAGTAGGCCAAAAAGTGTATCCTTAATACAAGGGTGATTTATAAAATAATCTGTGAAAATTAAAATTTATTTATTAAAATTTTTCCAGGGAGATCAAGTAAAAATGGTACAGATGATATTCAGCGATAAGCATTATTATTCCTAGTTACATTGTTGTATGCTTGATGTGCTATCGACTTGAAGGGTTTTAGACTTAACTTCTTTGTAGAGGGACTGAAATATGGAGGATTGAGAATTTTCAGCCAGTTCCATTGCCAAAATCTGATTATGGAAAATTCTACATGGGAGATTCTTACATTATCTTGCAGGTGCGCACTGTATCCAATATTACATAGCATTTGTTTATACATTACTAAACTTTGTTACTATTTGAAGACACTAGAGGCTAAACATTTCTGGAACCAGTTAATCTTTGTTCTGTTTAGGCTATAGATCAAAGCAAATAACCAGCATAATAGACAAAGCAGCTTCAACTTTATGATGAACAAGTTTTAATTAATTTCATGTGCAGACAGCACAAGGCAAAGGAGGCAATTATTTGTTTGATATTCACTTCTGGATCGGAAAGGATACAAGTCAGGTTAGTTTGGTCTTCGACCTTCCCTATCTCAACTTGACTCTTGTTTTATTCATCTTTCCCCCCTTCAAATTGAGGAATTGACTAAAATCTTGAACCTTTTAAAATAATCCCTATTGATGGCGGGTGCAATTTTCCTTGTAGGATGAAGCTGGAACTGCAGCCATTAAAACTGTTGAACTTGATGCATCCCTTGGAGGACGTGCAGTGCAGCACAGGGAAATCCAAGGGCATGAGTCTGACAAGTTTTTGTCATACTTTAAGCCTTGTATTATACCATTAGAAGGAGGTGTTGCATCTGGCTTCAGAACACCAGAAGAAGAGGAGTTTGAAACACGTTTGTATGTATGCAAAGGAAAAAGAGTTGTCAGAATAAAACAGGCACGGTGTTCTCTATTTTCATGAACTTCACGAAATCAGTGCACATTCATTGACTACAAATGTGACTTTACATATTCCTTGTGCAGATCCCTTTTGCACGGTCTTCGTTGAATCATGATGATGTATTCATCTTAGACACTAAGGAGAAGATTTATCAATTCAATGGTGCAAATTCCAATATTCAGGAAAGAGCAAAGGCTTTGGAAGTTATTCAGCTATTGAAGGAAAAGTATCATGAAGGGACATCCAGTGTTGCAATTGTTGGTAAGGACATGAGACACATGTTTTCTTATCAGTAACTGAAAATCCTATTATATAATTTTGTGTGACTGTTCTTCAAATATGTATTTTGATTTCTTTGTAATGATAAAATGTATTCCACGTTGCAGATGATGGAAAGTTGGATACCGAGTCAGACTCAGGTGAATTTTGGGTCCTCTTTGGTGGTTTTGCTCCCATTGGGAAGAAGGTCATCAGCGAAGATGATATTGTTCCAGAGACCATTCCTGCTCAACTTTACAGGTATATTGATTTCATCCTGGTCACTCCCTTCCTAGTGCACTTCTCTTCCAGATTACTTGTTTGGAAAAGATAATCTAACTCTAAGATAAATCAATAGAAGAGGAATTTGTCAGCTATTAATAGTTTGTTAGGTCAATACTGACCATATGAATGTATTTCTTTACTATGTAAATTTTATGCATATCCTCCCTTTTCTCCTTTTTCTTACATTACTTCAAATTTGATTTATTTTTGCCTTTAGAATGTGAATGTTTGCTTTGAGAATGTACATTTGGGCAACACTATTGTATTCAGACCAGTCATTGACTTGGTCAAGACATAGAATCGTCGGGTTAATGGCTGAACGAGTGGGGCACTAGTTGAACCATGGTTTGGTCTCTATTAAAAAATTCACAATATATCAATTTCATTGTGGCGAACTGGGAAGCTGCGGCTGTAAAGTTGCAGCTTGGCCTAAGGTGGCTGTAGCAAAGATGAGAGGATTCCCAAGGTGGCCGTGGTGATTGTTGTGAATGGGCCTCAGTGGAGAAGGCGTGATTGGTAGAATAACAGCTAGAGTCGGAGAGAAACACGCCAAACGGAAGGAGAAGCAAGATGACTGCATACATCAGACAGAATTGTAGACCAATTAAGAACATTTAATATGAGATCATAATAATGAAGATGTTGTTGAGATAGTTGGCAAGACGGATGCACCAATAGACAGAAATAATTAAGAAAAGTTAATATGAGGTCATAATAACCAAGATGTTGTTGAGATAGTAGGTAACCTGTTACCTGACTCTCCCCCGGAAAAAAAAATAAACTCTAGTTTGAGTTTTGGAGTCGTCTATTTGGGAGGTAGAGACTAACTCTGGTAAAAAAAACATGTTTTCAGCTGCCAACTAGAATATTAGTCCAATAGCTGGCCCGAAGAGCTAAGCTGTATGATACCTTGGGGCACCTACTAGGGGTCAAAGATCTTAATTACGGTGGATTGGAAAAAAGAGAGTAAAAGAGTCATAATATAACCTAATGAGGACAGATCCTCGTAGAGGAGAGAGAAAATGTGCAGGATAATGCAAGAGATGCCTCTAAGTGGGTTGATAGCATCAGTGGTGATAGGAAACATAGCGACTCACATGGCATGTGTGCAGGTATGAAAGATCCTCCGAAGCTAAAACTTCTAGGTTGGACACATAAGTGATTCCACTCTTGATGGTGGTGGTTGCCAGAAAAAGTCGCCAAAATATTATTCAGCGGCAGCCACGCGTATAACAGCAATAGGTGGCGGTTGTGATCTGTAGAGATGAAAACAGGAGATAGAATAGGAAAGGTCACGAGAGAGAGAGAGAGAGAGAGAGAGAGAGAGATGTTGAAGAACTTGAATAACATGGAAACCTGCTGGGAAGCTTTTTTTGCTGGTGACCAGTAGCAGCAGCTTTCCATCACAATAGCTTCAAAGAACCCCACTGTTAACATAATTAAAACCAGCTCTAATAATAGCAGGTCGGATTTGTGATTTTTGTGTAAACCAGACCACAACTAACCTCTACTTATAACAGCATATCAAATAAATACAATGCTAATTGATATAATTTTCTAATCCTAATATATGTTTCTAATCCCAACAGTAAATTCATGAATATGATTTTAACACATGTCATTCCTTAAAAAATCCCAAAATTAAACCATGACTATGGCACTAATACTTAAACAAATATCCAATCATCTTTTCACATAATCAAAGCTCACAAATAATTAAGTTAATAATGTAATCGAACAACACTGGTTTCATAATAATTTAATCACAACAGAATCTAACAAATAACTAAACAACTCTGTCAAAAACTAAAAAGCCACAATAATCCATAATTTATTTATGTCCAAGTAGACAAAATTTGTGTTCAATTCAGGCACTTGTTCTTTATCAATGAAATCATATGCTTCCCCAACATTGCTTTCATTTTGATTCACATTTCCCTTGGCATTGTCATGTGATCATCATCATCATCAAATTTAATTGATCTACTATAACATCATTATAAACTTTAAGTTATTAGTAATTAATATTTAGTGATGACAAATCTGAAACAATTAAATTATAATCAAATTGTAATGGAAACATATCAATATTGTCTGAAATTAGCTGGGTGGTCATATTTGCAAGGCCACTATGCAATGATTTCAACTTCTGATTAGTTAACTTAAGAATGACGGCAACTCCTCCATACTCAATTAGAATGGTTATCGAGTGCTTCAAATTAATAGGGTCATAATCTAGATGCCTCAAGTGATTCCTAAGTTTATTAATTTGCTCATATATCAATACCAGAAAGTTAAATAGTCAATGAAAAATAAACATAACAATACATTTGCTTTAACCTCAAGTTGCAATGACCAAAGACAAGATCAGCAAGCCTTTGATGCTCCACCCTATTTCTTTTATTTGAATGAAGGTGCTCAAGTAGACTCCAATTTCTTAAATAAACCACCAGCCTGACTGGGTTTCACCGGTTCAAAGACACCTCGTCGGGAAAGTAGTTCATACGAACTGGTTAAGTGTCGAGTTTCCAGTTTGACTAGTCTGAGCTGGAGGTCTGAGCATTTGGCTAGAATTTCTGTTTCCGGTTCAACTGGTCCTGGCCTGAGTTTATTACAATGCATTTAGGTATTGTGCTCTATTTGTGAATCATTTTTCCGTGTACACTGATGAACACCAGTAATTGTTCAGAAAAAATGGAATGTAATCACATGTGCCGATGGTGTGTCGATTAACAACATGTGTCGATGTTGTGTCGGTATTTAAGTTCAACACGTGTTGGACACTGGAGACACCTTTCAGTGTTACATTGTTGATACACAAGTAGATTTTGATTAATCATGACTTAGGGTTTTTGAATTCTTCTCATTCCGTTGAAGGTGAAGATGTTTTTCTTGTTTGACTTTTTTTTCCTGCTTAATACTTTGAGAGGTATAATAAACTTTTTTGAAGTGTAGTTTTTAATTTTTATTGTCTTATGATGTGTGCGCTATGCCTTTTATGTTTCTTGATCATGAGCATATGAATCATGATTATGCGAATGTGTTTACAGTATTGCTGATGGTGAGGCCAAGTCTGTGGAAGGTGAACTCTCTAAGTCACTGTTGGAGAACAACAAATGCTATTTATTGGACTGTGGTGCTGAGGTGTTTGTCTGGGTTGGCCGAGTAACACAAGTTGATGAAAGAAAAGCTGCTTGTCAAGCTGCTGAGGTAATTCCATTACAGAATCCATATTTTTCTTATTATGAATGATTAAAAGCGTCGGCATTAATTTTATTATTTTTTCAGGACTTTGTTACAAGTCAAAAAAGGCCAAAAGCTACAAGGATAACAAGGGTTATTCAAGGTTATGAGACACATTCATTTAAATCCAACTTTGATTCTTGGCCATCAGGATCTGCTACCACTGCTGGTGCCGAGGAAGGAAGAGGAAAAGTTGCAGGTGGACACCGATTCTTCTGACTTGTAATGGTTTTTGATTGGGGTCTTAGTTACTGTCACGGTCTTACAGCAAATCACATCAATGTGGCTACTATTGCCTCAATCGTGGCCGCGAAGACATCAAAAACTTTGATGTCGCAGCTGTATAGTACCTTTTAAAAAAAAAACTCAGAGTGTAATTTGGCTAGGCTTTTTGTCAATTAAGTTTTCTGACAAAGTTTAATATTTTTCTTTCTGTATTGCCAGCTTTGCTGAAGCAACAAGGTATGGGTGTTAAGGGAGCTGCAAAAAGTACTCCAATTAATGAGGAAATTCCACCTTTGCTTGAAGCAGGTGGAAAATTGGAGGTGATTTTATTTAAAAAATTAAATAAATAATTAGTTTTTTAGCTCAAATGAATGAATACCAGTCAATGCTTAATATTGTTAATGTTTTCAGGTATGGATAATCAATGGAAGTGCTAAGACTCCATTACCTAAGGAAGATAATGGTAAATTTTATAGTGGAGATTGTTACATAGTACTTTACACTTATCACTCTGGTGAGAGGAAGGAAGACTACTTCTTGTGCTGTTGGTTCGGAAAACACAGCATTGAGGTAATGCATCATAAAAATAAAAATACATTAAAACTTTGTAACTTCTGTTGCTTGGGATTTTTATGTATTTATGACTATACTATACAAGTTAACTTCGTTATGATTCCTTATTCAGGAGGACCAAAAGATGGCTACTCGGTTGGCTACTACAATGTCCAACTCACTAAAGGGTAGACCTGTTCAGGTATTATAATGTGAATTTCAAATTGATGATGCAACTTCAAAACTGGGTATAATTATTGTATTTTCTTTCAGGGTCGCTTATTTGATGGTAAAGAATCACCACAGTTTGTCGCGCTTTTCCAACCTATGGTGGTCCTCAAGGTATCATTTACAAAACTCAGTGCAGTGTTGTCACATAGTGGCTTTAGCAGCACTATAGCATAGCATAATTTGAACAAATTGCTGTTATTTTGCAATATACTATTTAGTATTGTCAAATAGTCATTGTTAATAAGTGGAGACAATCCTCACCTAACAAGCCAGTTTTATAAGGTTGTGTTATGCCCAACCACAATTCTAACATGGTATCAGAGCCTTGTTGAAGATCTGTTGGGCCACCTGGAGGCGATTTTTTTCTTGCTATCCTTAATTGACGACACTGATCCAATGTTATTTTGACAAACATGTAAAGATTGTATGAAGTTCGCTAATTTAGCTGATATATTTTTTCCAGGGAGGTTTGAGCTCTGGTTACAAAAAGTTAATTGCGGAGAAAGGTTTGCCAGATGAGACTTACACAGCAGAGAGTATTGCTCTTGTTCGGATTTCTGGAACATCTACTCATAATAATAAAACAATGCAAGTTGACGCAGTAAGTATCCCTAAAATTATTCCTTTTTGTCCACCTTGGTTATATAGCTAGATCTTCTTTCTCTACTAGTTGACCAAAGTTATGCTTTCATTATTCAGGTGGCAACATCATTGAATTCTACCGAGTGTTTTCTTCTGCAATCTGGCTCAACAGTTTTTACTTGGCATGGCAACCAATCTTCCATTGAACAGCAGCAGCTTGCAGCCAAAGTTGCTGAATTTTTAAGGGTAGCTTGCATGTTTTATAAAACACAAATAACAATGTTATTACATCATATATTATTTGTTAACATGTTACACATCCACGTGCAGCCAGGAATTGCTTTAAAGCATGCTAAAGAAGGCACAGAAACCTCAGCTTTCTGGTCTGCTGTAGGAGGAAAACAAAGTGTCACTAGCAAAAAAGTCACTAATGACATTGTTAGAGACCCACATTTGTTCACTTTGTCATTTAATAAAGGTAACATTTCTTGTAATTTTACTTCTTTGTATCAAACATTGTTCTAAACTAGTGTTTTTATTTACTGATATTTGAATGTTCTTTGACCATTATTAACTGTGTATTTCTTTTCAATATGGATGTTCCAGGAAAATTACAGGTGAGTTTGTGACTGCAACTTCATTCTGTGAACTTTCGCACAATTGTTAGGAAACCTGCCAGCAGTGACAATAACTTTTGACTTCTTAATGTCTTTTAAATCTAGTTTTACAATTTTACTCTTCAGGTAGAAGAGCTTTACAACTTTTGCCAGGATGATCTGTTAACAGAAGATATCCTCGTACTTGACACGCATGCAGAAGTGTTTGTTTGGATTGGCCAGTGTGTGGACCCAAAAGAAAAGCAAAATGCTTTTGAAATCGCCCAGGTAAGAATGCTCAACAGATCAGAGCTTTTGCTTTCTATATTTCATTTTTCTAGATTTCAGATTGTGTTCTATGTTACTATTTGTAATTCTATTCTCTAATGTTTGGTAATCCTTGCCCTAAATATTTGTGCTTTATTAGAATTTATTAGCAAATCAGAAAAAGAAAAACTTGATGTATATTGGAAAAATTTCCAACAGAAATACATAGAAAAGGCTGCATCTCTGGAGGGACTATCTCCTCAAGTACCACTATATAAAGTAACTGAAGGGAATGAACCTTGCTTTTTCACAACATACTTTTCTTGGGATCATGCAAAATCTACGGTATGTGCTAAACCATCAAGGAGCTCCCGTTTCTGTTTCTCTAATTTCTTATGTTACATTTTTCTGTTTGCCTATGTTCGATTGAAAATGGTATAATTCACGATTAACTGATTTATTTAGCAAAAACTTATTGTCATCAAATATAGAGATGACAACAATTGAGTTTTATGACATGGTTTCCATCTTTAAAAACAATTATTGGAGCTTGGATTTTAAGTACACAACAATTGCTCCCATGTATGAAACAATTATTGGAGCTTGGATTTTAAGTACACAACAATTGCTCCCATGTATGAAACAGTGCCAATGAGTGCTATTAGTATATTTACATATACAAAGTGTATCAGATGTAATAAGGCTAAATTGTTTTCTCCATTTCCTGGTCAAATCTTTGTTTATAAGAAACAAATTGAAAATAAGATGACATATTCATGAATTGAAAATGCGGAAACAAAAAATATTTCTTTAAACCAAAAAAGGCTCCTAATATGTTGCATTTTCATTACTCATTAATTTCCTGTGATAAAATGCAGGTTCAAGGAAACTCCTTCCAGAAAAAGTTGGCATTGCTATTTGGGATTGGTCATTCTGTAGAGGTATAAGAAACCTGGCTTAATGATGTGTAATTTTGATGAAAAGTTGTGACTGTTGAACCATATAAAATTTTACAGTTTTGTTTGCTTATGTTGAAATCAACACTAGAAGATGAACTTGTATCACTATTCATGAATCATGAAAAATGTCTTGGTTAGATCAAAATGTGGATATTGTAATTCATGTCATGCTTCTTTAGCTCCATGAATTACAATATGACATATAGGACCCTCAATATGTTTACCAAAACTGAACACCATTTATGTGGTTTATACTTTATAGGGCTCAACGTCTATATTGAATTCTTCACATTTCATTAGGAAAAATTATAAATGCATTATAATTTGCAACAGAATTTTGAGAATTTTTTTGATCTTCCTAAACACAGTGCTCTAATATTATTTACATTTAGTGTCAACACCAGAATCATTTTACTTTCAAATCGGGTTGTAAAATGGAATAAAACTTTAGAAACATTAAGGAACTAATGCTCTCTTTATTTATTATTTTTCTCATCATTGGTTTTGATGTGATGTACTCCTTTGATGATGATTAATCCATTCAATCAATTTTATGATTTGCTAACCTGTGTTAGTTGTTTCTCTGCTACATTATAATGACTTTGTTTCAGGTTATTGTCAAGACTGAAGTTAATTAAATCCGGTTAAAATATCAACATCTGTGAAGATCATATAAGAATTGCAATAAATATGACTATGATACAAAATTTTAGACTACTAAAACAGAATTTTGAATTATGTCCTTTTTCCATTTCACACTGAAACAGAGTTTTTGTGTAATTTAAGAGCCACTACCCTTGTATCCGTTCTATATATGATACTCATTTCTTATTTAAATGGTTTCTTGCTTGTAGTTCTATTTGTTTAACCCGGCTTTGCTGAATCTGTTGACAGGAAAAATCTAATGGATCAAGTCAAGGCGGACCAAGACAAAGAGCAGAAGCTTTGGCTGCCTTAAATAATGCATTTAATTCATCTCCCGAGACAGCACCCAGTACTGTATGTGATCTTGTTTATAGATGACTTACTATCCTTTTCTTAAGTCGGTGAATATAACCTACAACAGATTCTCCTGATAAGAGGGCACATGTGTTAATGCATTGCGTTCAACCAAATATAATATTATATACTTCAATGGTGCACACATTTCTATTTTAAATGAATACTAACTACACTTATTCTTTGGAGAAATTTACTAACTACACTTATTGTTTAAATGACACACACATACCTTCTATTTCTGCAATAACAATTTGTTGTGTTGATATTGAACTTGTTTTTAAACACGTTCCAAGGGTTAACCAAACTTACTCTTGAATGTATGAAAAATTTGTATAAATGTTTTTGACTTTAGGGTAAGGAGGGTAGACCTGGAGATAAGGCAAACAATTAGAGGAAGGAGAAGACCTAGAAAGACAATCAAAGAAGTTATTAAGAAAGATCTCGAGATTAATAACTTGGATAGAAGCATGGTCCTTGATGGAACATTATGGCGAAAGTTGATTCATGTGGCCGACCCCACTTAGTGGGATAAGGCTTAATTGTTGTTGTTGTTGTTTTTGACTTTAGGGGAGATATTTTTAAACACCTACACACCCAACAACCGAGTTAAAACCTAGAAGGCTACAGAAGCACGGATTTTAAAATAACTATGATATCTAATTGGACCATAAGTGTTGGTTAAAATTAAAAACAGAGAAAAAAAGAAAAGAAATTGGTGTTTCCTTCTAATATTTTTTACTCTTACTGATACAGGATAGATTGAATAGCTTAAATCAAGGAGGACCGAGGCAAAGGGCAGAAGCTTTAGCTGCCTTAAACTCTGCCTTCAGTTCATCATCCGGAACTAAAGTTGTTACACCTAGGAAATCTCCAAGAGGTCAAGGATCACAAAGAGCAGCTGCAGTAGCTGCTCTTTCTAACGTTCTCACTGCTGAAAAGAAGAAACAATCACCTGACAGTTCTCCTATGGCAAGCAGTAGTCCTGTTGTTGAAAGTAACACTCCCGGTGAGATATATTGCTCTTGTTTTCTTTTCTACAAACCAAACGTGTAATTTCTGTTGATTTGACAAGTTTGAGTTCTCTCTGCAGATGCTAAAAGTGAAACTGCCGCTTCTGAATTGGAAGGTCCTGAAGAAGTTACAGAAACCAAGGAGGCAGAGGAACTTGCTCCTGAAACTGGTAGCAATGGAAGTTCAGAAACAAAACTAGAAGACGTGGAGGATGGAAATGATAACCAAAATAGTCAAAGTGTCTTCACTTATGAGCAATTAAAGGCTAAATCTGGGAGTCATCTGTCTGGAATTGATCTTAAACGCAGGGAGGTTAGTCTATGTTTTTCATGTAACTGAGTTATTTAATATGTTAATGTAAGTGTGAAGTTACCTTATACTATTGATTATATCAAATATGTTGAGGAGTATCTGTAACATGTGAAATTATCAAGAGAGATACATGTCACTTGATTTTACTATTGCTTAAATGCTATATGTTGCGATGTTAACATGTTTTTCCCTTTTCTTCTCTACTTGATGTTGCTTAGGCTTATCTGTCAGAAGAAGAGTTTCAAACTGTGTTTGCGATATCAAAAGAAGCATTCTCTAAGTTACCAAGATGGAAGCAAGACATGCTGAAAAGAAAAGTTGATTTGTTCTAGACACTCAGATATACAATATGCTGCTTATGCGCATCCAAGTATACCTTTCTTGAGTTGTCTTGAAATGCAGTTATCTGTTGAATGGTGTGGTTTTTTTTGGTATATACCATACTTGGATTCCTATGCATATCATTTTGGTTTTGGCCTATAATGGACGTAGCTGTGGTTAGTGTGGAGATTGATTTATAGTTTATCTGTTTAAGTTGATGATGTCTCTTCCTCTTGTAATGTTCACATATTGTTGTAGCAACCAAGACAGTGAACACTGGACATGTTATATTCTTTCATTTGGTCAAGTTTGTATTGTTAAGGTGTGGTTTTGATTTTCTTTGTTGCTATTGGTTAGGTGGCGGGTGTATATGTATTGCTTGTTATACTGGGAATCTCAATATAAAGAATGAAAATTTGTTTGTTTGTTATATATGGCTGTGAATTATATAAATGTGGTGTTTTTGGTTCTGGTTTTCTTATTATGTGCTTGTGGAGAATGAGATTTAGGAAATATAAAATGTTAACTAGAGATGATATATTTATAGAAATGTGGTTTTATACATGAAAACTACATAGGATGAACTGAGAATTTGAGAATTCCCCTAAAACAAATACTAATTGTGAACATTTGTTTACAATTACTATATTTTATTTCTCTTATTTACTTGAAGCTTAACACCAGGAAAGAGGATCATTTGGCTGAATAAAGAGGACTACGGCGACAGGATGAAGTAGATGAAGAGAAATGATTTGAGGAGATGATAACTTCAAGTTTTCAGTGTGATGTGAGCCACATCCCTAAGAGTGAGAAAAGAAATTCCTACATCTTATCCCTGGGTTTGAAGATGCATTTCCACGCATTTTAAATCATTATATATTTTGTAAATCAAACAATCACTTCATTTTTGTCAAAAACTTGATTCGAAGATACATCTCCACAGTTTTCTGGGTTAAATTCGGAGATGTATCTTCGAAAAGTCAAGCAGAAAATTGAATATATCACCACCTTGCATGATCATCTCATTTAGATTCCATACAGTTTCATAATTCAAAATCAACAAAAAAATTTCATTCAGAATCAACATTTCGACTACAAACTATCATTCTTGTGTTTTGTCACATCAATGGGAGCAAAAGAAGTTGGAATTTAAGGTAAAGTTAATTTATTTCATTCCACATTGTTTTCATTAATCTTGTTTTTGAGTTGAAAAAAATGTTCGTTACGTTGAGAATACTATTCTGGACCAAGTGAAGGTGAAGATTGTTTGTGCTTGGACCGACCAGGTTAGACACCTCGACCATACAATAACTTACAAAGTCGAATCTGCACATTCGACATTGAATAAATGGTTGGGTGATTGTAGGTGATTTTTGTAGAGAGTGAGACGTCGTGAATCATGGATGTACAAACTTAAGAAGACTTACAGTTTTCCATGTGCTTGTGGTCCTGTACTGGAGTCAAAATAGATGCGCTATCCTGAAATGGGCCAACTTATATCGTACCATAATTTTTGGTCTGTTTATGATTAAAGGGTGATTCTGGATATGCATATTCAGATTCACCCCGTACTAAATTAAAAAAATACAACATGACATTTTGCGGATGTGCATATCCGTAAATCTTTTTTCGTAAAAGAATAGGGTGTATTCGGACATACATCACCGAAAAATAACTTAATGACAGGATAAGGTCTCTAAAGTCTAAAGTGATCCAAAATTTGTATAAATATGGTCTCTTATTCCATATTTTTACACAACACCAAAATAAGACAATGAATGCGTATCTTCACCTTGCATTCGTGTATTTCAATGACGCGAAGTCACCACTTCAATTTAGGGTCATCGATGACACATCTATCGCCGATCTGATATCCAAACTGAATACTCTCATGTGATATTTAAAAAAATCAAAGAGATGTCAAACTCGACTCGAGTATCGTTCATCCTCATTTGACAGCGAAGGGAAGATATATTCACCAATTTTGAATTGAAGATGGATAAAAATTTAAAGGTTATGTGCAGTACTTTTCATCGTATGCATCAAAGGGTCCGATTGAAGTGGATGTGAAGATTGCAAAATTTGTCGAAGATATTATCAATATGTTGCAACGTCCTTAACTATCCGTTTGTAACGGCATGTAATGTTAAATTTATGTTAACGACTATCTATGTAATGAGTCTTTTAATTTAATGTCAAGTTGGTGTGGTTTCTAGATCTTGCTCATACTGTCTTTGTTTCTGTTTTGAAGTATCAATGCCATTTTCAGATATACATCTCCGAAATATATCATATACATATTCGAAGATGCAACTCTGGACAAAAAATTAAGTTTAGTAGGGATATCTTACTCATTTGCATTCAATTTTATGGAAAATGGATGCGTCCGTAAATGCATCTTCGAACTCTAGGGATATTTTGGATTTTTTCAAGGGTTTGTGAAAAGGTATAGAGATAGGAAAAGAAATATTCTAAGATGTGGTGAAGGGTAACTTGGAAATTTCAAAAAATAAATGGATAAGAGTATTAGATTTGGGGGTTGGGGTTTAGGAGTATTAGATTTGGAGATATAGTTAAATTAATTATTAATTAGATGGTTTTGGACGGACTAGTTTGTTATACAAAGAAACAAAAGATTTATATAAATAACAAAAGTAATAGCTAATTGATAGGATTGTTCACCACATCCGTATCTAATTCATCCACTCTAAAGAAATTTTTGAAATATCTTTAAAATTTGGATTTTGAAGTTCGGATGCATCAAAATGCACGTCAAATACAAGTAAGAAAATGTAAGGATTTGGGATTCAAATGCACTCCAACGGACCACGACAACCTGACTTTAAAATCACGACCAAATCAAAGTTAAAAATATGTCAAAATTTCAAAATACAGATTAAAATTACAAATTTTAAAATCCGGACGCTTTCATTCAAGTACTTGTGCCTTGTATTTTCCTTTTCTTTTCCTTCGATTTGAAATTAAAAAAATAGTGAAAAACATAGTTCTCACTAGTGTCTACTCATGTTCCATCATTGTTCCAATCTTTTTTTCAAATGCTACTCCAGTACATTCAAGCCTAAGATCTTCATCAACTTTTACTTTTCTCCATTAAAGCTAAGCAGGATCATCTGAAATTCTAGTTATCAGACTTTCGATGTCACACGGGTTGTTATGACATCCAATTCTGCACAGACAAGAATTATGCAGAACTTAAAAGTAAGTGTAGTAAATAACACAAGTAATTGTTTATCCAGTTCAGTCCAACATGACCTACGTCTGAGGGCTACCAAGTCAAGGAGGAAATCCACTATTAGTAGTATTAATTCAAAGCTAAACTCCCCCGTTTACAACTCTTCACTTAATCCCTACCCAATGCAATTTCAATCTTACACTAAGATCAGAGTTCCTACTCACTCCCCCTCAATCACCTCAGTGATTACTACCTTTAATCAATATTAAAGACAATTTTGAAGTCACACTTCAAACAACTCTTGATTGTGCTTAACAGCTTTAATCAAGATACACAACACTCACGCTTAAAAGCTTAGAGTGACACAACACTTACAACTCAATGAACACCCTATACCAATGCAATCATCTACGTGATAATAGCTTGGCTTACAAGATATGTCTAATACAAGACTCACAAAAATACAGCAGTGAAGTATGATGGACACACTAAATCTTCACGCCTCAAAAATTCCCAGTTCTGAATGAAGGAATGACTTCCTTTTATATTGCAGCACTTGGGCCTTGTACTTGTATTCTCCTGAATTTAAGGTCACGCGAGTTCCCCTAAATTCCACATCTAGGTTACTAACAAATAGGCTATTTGTTAGGTTCATTAAATGTAGCTTGGTTGTTGGTTTCCTGGATTTTCTCTCAGCTGTTGAATCCCTGAAGAATAGCCTGAGAAAAATGCTGAAACAGAAAAACTAAACAACCTACAATTTAGCATATGCTGTCAGGAATGAATGTCACAACATTCAGCTTGACATCAAGGATCATATGCTAAGTCTGTTTTTCCTGAAAACAGACTGTACAAATTTGCTGAACTGTACAGGACCAGTCTGTCCATTCTACAGTAACAGCTTACATTAATAAATATCAAAGCATCCAATTTGACATTCACACATTTAGCCTTAAGTCAGTTCTGTTATCCTCTTGAAGAACAGACTGAGAAACATACTGAAGTGTAGCAGAACACCACTCTCTCTATTGTTCAGTATATGCTGTCAATGATGAATGTCATAACATCCAGTTTGACATTCAGACAGTAGGCCTTATGCCAGGTCTGGTATTTCCTTGATAACCAGACTGAAAATAAATACTGAGTTCTAACAGAACATCAACTGTTCTATTCCTCAATATCTGCTGACAGGGATGAATGTCATAACATCCAGTTTGACATTCAATACATCCTGTATTAGCTAATCCTGCAGTAAACTACTCAAGTATGTCATGACATCAGTCAAGACATCAGAGTACAACTAGATATTCTAACCTACAATGCAGTCACACAAACACCTCCACAGCATGTCATGACATCAGTCAAGACATTCGAATCCAGCTAGTATTTTACCATACAATGCAGCCAATTAAACACCTACAAACTCCCCCTTTGGCAAATTTTTGGCTAAAACACTTTGGTCTCACAACAGAGTCCATAGCAGCGGAAATCTCACATCTAGCAGGAAATTGACCTAGCTATTACACTCAGAGTGGCAGCACACTCACACATTTGGAAGTTAAATAAAAACTCCACAAGCCAGCACACATACAGAAGTTAAATAAAAACTTCTAATTGCACCACAACCTCTGTCTTGAATATCTGCAAAACAATCTGTTGTCCTGGGGAAAAGTCTGTTACTCCCCCTTTTTGTCAAAAATGTTGCCAAAGCAACACTTTAAGGTACAGAGCCACATAAAATAAACAGAATTACACACAAATGACAGAATTACATAAAATGATTTATGCCTCAGCCTCATCATCAGCCTCCTCATCAGAACTGGTCTCCTCCTCACCCTCTGAGCTTTGCCTTGCAGCTCCATCTGTATCCTCAGCAGACATCTCCAATTGACAAATCAGCTTTTCCAGGGTGAGCTTCCTAACCTCCAGCTCTTTGCAAGTCTCTCTGAGCACAACAATGACAACAACTTTATCTGGTTGGTTGCCAACATTGGATGTTTCTCCTGATGTCATGACAATGTCAGGGACATGCTTACCCAGAAACAGTTTGTAGTTGAAGGCCAATGGACTCTCTCTTCTTTTCACAAAGTCATTGTCAGTCAAGATGTTTGGGAATTGATTCAGCACAATGCCACATATGAGAGAAGGAAATGCTATAGGTCCTTTCACACTGAAACTCCCAGCGTGTTTCATGGTCTGATCAAAGATGTAGGTACCATAGTCAAACTTTGCCTTGGTTCCAACAGCATAGATGAACTTTCCAAGCATCACAGACACAGTTGACTTGTGATTTGTGGGCACCCAGTTTGCAGCTCCAACTTTGTGTATCATGCAATACTTCACACTGAGTTGGCTGGCCACCAGCTTCCCTTTAAGAGGCCACTTCCGAACTTGATTTGCAGTGATGACTTGACAGATTCTGTTGTCAGTCACTTCAAGCTCTGGTTGCACTACATCAGCTCTTCCCAAATACAGATTGATTACTGAGGGAGAGAAGGTCACACACTTGCCACGCACATAGACCTTTCTGAATTCTCTGGACTTCCCATCTGCACATTCCTCAGACACATTTACAATGAACTCCTTCACCAAGGTCTCATAGCACTTTGGGAGTTGAGTCACAATTCTCATTAGTCCTGCCTCTTTAATAAGGTCCACAATCTCCTTACACTCCAAGGCATTCTGAGCTAGTTCCCTCTCCAAGGCCAGCCTCTTGTGATAGACATACTTCCACCTGTTCACACTAGAGGCAAAATGAAATGACACATTGTCAATAGGTACCTCTGGGACACTAGTAGCCAGCTTGCTAGTGGTTGGCTTCTTCTTAGACAGAGATGTTGTGACATCACATGGGACATCTGAATCAGACTCCACCACAACAGCCTTGGTCTTCATTTTCTTGGGCACCTCCTTGCTCCAAGATTTTGCAGGTCCATGTCCTTTCCTTTTGAGGGGACTCTGAGTCACCTTTTGCTTGGGAGAAGTTGTCACATCCACCTCCCTAGTTGGGGACCTCTGCACCACTGTCTTCTTCTCTCTCCTAGCCCTAACTCTTTTGGCTAAGCTAGGGACAACTGAGGTCAACAGTTCATTGTCAGAGAGCTCTTCCAGATTCACAGTGTCAATATTAGGGTTGTCACTGACATCTTGAGTGACACCGACCTTATCACCCCTCACATTGGCTGAGGGTTTGTCAATCTTTGACCCCTCATGAGCCTCAGGTTGCTCAACATTGTCAGAGACATTCTTTCTTAACACTACAGCGTTATCTTGACATGCAACAATATCAGGTATGATAGTGTTCAAGGGAACAGAAACCCCAGGAACATTCCGATTACCAGATAGTATCTGAGTGACAATAGTTGCAATGGAGTTATGCACATACCTCGAGCCTTCCCTTGTTTGTTCATCAAGAGCGATTTCTGATGAAAATTCGGAGACCGTTTCCTTAGGTCTTCTTGCATGGGACGAGGTTGCAGCGTCAGCAACAGGATCCTCCCGGTTAGGGTTGCAAGACTCAGTGCTGGGGGAATCAGACATGGTCGTGTAGGTGGTTGAGTCGGATTTGTGCGACATGATTAACGTCTCGGAGGAGAGTTGAACCGTTTCTCTGGAAGAAAATCTGCAAGACTGAGGATTGAAGCGATGGAATAGTAAACACTTTTTGCACGAGTAATGTCTATTATTTTTTGACCACTCAAAGTGCACTCTTAATTGTTTAATAAGTTGCCTTACTAACCAGTAGCTAACTAGTATTATTAGTTGCTATAATTTCTCAGAGGCGCGCATTCCCTCTTTGCCCTTAACTTTGTCAACCTGAGTAGCGTTCAATGTCATGACATTCTGAGTGACATTGTACTCAGTCTGCATCAGGTTCATACATACCAGTGATGAACCCCTGCTACTAGAAGCTAGGTACTTATCTTCTGCAATGGACAATGGTCCACACATCTGTTTATTCCTTGCTACTGCTCCATTTGTAGGATGACCAATACTTGACAATGACTCACAACTTTCAATCAGACATTTTCCACAGTCTGCCTTTCTTTTCACAAGCAGATTTAGGATTGTTTCCTTGGATATGATCTTCTTCATTCCTTTTAAATGAAGTTGTCCAAGTCTTCCATGTTCCAGCTTCACTCCCAGCTCTCCTTTGGCTAAGGGGCACTTGGGGGAGAAGAGTGAGTCTTTGGATATCCATAGATAACAGTTATCTTTGGATCTGGCTCCTCTCATTACTTCCTGGTTGCAACCATTCAACACCACACAACCTCCCCTAGTGCATTTCACATTGAATCCTTGGTCACATAGCTGGCTTATGCTGATGAGATTAGCAGTTAGTCCTCTTACTAACAGCACATTACTCAGTTTTGGAACTCTAGGGCAATCCAGCTTACCAACACCCTTGATTTCTCCTTTAGTTCCATCACCAAATGTCACATATTTGGTGACATGGGGTTGTAGGTCCACCAATAAGTTGCTCATTCCAGTCATATGTCTTGAGCAGCCACTATCAAAGTACCAGTCTTGTCTGGTAGGAGCCCTTGGAGATGTGTGAGCTAGTTTAGCAACACATTGTTGATTCTCAAGGGAGCGATTTAGCTTAGATTCCTGCTGCTTAGGTCTGACATGAGATGTTTGATTATCAGCCCATTTTTGTTTCTTAATGGGGGCATTAAGCTTAGACGCCTTCTGCTTAGATCTGACTTGAGTATTCTGGTTGGGATAACCATGCAGCCTGTAGCAGAAGGGTTTTATGTGACCAAATCTACCACAGTAATGACATCTCCATCTCTGAAATTTCTTCTTCTGATGGTTACTCATTCTGGTTCTCTGATGTTGAGACATCGGTTGTGACTTCTGCTTGAATTTCTGAACTTCAGCCTTAGATCTTTTGAGTTCAGCTGGAGACTTCTTAGCAAAGCCTAAACCAGACATGGTTCCTGACTTCTGTCCTACCTTTAGAATCTCTTCCAAGGTGTCAGTTCCTTTGTTCAACATTCTGATGGATTTTGTCATTTGTTCTAGCTTAGCTGTCAGCAAAGCAATCTCACCATTCAGACCATCTATGACTTTCAGCTGATTCTGTTTCTCAGCTTCTAGCTCTTTGATGAGTTTCTTCTGCTTTTCTCCTTGGATACATACTTCTGCACTTTTAACACATAACTCTTTATATGAAGCAGCAAGTTCATCCAAGGTAAGCTCATCCCCGCTTGAGTTATCCTCTGAGGCACAAACACTGGTCAGAGTAGTGACATGTTTAGCAGATTCTCCTTCAGATTCACTCTCAGAGTCTTCTTCAGACCAGGTGGCAGCTAGCTCTTTCTGTTGCATCTTGAGGAATGTAGGGCATTCAGCTCTAATATGACCATAACCTTTGTCGTACCCCAATTTTGTCCGGGCATATTTAAAATTTTCGCAGAATTAATTTCATTTTTTAATTTAGCATCATATGCATAGCATGTCATACATTGCATCACGAATAAAACCCAAAATGTCAGTCAAAACGGATTTATTTGAGAATACAGAAAAATCGGTTGAATTGTCAAGATTCGAAGAAAGACTGTGATTTATTGAATTTTTCCGAATAATTTGTACTATTGGTAATTTTTTTTTTTTTTTTAGATATTTAAATTAAGATAACTAGTTAGTGTTTTAAAAAAATATTAGTTTTTTAATTAAATATTAGTTAGAGTTTTAATATTAGTTAGTTTTTTTTAAGTATTAATTAGTTTTTTCATATTAATTATTTAATTATATAATAATTAGTTTAGTAATTAGTTTGTCTATAAATAGTTAGTTAGTTTTTAAAATAATGGTTAGATTTTTTTTAATATTAATTTGTAATAATAATTGTATATAATGTACATTGGATTCTATGAGGAAAAAACAAAAAGACTGTTAGCTTCTCACGCTCCCAACGTCTCTCATCATCCACTCCCCCACTACCAACAAGACCCTGCTCCACTACCTCCTCTTTCCCTCTACTGTACGAAAAAGAAAAGAAAAAAACAAAAAAAAGAATCCCTACAAATGATCCTCGCTCTCTCACTCGGACCACTGTTCACTCACTCTCCAACTCTCTCACTCTCAGCTCACAAACAATCACATGCCTCACTCACGCTCTCATTCACTCAGAAAAGAAAACCCCTATCCTCTTCACTCACATCTCTCTCTCAAAAATCCTTCATCTCCCGTCACAAACCCTCACCTCTCCGCCTCCACTCTCGCAACCACCGCAGCAACCTTCAAAACCCTCATCCTCGCTTGCTCACTCTCCGACCATCACCGAATCCTCTTCCCTCACCATTAACCCTTCATCATTTCTCTCAATCGCACATCCACCCTTCAATACACCATCGCTCAAACCTCCGCTCAACAGCAACCCCAGCTCACAGCCGCCGTTCCCGTCCACGACCCTTCATCATCAACACCCAAATCGCCCCTCTTTCTCTCCGCCTTCCACCGTAACTTCACTATCGGTCGGGCAGCGATTTCTGCTACGGATCTTGTTTAAAGGTCGCATGGTTGAGTGCCAAGTTTCAAACGTTGGTCCGTCGGTTTAGACAAGGTGGCTTCAGGATTGTGCAATGTCGTCGCAAGGCTGTTTGTTTACTTGATCCAAACCGAGTTCGACCTTTTCCGTTAAGAGCAACGTCAACAACATACGATAACTCGAGGCCTCCTTTCGTGGTTGGGTTGGTTATTCTACTCTATTATGTTTTTGCTGTTTGTTAATATTTTTTTGCATTTCAATATCATTGGCCTGGGTTTGTTGTATTATACCTTGTTCCCTTCTAGTTTGGGTTTATTTTATTATACCCCTGCTAATTCTTTTGATCGGTTCTGCTTTACCTAAACTCATATAGTGTTGGATTGAAATTTTGCTTTTGTTTATCATAAGCTGCTTGTGAATTGTTGTTTGTTCCGATGAGGCGTCCGCTTTTTCTTTAAAGAATCGCAAGAGAGAAACTCTTTGGATCACACAACCTTGTTGAGTTTTGTTTGCAGGATTAAGACATGGTACTATTGTTATAAATCGTAACAGTAGTGGCTATTTAGCATGCTACTCATTTGATTTCTGTGATTTTGAAAAGTCTGCCAAAGTTTTGAGTTATTCTTTATAGTTAAGCAACATCCTTACTCACGTGTACATCAAGGCGTAGTATTTCCTTGATGCTCCCAAAAGCTTTCAGCCAACTCTTTTTTCCAAAATATTAAGTGATGTTTTAAACTTATGTTAAGCAAATGGTCATTTGACATAAAAAAAACCTGTGTTAAGTGACAAAGCTGGTATTCTCTTATTGAAGTTTGATTGGACTCAAATGTGGAATAGTGTTTCTTATAGAAGTAAACTGTTGTTTGTAAGCTTCATAGGTATGAATTACTTTGAAAAGCCAGGACTTTTTGAAAGACATTTGAATTGCTGTTTAAATTCCATTACCAAAATTGAATTGCTGTTCATGTCGTTATGCCACGAAATTCTCAATACATTATCAAATATTTCACCGTTTTTTTTTCTCTTTGAACTTAATTAATCGATTAAAATCTTTAATTAATTTAATTTCTATTAATCAATTTTAATTAACTTAATTATTTAATTTAATTAAATAATTTTGATAATTAATTTTAATTAATTTTAATTAATTAATTTAATCAATTTTTTAATAAATTAATTTTGTTTCTAAAGAAATTGATTAACTACTTCTGACCACAAGCTTCACATTATTTCAAACAAAATATATATTTTCCATCACCATTTCATAATCCTTTCATAATAAACAAATTTCATTCCAATTCATTATCCATTCAAACCAATTTCAAAAATGCACAATCATACAATTCTCGATTTAAATATCGAGCCCACTTTTAAAACACCCTTGTAAGTCGATTGCTCTTTGCATCGCCATCAACCTCACATAGCTTACTCTTGGGCTTCCTTACAATGAAACCTACTTGTTTATTGAATAATCGAGTAGATGAAATAATACACAAAATAAATTCATTTCATTTATAACTCAATTTCAAAACCATTTTCTATTTTAATCATAAATTTGGGATGAAAAGGAGATAGGAAGCGTACGCTTCACTATTTCTCAAGCACTTGAACAATTGGCGTACGCCATATTGCGCGAGTTCTTGTCACCCGATTAAATCTTAAATCACACAATATTCAAATCACTTTTCAAAATCATGTCTAATTTCCAAATTCAAATCGTTCAAACCATTCAACTTCTAAAAGATTTTTCTCTTCTAAATATAACTTGGGATGAAAAGGAGATAGGAAGCGTACGCTTCACTATTTCTCAAGTACTTGAATAATTGGCGTACGCCATATTGCGCAAGTTCTTGTCACCCGATTAAACTTCAAATCATAATATTTCAAATCATTTCTACAAATCTTAAACCCCTTTAAATATAAATCTCCGATGAAAAGAGGATAGGAGGCGTACGCCTCACTATCTTTCGATCATTCGAATAATTGGCGTACGCCACATTGCTCGAATCTTCGTCATCAAATTAAAACCTTAATCATGTACATTCAAATCATATTTTCTAAATCAACTACAAATTCCAATTCCATATTTCAGATGAAAAGAGGATAGGAGGCGTACGCCTCATTATCTTTCGATTATTCGACTAATTGGCGTACGCCACATTGCTCGAATCTTCGTCATCAAATCCAAACCTACCAATCCAAAATTCAAACTATTTTCGTAAATCACATACAAACATCTAAACATATCTTCTACAATTTAAATCTCGGATGATAAGAGATAGGAGGCGTACGCCTCACAATCTCTCGATTATTTGGATAATTGGCGTACGCCATATTGCACAAATTATCGACTTCCGATTAAAACATGTTAAATAAACTTGGGTAAAGGAATAGGTGGCGTACGCCTCGTTATTCCTTGAATAAGCAAGTAGGGGGCGTACGCCTCACTACCGTGCATATTCAACATCCACAAACAAACTTTCAAAATAATCTGAATGAAAAAGGAATAGAAGGCGGACGCCTTATTATTCCTCGAAAGGATTGGACGATTGGTGTACACCACATTGCTCAATCTTTCGTCGTTCTTCCAAAAACCCTTAACAAATCAAATCAAACTTCTCGCCCCCGAGCGATCGAAATCAAACCTAACTTCTCGCCCCCGAGCGATCGAAACCAAACACCCAAACACATCAACTCAACTTGTCACCCCCGCGTGACCAAAACCCTGCCAAAAGAACACTGTCAATCCTTTCTAATGCGCACAACAAACCAGTGCTAGAGCCTCCCCCGAGAGTAGACAAGCCAGCGTTTAGCCTTTAGAACGCTGACCTACACAGTCGTTCATCCAAACAAAACACACCCAAAATCGTAGTTGCCCGAACTACGAATGCTCTGATTTCCTTATTGCACCATAAGGATACGTAGGCAGGAGATTGTTGTATCTTCGCGAGCACACTAATAAAAAACCTCCCATTCCCCCTCCTGAGGTCTTCATCCATATCTATCATCAATTCTAACTTCTCGAAGCAAGCAAATAACAGTCAATTAACAGTCAAATAGCAAAATCAGACTAAGAGGTTTCCGTTGAGTACAACGGACGTAAGGGGTGCTAATACCTTCCCCTTACGTAATCGACTCCCGAACCCGAATATGGTTGCGATGACCATTGTTCTTATTTCCAAAGGTTTTCTCGATATTTTCCTATTCCTTCATTGGAATGAATAAAGTTCGGTGGCGACTCTGTTTTCGAACAAATTTTTTCCACGTCCCATCGCGAGGGATCGCATTATCACTCATTTTTTTTTGAGGTGCGACAGACTGGCGACTCTGCTGGGGAGACCGCTCCATGCAAGAGAGAGTCTAGCCTAACTTAGTCTGATTTTGCTATGACTGTTAGAAAATATTCTTTTCTTCCGTATTATCTCTCTGTATTTTATTCTGATTACTTATGTTGTATTGTATGTCTTGATACTTTGATATGGGACTTGGTGTATGCTGTGAGATAAGCTCCATACCCGAGCTTCGAGAAAACTTAGAACCCGGAGTTGTGTAGTATTGAACCGAGGGGCGTACGCCTATTGGGACAATACGAAGACTCCACCTAAAGTAGATCTGTTTGGAGTTCCTATCACAATATGGCTAGCCCATCATTGCGGTGGAGGTTCTAAACACGATCCGTGACTCTAGGGACCTCGCCTTAAACCAAGTTTTGTTTTCATAATCGGTGATTATGTAGTGTTGAGCCGAAGGGTGTACACCCTGTTCGTACAATACGAGAATCCCACTTAGATTAGATCATTTCAGAACTCCCATCATGATGTGGCTAGCCCACCATTGCGAGGAAGTTTTGAACTTGATCCGTGAGTCTAAGTTCCTTCCTTGAAAACACAAACTTTAGAACCTACCCTTGGGAATTTCTAGTAATCAGAGAAATTCGTACTTCTTCCTGTTATCCTGACGTACCCGACGTGTGAATAATTTTGAGTCTGTATTCCTCTATGAAAAAACCTGGCAGAATTTCATGCATTTGCATATCATAAACATGCATTGCATTTCATCTTCCAAAAACAAAAACTTACACCATCTTCTCCCCTTGTCCAGTAAACGCTGACTACTCGACACCGGTACGAGACACGCCGCAATTACGAGATGACACTTGAACAGCTTGAAGCTAACCAAGTTTCGATGAGGACCGACATTGACTCCATGCAGGCAAAGATGGATCGCTTGCTGGAAACCATGTTACTCTTGGCCCAAAAGGAGAAGGATGCTGAGACTAACGCCGAAGCCAGGAAAATTGCTGCCCAGTTCGGATCGCCATCACTTAGCGTCCCTGGAGTACCTAACCTTGATGGTAATCCCGCCCAGCCTGGAGGAGGACCGATCCTCATTCCTGTTCCCATGAACAATATAAAACCCCACGAGCATTCTACTGTATCTGCTCGCCATGGATCAGTGATGGGTGATGAAGATCCATATGACGCCTTCTTCATGCCACAACCTGTCAAACCTGTTGTTGGAGGTCTTCCAGACCCAGCTGTTGATAGACTCCATGCTTTGGAGGAAAAGTTTAAGTCCTTGGAGGTTCACACTACTCCCGGTTTGGACGCCGTTGATATGTGCTTGGTGCCAGGCCTTGTGATTCCACAAAAATTCAAAGTGCCAGACTTTGACAAATACAAAGGGATCAGCTGCCCGAGAACGCACCTCAGAGCCTACTGTCGCAAGATGGCCGCCCACATCAGTAATGATCAACTCCTGATTCATTACTTCCAAGATAGTCTTAGTGGGGCATCCTTGGAGTGGTACATGCAACTGGAGAAAGGTCAGGTCCAGTCATGGAGAGACCTTGCTGAAGCATTCCTCAGGTATTATCAGTACAACACTGATTTAGCGCCCAATCGCACACAACTGCAAGACATGACTCAACGCAACAATGAGTCATTCAAGGAATACGCGCAGCGGTGGAGAGAGCTTGCAGCTCGTGTCCAACCTCCTCTCCTTGACAAAGAGTTGATTGACATGTTTATGGGAACCCTGCACACCCAGTACATGGAAAAGATGGTAGGATCCAGTTTCCCTACTTTTGCTGAGGTCGTCTCCGTGGGAGAACGAATCGAGAGTCAAATCAAGAAGGGAAAACTACCTTGTGCTGCCAATGTTTCAGGTGGGATGAAGAAACCTTATCCTAATCTTCCAAAGAAGCCAGAAGGTCAGACCAATGCCATAATGGGAGGAGGAGGATATAGGGCACGTCCGTATGCTCCTATGCCTTACGATCAGGTTGCCGCTGTCATCCCGACACCATATCAGCCACCATATCAGCAACCGTATCAACAACCTCATCAACAGTCGGCTTACCAGCAGCCACATCAAAATCAACATCAACGTGCTCCACAACCACGTCCCCCTAACCAACAGAGGGCAAGGAGGCCTGAAAGACATTTTGATCCTTTGCCAGTATCATATAGCAAGATCCTCCCCTACTTGTTAAAGGATGGATCGGTTGTTCTAAAGGAGATAACACCTGCAACTCCACCTTACCCTCCAGGCTACGATGCCAATGCTCACTGTGAGTATCACATGGGTGCCCCAGGGCACACAATAGAGAACTGTAAGGCTTTCAAGCACAAGGTCCAGGACTTGGTTGATAGTAAGGCACTTACATTCACGCCAGTGAGGCCAAACGTCGCAACAAATCCCATGCCAGCGCATGCAGAGTCGAGTGAAGCTCGAAGATAATGTCCCCCACCGGCCTGAACAAGCAGAGCAAATTCTGATGAAGAATCAAGAGATGAAGTCTGTTGCTTTGAATGAAGGCAATCATTATGCCATTTTTACTATTTTTGCATTCTTATAATTTGTTCTTGATTGTTTAAGTACTGTATGCTTTAAACATTGTGATTTTTATTTGGTTTTATTAATGTGATGATTATGCATGCTTTTAATCAATCTTTCATATTCACTCATCTATCACATTTGCAAAATCACAAACACATACTTTTTCACTTCACCTTCTTCATCACACTATTGTTGGTAAATGTTGGAAGGAGGATGACGAAAACGAAATACTCATAATTGCTGATTGTATGCTCTCGGATAAAATCCTGCTGATGATGTACAGGCATTGTTTCAAATCCCCAAACACTGGAGAGATAAGGAGTTAATCCCTAGTCAACCACTTCGAGCCTAGAAGTAGGAGTTTCTTTCAGATCTAAAAAAAACCCTTACGCTTAACCTGGGGCAGGGTAGTGTTCAGTTAATCTGACTACACGTTCAAATTACAAGATGAAATATCCCATGCAAGGATCAATCACATGATATTCTTCGCACGCGTCCTGAAGTGTCGAAGGGACCATACAAATCCAAATTCTATGTCGGTTGTTCTGCAATGACCAATGACTTGGAAGTCACAATTTCAAAAAATCAAAAACAAAAAGAGCCCGCTAAGTCCAACACCCTAAAAGGAGACTTAGGCAAAAATAGGGGCAATCCCGATGGATCAAAGCTTCAACAAGCAGTCCATGCAAAAGTTAGAGATCAGAACAAAATTGAAAGAGACAATGAAAGTCTCAGACAAAAAACAAGATTCAGTGACCACCATACCAAAATCAAAGGGTCACTGACATCCAAAAAACGAAATAAGGTGGCTGCCATTCCAAGAGACCTTGAATCACCATCTTCATCCTAAAAGCAAAGTGTGGGTCGAATTAACTGAACGTAGGATTGGAGATCATCATGAAGAAGGGGTGGGTTAAAATAAACTTTGAGCCTTATATCCTTTTGCTTCAATAACCATGAACCAAGCCACGTTACAACCCTCAAAAGACCTAATTGAAGTAGGGTTTATTCTGAAAGCATATTACAGCAAGGTTGAGTAAACTGACTCCTAAAGATTTGCTAATATTCTCTTCTCTCTATATCACTTACACGCTAGCTGAATCAGCACCGCGTTTGGGCACATGATCCACTCGCCACACACTACCACAACATTTCCAAAATGAATGATTGTTTTTCAAAACTTGCATAACTGTTGCATTAAAATCACCATTTCTTGAATAACAATTATTAATTGTCAGTCAGTACTTGACATCGAGAAAGTTCAAAACAAGGGGCAATTCAAGGGGCACTTGATCATTGGTGCTAACACGAATCAAGACCATCTCATAAATCAGGGGCATGGCATCTTTTGATCATATTGACCTAAGAAGTAGTCTGTGTAAGACAAATCTCCAAGCATCGGTTGATCAGGGAGGAAGAACACTTCAACACTTGGCCCGTCTGGGGCAGGTCCCTCAAAGGCTAATCAGGGGCAGACCACTGCAAAATTCAGGAGCTGGAAAAACAAACTCAGACCATGTCATGGGATAATCACTCCTAAGGTTTCCTTTCAAGGAGAATTCCTTTGAACACCCTACAGTCAGGGGCAAGACAAGTTGCAAGGGGCAAATCCCCTTCATATCTTCAAGTCAGTCAAGCAGATTGCATCAGACAGTAGTGACTGCTCGAATTCACAACAGAACGTCAAAAGTTCATACAAGGGCAACATCGTATCTTGACAAGAACCCTTGGGGCACGTCAAAAACACAACCAACATGCGTTGATCACGTCGCTATGCTCAGTTACAGGCTGGCCAGACTTCAGAAGAAAAATCAAGATTGTCTCAAAGACAAATATACAACATATCAGCAAGAGATCAAACTTGGGGCACCAAGAGTATCCACATCTATCGCGTGTTCATCACATCGTCAACTACCGAGTGTCGGGGAGTCAGATCCTTTCCACCAATCAACAGTCCTATCCACATTGACAATTACCAGAAAACCCAAAGCCCACCTTGCTGGCACCTTCACAAAAACAAATACAACCAACATTGGTTTCCAGAAGATACACTGCCTTTGAGAAGGGGGGCCAATCCCAAACAAACCAATCATCCTTTGCATTCAAACATGCATCACATGCATCACATGCATCACCTCATACATAGCGCATACATATCATTCATGTACATAACACAAATCAAAATCCAAGGGTTAGTCGTAGGCATCCAGGCCAATCCTCAGTCGAGTCATTGTCACTTCCTCTGAGTGAGTTCCTACCCTATTATCGGGCATTCCCCATTGAGTTACACCCTTCAACCTTTTGTTGATAAGATGTTATCCTCAGCTAAGCCAAACAATGTTTCTCCAAACGCTTACCTTGTTTCACGTTGAGCGTCTCTTAACAAGTCGTTTCCTGTAACCTTTTGTTGACAGAAATTACATCCCCCCAGAGAATATTGGTCTGCAACCTTTTGTTGTCAACACCCCAAGCAAGTCTTACCCAACAATATTCCAACATTACCCAACAAAATCAGGTTCACTGAACTTTGACAGTAGCCTTGCTTTTCCAATATTTTTCTCACTATCATCCTTTTGGTGAAAGTTCATTGAGGAATATTAGTAATCATCACCCTGTTTACAATCACCGTTATCCTTTTGGTAATGGTAAATCCTTGACATTTGTGATCTTACTGTCATCCTTTTGGTGTCAGCGATCCTTGAAGTTCTGGTCCAACCTTCATCCTTTTGGTGAATGGTGACCTCTGCAATTATTACACCCTACCGTCATCCTTTTGGTGTCGGCGATCCTTATGGTGATAAGCAATCCTTGTCATTTTGGTTCAATCATCATCCTTTTGGTGATGACGTCCAGTTCAATCTAAATATCATCCTTTTGGTGATAGAGGTTATGGAGTTTGGTTTAGGCTATCATCCTTTTGGTGATAGTGACATTTGGAAAGTCTAAACCCACTGTCATCCTTTTGGTGTCAGCAATATTTGAAGTTATTATAACTTATTATCATCCTTTTGGTGGTAAAAAGTTTCGAAGTTATGATCTCACCTTCATCCTTTTGGTGATGGTGATTGTGGATTCATTATCATCCTTTTGGTGATAACGAGTTCTGTTGTGTTGTAGTGCCTTCATCCTTTTGGTGATGGTGACTATTGACTTATTATCATCCTTTTGGTGGTAACAAGTTTTGTCGTTTAACAATACCTTCATCCTTTTGGTGATGGTGATTGTTGACTTCTTATCATCCTTTTGGTGATAACAAGTTTGTGTCTTGATCCTACCTTCATCCTTTTGGTGATGGTGGTTATCATCCTTTTGGTGATAACAAGTTTTATCTTTTAATTATACCTTCATCCTTTTGGTGATGGTGGTTATCATCCTTTTGGTGATAACAAATGTTTGTCTTGATCTTACCTTCATCCTTTTGGTGATCAATTGTGTGTATGCTTCTTATCATCCTTTTGGTGGTAACAAGTTGTGTCTTTTAACAATACCTTCATCCTTTTGGTGATGGTGGTTATCATCCTTTTGGTGATAACAAGTTTGTGTCTTGATTCTACCTTCATCCTTTTGGTGATGGTGATCAGTTGCGTGTGTGCTTATTATCATCCTTTTGGTGGTAACTAAGCTTTGTCGTTTGACAATACCTTCATCCTTTTGGTGATGGTGATTGTTGACTTCTTATCATCCTTTTGGTGATAACAAGTTTGTGTTTTGATCTCACCTTCATCCTTTTGGTGATGGTGATCATTTGCGTGTGTGCTTCTTATCATCCTTTTGGTGGTAACAAGTTTTATCTTTTAATTATACCTTCATCCTTTTGGTGATGGTGGTTATCATCCTTTTGGTGATAACAAGTTTGCGTCTTGATTATACCTTCATCCTTTTGGTGATGGTGGTTATCATCCTTTTGGTGATAACAAGTTTGTGTCTTGATTATACCTTCATCCTTTTGGTGATGGTGGTTATCATCCTTTTGGTGATAACCAGTTTGTGTCTTAATTATACCTTCATCCTTTTGGTGATGGTGGTTATCATCCTTTTGGTGATAACCAGTTTGTGTCTTGATTATACCTTCATCCTTTTGGTGATGGTGGTTATCATCCTTTTGGCGGTAAATAAGTTTTGTCGTTTGACAATACCTTCATCCTTTTGGTGATGGTGATTGTTGACTTCTTATCATCCTTTTGGTGATAACAAGTTTGTTTTGATCTTACTATCATCCTTTTGGTGATGGTGATCAATTGAGTTGTGTGACTTATTATCATCCTTTTGGTGATAACAAGTTGTTTGTGCGACTATACCTTCATCCTTTTGGTGATGGTGATCATGGAAGTTATTGGACTTATTATCATCCTTTTGGTGGTAACAAGTTTTGTTGTTGGATCTTACCTTCATCCTTTTGGTGACGGTGATCTTTGAAGTTGGTGAGTCAACTATCATCCTTTTGGTGATAGCCTTGATATTACACTCTCTGTATTGGGAAATCTTATCAGAATACCATCATCCTTTTGGTGATGGGCGATCTTTGTTGTACCCACTGTAACGAATTATCCTTTTGGTAATGACCACTGTTGAAGCTCAGCTTATCCATCATCCTTTTGGTGATGACAATCCTGACAATCGTGGTGAATTACTATCATCCTTTTGGTGATAGCAGTTAAATCTACTGTCATCCTTTTGGTGTCAGAGAACCAGTCCCACATTTGTCTTTACAACAATAACAACCTGTGCAAGATTTGAATGTTGACTCAAGGGTTGGCATTGACCGAGCATCCTACCCCTATTACCTTGACATCCATTGCATTTTCATCTGCATCTCTCCATTGCATTTCAAAGGACAAAATTTGGATCCTTTAGTATTTAATTACCTTCCACCACGAATGTATGATGACCTTTGTCATTCTTACTTTCTAGTTCAAGATAATTAAATAGGGGCAGCTGTCGTACCCCAATTTTGTCCGGGCATATTTAAAATTTTCGCAGAATTAATTTCATTTTTTAATTTAGCATCATATGCATAGCATGTCATACATTGCATCACGAATAAAACCCAAAATGTCAGTCAAAACGGATTTATTTGAGAATACAGAAAAATCGGTTGAATTGTCAAGATTCGAAGAAAGACTGTGATTTATTGAATTTTTCCGAATAATTTGTACTATTGGTAATTTTTTTTTTTTTTTAGATATTTAAATTAAGATAACTAGTTAGTGTTTTAAAAAAATATTAGTTTTTTAATTAAATATTAGTTAGAGTTTTAATATTAGTTAGTTTTTTTTAAGTATTAATTAGTTTTTTCATATTAATTATTTAATTATATAATAATTAGTTTAGTAATTAGTTTGTCTATAAATAGTTAGTTAGTTTTAAAATAATGGTTAGATTTTTTTTAATATTAATTTGTAATAATAATTGTATATAATGTACATTGGATTCTATGAGGAAAAACAAAAAGACTGTTAGCTTCTCACGCTCCCAACGTCTCTCATCATCCACTCCCCCCACTACCAACAAGACCCTGCTCCACTACCTCCTCTTTCCCTCTACTGTACGAAAAAGAAAGAAAAAAAAAAAAAAAAAAAGAATCCCTACAAATGATCCTCGCTCTCTCACTCGGACCACTGTTCACTCACTCTCCAACTCTCTCACTCTCAGCTCACAAACAATCACATGCCTCACTCACGCTCTCATTCACTCAGAAAAGAAAACCCCTATCCTCTTCACTCACATCTCTCTCTCAAAAATCCTTCATCTCCCGTCACAAACCCTCACCTCTCCGCCTCCACTCTCGCAACCACCGCAGCAACCTTCAAAACCCTCATCCTCGCTTGCTCACTCTCCGACCATCACCGAATCCTCTTCCCTCACCATTAACCCTTCATCATTTCTCTCAATCGCACATCCACCCTTCAATACACCATCGCTCAAACCTCCGCTCAACAGCAACCCCAGCTCACAGCCGCCGTTCCCGTCCACGACCCTTCATCATCAACACCCAAATCGCCCCTCTTTCTCTCCGCCTTCCACCGTAACTTCACTATCGGTCGGGCAGCGATTTCTGCTACGGATCTTGTTTAAAGGTCGCATGGTTGAGTGCCAAGTTTCAAACGTTGGTCCGTCGGTTTAGACAAGGTGGCTTCAGGATTGTGCAATGTCGTCGCAAGGCTGTTTGTTTACTTGATCCAAACCGAGTTCGACCTTTTCCGTTAAGAGCAACGTCAACAACATACGATAACTCGAGGCCTCCTTTCGTGGTTGGGTTGGTTATTCTACTCTATTATGTTTTTTCTGTTTGTTAATATTTTTTTGCATTTCAATATCATTGGCCTGGGTTTGTTGTATTATACCTTGTTCCCTTCTAGTTTGGGTTTATTTTATTATACCCCTGCTAATTCTTTTGATCGGTTCTGCTTTACCTAAACTCATATAGTGTTGGATTGAAATTTTGCTTTTGTTTATCATAAGCTGCTTGTGAATTGTTGTTTGTTCCGATGAGGCGTCCGCTTTTTCTTTAAAGAATCGCAAGAGAGAAACTCTTTGGATCACACAACCTTGTTGAGTTTTGTTTGCAGGATTAAGACATGGTACTATTGTTATAAATCGTAACAGTAGTGGCTATTTAGCATGCTACTCATTTGATTTCTGTGATTTTGAAAAGTCTGCCAAAGTTTTGAGTTATTCTTTATAGTTAAGCAACATCCTTACTCACGTGTACATCAAGGCGTAGTATTTCCTTGATGCTCCCAAAAGCTTTCAGCCAACTCTTTTTTCCAAAATATTAAGTGATGTTTTAAACTTATGTTAAGCAAATGGTCATTTGACATAAAAAAAACCTGTGTTAAGTGACAAAGCTGGTATTCTCTTATTGAAGTTTGATTGGACTCAAATGTGGAATAGTGTTTCTTATAGAAGTAAACTGTTGTTTGTAAGCTTCATAGGTATGAATTACTTTGAAAAGCCAGGACTTTTTGAAAGACATTTGAATTGCTGTTTAAATTCCATTACCAAAATTGAATTGCTGTTCATGTCGTTATGCCACGAAATTCTCAATACATTATCAAATATTTCACCGTTTTTTTTCTCTTTGAACTTAATTAATCGATTAAAATCTTTAATTAATTTAATTTCTATTAATCAATTTTAATTAACTTAATTATTTAATTTAATTAAATAATTTTGATAATTAATTTTAATTAATTTTAATTAATTAATTTAATCAATTTTTTAATAAATTAATTTTGTTTCTAAAGAAATTGATTAACTACTTCTGACCACAAGCTTCACATTATTTCAAACAAAATATATATTTTCCATCACCATTTCATAATCCTTTCATAATAAACAAATTTCATTCCAATTCATTATCCATTCAAACCAATTTCAAAAATGCACAATCATACAATTCTCGATTTAAATATCGAGCCCACTTTTAAAACACCCTTGTAAGTCGATTGCTCTTTGCATCGCCATCAACCTCACATAGCTTACTCTTGGGCTTCCTTACAATGAAACCTACTTGTTTATTGAATAATCGAGTAGATGAAATAATACACAAAATAAATTCATTTCATTTATAACTCAATTTCAAAACCATTTTCTATTTTAATCATAAATTTGGGATGAAAAGGAGATAGGAAGCGTACGCTTCACTATTTCTCAAGCACTTGAACAATTGGCGTACGCCATATTGCGCGAGTTCTTGTCACCCGATTAAATCTTAAATCACACAATATTCAAATCACTTTTCAAAATCATGTCTAATTTCCAAATTCAAATCGTTCAAACCATTCAACTTCTAAAAGATTTTTCTCTTCTAAATATAACTTGGGATGAAAAGGAGATAGGAAGCGTACGCTTCACTATTTCTCAAGTACTTGAATAATTGGCGTACGCCATATTGCGCAAGTTCTTGTCACCCGATTAAACTTCAAATCATAATATTTCAAATCATTTCTACAAATCTTAAACCCCTTTTAAATATAAATCTCCGATGAAAAGAGGATAGGAGGCGTACGCCTCACTATCTTTCGATCATTCGAATAATTGGCGTACGCCACATTGCTCGAATCTTCGTCATCAAATTAAAACCTTAATCATGTACATTCAAATCATATTTTCTAAATCAACTACAAATTCCAATTCCATATTTCAGATGAAAAGAGGATAGGAGGCGTACGCCTCATTATCTTTCGATTATTCGACTAATTGGCGTACGCCACATTGCTCGAATCTTCGTCATCAAATCCAAACCTACCAATCCAAAATTCAAACTATTTTCGTAAATCACATACAAACATCTAAACATATCTTCTACAATTTAAATCTCGGATGATAAGAGATAGGAGGCGTACGCCTCACAATCTCTCGATTATTTGGATAATTGGCGTACGCCATATTGCACAAATTATCGACTTCCGATTAAAACATGTTAAATAAACTTGGGTAAAGGAATAGGTGGCGTACGCCTCGTTATTCCTTGAATAAGCAAGTAGGGGGCGTACGCCTCACTACCGTGCATATTCAACATCCACAAACAAACTTTCAAAATAATCTGAATGAAAAAGGAATAGAAGGCGGACGCCTTATTATTCCTCGAAAGGATTGGACGATTGGTGTACACCACATTGCTCAATCTTTCGTCGTTCTTCCAAAAACACCTTAACAAATCAAATCAAACTTCTCGCCCCCGAGCGATCGAAATCAAACCTAACTTCTCGCCCCCGAGCGATCGAAACCAAACACCCAAACACATCAACTCAACTTGTCACCCCCGCGTGACCAAAACCCTGCCAAAAGAACACTGTCAATCCTTTCTAATGCGCACAACAAACCAGTGCTAGAGCCTCCCCCGAGAGTAGACAAGCCAGCGTTTAGCCTTTAGAACGCCGACCTACACAGTCGTTCATCCAAACAAAACACACCCAAAATCGTAGTTGCCCGAACTACGAATGCTCTGATTTCCTTATTGCACCATAAGGATACGTAGGCAGGAGATTGTTGTATCTTCGCGAGCACACTAATAAAAAACCTCCCATTCCCCCTCCTGAGGTCTTCATCCATATCTATCATCAATTCTAACTTCTCGAAGCAAGCAAATAACAGTCAATTAACAGTCAAATAGCAAAATCAGACTAAGAGGTTCCCGTTGAGTACAACGGACGTAAGGGGTGCTAATACCTTCCCCTTACGTAATCGACTCCCGAACCCGAATATGGTTGCGATGACCATTGTTCTTATTTCCAAAGGTTTTCTCGATATTTTCCTATTCCTTCATTGGAATGAATAAAGTTCGGTGGCGACTCTGTTTTCGAACAAATTTTTTCCGCGTCCCATCGCGAGGGATCGCATTATCACTCATTTTTTTTTGAGGTGCGACAACCTTCACATCCATGGCACTGGATTCCCTTGCCATGAGTGACCTTTCTTCATATTTTGACTTTCTACTGATGTCATATGAAGAGTTCTTGACATTAGGTCTACCCTGTTGATCAACCTTCTTTATGAACTTGTTGAACTGTCTTCCAAGCATGGCTAGGGCTTCTGAAATGCTTTCATTTCCCCCAATGTTTCCTTCTTCTGAATTCTCTTCAGTATTTGATACAAATGCTATGCTTTTGTTCTTCTTTTCATCATTCTCACACAAGCCCATTTCAAAGGTTTGGAGAGAACCAATGAGCTCATCCACCTTCATATTGCAGATGTCTTGAGCCTCCTCTATGGCTGTGACCTTCATAGCAAATCTCTTCGGCAAGGACCTGAGAATCTTTCTTACAAGTTTCTCTTCAGCCATTTTCTCACCTAGTCCACCAGAGGAGTTTGCAATTTCAAGAATATTCATGTGAAAGTCATGAATAGTCTCATCCTCTTTCATCCTCAGATTTTCAAACTTGGTGGTCAGCATCTGAAGTTTGGACATCTTCACCTTGGAGGTACCTTCATGAGTTATCTTGAGGGTATCCCAAACTTCCTTAGCTAGCTCACAGTGGTGCACCAGCCTGAAGATGTTCTTACTGATTCCATTGAACAATGCATTCAAGGCCTTAGAATTTCCAAGGGCTAATGCCTCTTGCTCCTTGTCCCACTCTTCTTCAGGAATTTGCACACTGACTCCATCTTCACCTGTCTTCGTTGGATGTTCCCATCCTTTGTTGACAGCTCTCCAGACTTTGCTGTCTAGAGACCTTAAGAAGGCTATCACACGAGGCTTCCAGTCATCATAGTTAGAGCCATCCAGCATGGATGGTCTATTTGAGTGTCCTATATCCTTGTCCATGGTACTAGAAAGTAACTTCCCTAGATCTCACCCAGAAATTAACAGGAAGGGTGCCTGCTCTGATGCCAATTGAAATTCTAGTTATCAGACTTTCGATGTCACACGGGTTGTTATGACATCCAATTCTGCACAGACAAGAATTATGCAGAACTTAAAAGTAAGTGCAGTAAATAACACAAGTAATTGTTTACCCAGTTCAGTCCAACATGACCTACGTCTGGGGGCTACCAAGCCAGGGAGGAAATCCACTATTAGTAGTATTAATTCAAAGCTAAACTCCCCCGTTTACAACTCTTCACTTAATCCCTACCCAATGCAATTTCAATCTTACACTAAGATCAGAGTTCCTACTCACTCCCCCTCAATCACCTCAGTGATTACTACCTTTAATCACTATTAAAGACAATTTTGAAGTCACACTTCAAACAACTCTTGATTGTGCTTAACAGCTTTAATCAAGATACACAACACTCACGCTTAAAAGCTTAGAGTGACACAACACTTACAACTCAATGAACACCCTATACCAATGCAATCATCTACGTGATAATAGCTTGGCTTACAAGATATGTCTAATACAAGACTCACAAAAATACAGCAGTGAAGTATGATGGACACACTAAATCTTCACGCCTCAAAAATCCCCAGTTCTGAATGAAGGAATGACTTCCTTTTATATTGCAGCACTTGGGCCTTGTACTTGTATTCTCCTGAATTTAAGGTCACGCGAGTTCCCCTAAATTCCACATCTAGGTTACTAACAAATAGGCTATTTGTTAGGTTCATTAAATGTAGCTTGGTTGTTGGTTTCCTGGATTTTCTCTCAGCTGTTGAATCCCTGAAGAATAGCCTGAGAAAAATGCTGAAACAGAAAAACTAAACAACCTACAATTTAGCATATGCTGTCAGGAATGAATGTCACAACATTCAGCCTGACATCAAAGACCATATGCTAAGTCTGTTTTTCCTGAAAACAGACTGTACAAATTTGCTGAACTGTACAGGACCAGTCTGTCCATTCTACAGTAACAGCTTACATTAATAAATGTCAAAGCATCCAATTTGACATTCACACATTTAGCCTTAAGTCAGTTCTGTTATCCTCTTGAAGAACAAACTGAGAAACATACTGAAGTGTAGCAGAACACCACTCTGTCTATTGTTCGGTATATGCTGTCAATGATGAATGTCATAACATCCAGTTTGACATTCAGACAGTAGGCCTTATGCCAGGTCTGGTATTTCCTTGATAACCAGACTGAAAATAAATACTGAGTTCTAACAGAGCACCAACTGTTCTATTCCTCAGTATCTGTTGACAGGGATGAATGTCATAACATCCAGTTTGACATTCAATACATCTTGTATTAGCTAATCCTGCAGTAAACTACTAAAGTATGTCATGACATCAGTCAAGACATCAGAGTACAGCTAGATATTCTAACCTACAATGCAGTCACACAAACACCTCCACAGCATGTCATGACATCAGTCAAGACATTCGAATCCAGCTAGTGTTTTACCATACAATGCATCCAATTAAACACCTACATCATCTATCACCTTTGGTAAGTTTCTCATATTCTTGTTTATTTTTTTATTTATGATGCATTCAATTCCTTAATAGGTAATAGTTATACTACATTATAATACATCCAATAGAAATTCACATTTTGTTTAGTCTTAATGGGATTAGGTGTGAATTTTAGACATTTGAGTGTTAGGGTAGGTGCATGAATGCATTTTCTTTAGCGCGTTTAGTCTGGATTTTAAAACTTGGACCCTTTGTACGAATAACAAAATCTGAATTTTTCTGTTTTTAAATTCTGTTTGCTAATACATTATTTCCACTTCTTTGATTATTATATGTCTTTTCTTGTTTGATTATAGAAAAATTGTTGACGAACAACAAAGATACATACATGGTTGAGTGACCTAACATACTTTAGTGCACATGGGGAAAGTTATACTCTCGCAACCCTCAGTTGGAGAATCATTGCATACTATTGAGGGATCATTTTCCCGGGGTCATGTATATCCGGGTCATGACGAAGCACCCGGTGCTCTCGTTAATGCTATTGCGCACGCGCATGATCCACACTCTACAGTGGGACTTGCTAGTTTTTCGGGAGGCCCCGAAGATACTTCATTACTTCCTTTATATGCATACGATGATGTAGTTCACTTGTGGGAGAGAGAGGTAACATAAATGTTTAATTACTCTTTTAAACATTTTTTATATTAATTGAACTATCTGACATTGATGTATTTATTTTTGCAATTCCGTGACACGTCGAAATATATAAATCATGGCATGAAGATATCAAAGATGCCTTGATAAACCATGGTTTCAGGAAATTTTGGAGCTATACAGGTTGAAGGACTCCAATAGGAATGGATATGGTTATATTGACCATGGTCTATTGTTTTTATTTGTTGAGAGATGGCACACATAAACATTGTCATTTCATCTTTCGATTGGTGAGATGACTATCACCCTTGATGATGCATCATGCCTCCTACATCTTCCGATCAAATGAATATTATTATTATAAAATTAGTAGATACGAAGTCCTCGACTCGATGGTGACAAAATTAGGGTTGATTTGAGTAAAGCCTAAGGAAATATAGAAGGCACAAGGGGATATCATGCTAGATTCTCATTCTTATTGGAACATTATATTAACCACATTAATGTAGTTGTAGATGTTATGGGTGATGAGACATATGTTGCACATTAAGAGTATGTGCATTGAAAACATACTTCATGATATTGGTTGGCACAAGCATATTCATGGACAAAAGTGTGACCTATGTCTACGTTGTATACATTAAATACCTCGCGGACTTGGAGAGGGTTCACAAGTATAATTGATGGGCATCTTGTATGGTTTACCTCCACTCCAAGTTAGATGAAGGTAGTTTATGGAAGACGAGACATGTGACAGGAAGAAACTGTCTATTTTAGGTAACTTATTTACACTCTTACTAATATCAATTTCATAATACGTATGCTACACACTTACTACTATTTCATGTGAACAATTTTTAGGCATGGATCGTCCAAAAAATTTCAGGTATCATTGGTTGGGAATGTGCTGAAAACTACTTTTATGATATCCCACATGCATGCTTGACTGTCTTACTTAGGGGTAATTTGGGGGTTGAGTCGTACTGACTTTCTCTTGATCACATTTTGGCGGATGAGACCTAGTTCACACTGTACGATGAACACTGTTAGACACGGTGAACACTGTCAGACACGATCTTTATAGGTGATATTGTGGTATTCTGGATGACTGACATGTGGGTCTCGACTTATGTAGCCACATCTATGTGAGCTAGTACTGCGACAATTTGGTTATCTGCATGGTATATCTAGGGACCATACACTTACTTCTCTTACCAGTGTCCTCCATAGAGATGTTGATGAGATATTTGTAGACAACTATGAGCATCTGGTGCTAGAGGATGTATGTGGTGTGCCAAATTATCTTCCATAGAGTACGATATACAATTATATTCAATTTTTTTATAGAGTGTTCCATCCTTACATGACACCAGAGGCAGAAGAAGATTCCCCTAGGCCAGTTCATCAAGAGTTAATATAAGAGAAACAGGTGAAGGAAGACTATGCCATTGAAGTATTATTGATATGTCACCGTATTGTTGCTATTGGGAGATATGCCATAACTAGAGGAGAGTTTTAAGAGTAAACTCTTGAGAGGGTCACTCAATAGGAAATTCTAGCAGAGGCACAATAGGCATTGCACTATAGGAGGTGGAAGAGGAACATGGTCGTTAAATATACATAGTAGTTGTATTTTTATTTGTATTTTGTAAACAATTTGAAAATTTGTATGATTAGTAGTATTTTATGAATGATTGATGTATGGTTTACGATTGATTTATGAAAGTTTAATTTTAGTTATGACTGATTTATGTGTATGGTATATTGTGTGAATAATGTATGTGTGATATGAAAATTTCTTCCAAGTTATTATCAAGGGGTTCATAATATTGTCCAGGGGTTTGCCCAAATTTCTAAACTCGGACCCACCCCATTATTCTGAAATAAAGTCCTAGGTAATGCATAAATTATTGTCCAGGGGTGTGTCAGGGTTTTGAAATCCGAATTCACCCTTATGTTTAACACATACAAGCAAAACATACATGTAATATTATTATAGATATTAGTTCATTGATTGAAATCAAGATACATTTTTATTTGGACGAGGGTGCCTTTTTGATGAAGATATTTGTTGTATAATTGGTGTGTTTGGATTTCAATATTCGGAAGGTCCATACAGTCATATTTGAGTTTTCATAGGGTTATTGAACAATACATGGGGTGTTGGGGTGTAGTGAACACCACCCCTAATTTAACTATCCTATATATACCACAAATTATTTATTGATCTCGCAGACTAATTTTTTATTAGAAGTCTTAAAAAACTTGAAAGTTATTGCATGTACATATGTCACTTAAGAAGACCCATTGAGAAAAGAGATAGGATATTTTTCATTGTACCTTTACTATTTCTCTTAAACCCTTTTAAAATCCTAAAATACCCTCTCGCACCATCTAGATTTTGCAATTCGGGCGCACCACACAAAACAACAAACATGTCCACCCGAAACACACACAACACAACAATTTATGTATCTATATATTGATCTCCAGATACACCCTTTGGATAGTAAAATTCAGATACAACCCAAAGTCTAGAGAGTGGAATTCGAATAATCATGAATCCTGCATTACAAATTCTCAACCCATTTCACTCATGATCATATAGCATTTCCCTCAAACTCTCCCAAACGTTATTGCTTTCCTATTTAATAATTTCGCTTGCAAACACAATTGTATTGTATTTCGACATTAAAAGTATCATAATCATTTGAAATTACACGTAATATGAATGTCTGTCACTGATGATCATTGCATAAATTTGGTTTTTTCCTTATCATGAATATCACCTGAATAATACTATCCAAACATATTCGAAGAATGAAAGTCAGAGCATTTGAATGAATGATTGAATTGTCTTATTTTTCCATGGTTATACGATGCACTATGATGTTGCTAACAAAGTCATTGCATCAAGGGATGGTGTTCAGGAAGATCACTAACCAAGGGTTGTACACGTTGATGTTGGAAAATAATTTACCATTAAACATGAGTTTACGTTATGTGAACATATGTTTTAATGGCTCCGTACATAAGTTTCTAAATTAGGTTTTGGGATAGTTATCGAGATTTCAAATTTTTATTATGATAAAAGACATGCTTTTTCTTGGATGAGACACTGAAGCCACTAAGGTTCTAACCAAATACAAGCACCGAATCAATGACCAAGCCACCTAAGCTAGGAATCATAACCACATAAGTGACATATACCAATATGGGAGAAAACTAACTTGAACCATATGGAAACTGATTTTCATAAGGAAAAAAGCCTTAATAGTTGTGAAATGTGAGGAAACCATACCCATCTTCCGACCCTCGTAGGTAATTTTATCAATGAAACAAGTAATAATCTAATGAGTAATCATCAATGGGTTCCTCCTCTGCGTGATTGGTTTAAGCGTAATATGGATACTAACTTAATAATGAATGGAAAATAGGGGATCCAAATCGTGATTCAAGACAATAAGGGATCCATAATTACAATGGATACTTAGACTATGGAGGAAATAATTGTCTTCTTGTAGTGACAAAAGTTATGGAGCTTGCCATGAACTTTGCAAAGAACTATTAAATATGCAATATTATCTTTAAGTCTGACTGCAAATGAATGGTAAGTTTCATTGAAGGCAAGGAAAACAAAGAAAGAGCTTGTTGATGTCTTTTGGGGAATAAGATTCAAACAACTAAATCACAAGAAACTAACCTGCCAACCCCAACTTATACATGACACCCCCGCACATTGAGTGAATTGACTGTATTATACTTCACAAGTTTAAAACCATTTTCTAAATCTGCTCAAAATTCACACATTTAAAAAAATATGTTGGGCAATATCGGATATTTTGTAGCTCATGCGTTAAAAAATCATAACTTTCATGAGTATTTACCTGAAAGCTTTCTCTTTTGCTAATGCTAATAGTATGGTGGCCTTTGAAACCATTATTTCCTTACTCATCTATGGTTTGGTCTTGTTCCCCAACATTGACAATTTTGTTGATGTTAATGCTATGAGGATCTTCTTGATTAGGAATCTGATTCCAACTTTGCTCGGTGACACTTATTTCTCCATTCATCATAGAACAAGTGGTTTATTTCGCACTTGCCGCAGTCTCCTATCTTCAAAGAAAACAAGGATTGTTTAAGGTGGTCCCAAAGACTTATGTCTCTCATCAATGATGACATAGCTTGGTATTCTTCTATTTATGACAACGTTGGGATTATTGATAGTTGTGGGGAGTTCCCTAATGTGCCTCTTCTTGGTACACAAGGAGGAATCAACTACAATCCGGCTTTGGCGAGATGTCAACTTGGGTTTGCTATAAAAGACAAACCTAATAACACTTTGTTAGAGGGTTCATTTTTCCTAGAAGGCAAAGACACTCAAGGATTCAAATCTAGGATGGTTTGTGCTTAGCATAATGTTCATAAGAAAGGAAAAAGCGAGCTTGGATTAAAGAATTGTATGGCTTTGGAGCCTTACACTAGTTGGGTGAAGAAGAGAGCAAAAGAATTCAAGATGCCATACACTTACGAAAGACCTATGTCTTTAGTAATGGTCAAATAACCCATTATTAAAGGCATAAAGGAGTTGCAAGAGGCTTTGGATATGATGAATCAAGAGAGGGATGATTGGGAAGACAAATTTCACACCTCACACCTTGAGAAGGTAGAATTGCAGAAGCATTTGAAAGAAAAGAGTGACTTGATAGAATTGCTTGAGCAACATGCTGTGAAGAGATCAAGGGACCAAGAGGATTTATTTTCCTCTAACAGTTCATCATCTACTCATCTTCCTACTTCCGGCCTTTGAAAGGCATTGTAGACCAACTCATGATATAAAAGGATGCTATGAAAGAGAGATCAAAAGGCTTCACAAGAAGTATCAACTTGGAGTTGGGTCGTCATCAGACATGATTCCATAGATCTAGTTTCTTTCTGTTTATAATAATTGAAACCGTGTTTCTGATTATAATCCTTTACGTTATTAATAAAAACAGATTTTTAGTACTTCTAAATGCGTTATTCCCGTTATGATGTTTTTAATTTATGTCTTAAAGTTCCTTAGAAAATAATAATAATAACTTTCAAATTTGCATTTGCATATCATGCATCATGTTGCATCTTGGTCTTCATTCAGACAAGCTGTCTCACCTGTACAATACTTAAGCTGACCAATTGAAGGAAGATGGATCATCTAGAGCAAGAGAATCATGAACTCTGTGAAGAGGTGACTACTTATAGGAACAATTATGAAAGGCTTACTGCTATGATGGAAACTTTGGTAGCTACTTAGAATCAATCACCTCCTCCTCCTCAGACTCTGCTTCAGAGGACTGTGATTTCTGAAATTGTCTCTGTGCCCATCTCTGTGGCTCCTATCAGTGCTCCGCAGCACCACATGCCTTCTGGTTTCCCTTGGGGCATGCCTCCTAACTTCGTGCATGAAGGGTATCAATCTGCTATTGAAGTTCATATGGCTCAACCTGTTATGTCAGTATCTCCTTCCATGGTTCATGTTGTTCCTAATGTCAAAGAACCTGTTTTCCATGATGATCAGAGCGAAACTGTTGGCGTCTATGAAAGAATGGACGAGTTTCAAGATCAGTTTCAAACTATGCAGAAAGAGATTCAGGCTTTGAGGGGGAAAATCTGTTTGGGAAGAATGCTCACAACCTATGGCTAGTTCCTAATGTGAAGATTCCGCATAAGTTCAAGGTACCAAATTTTGAAAAGTATAAGGGAAACTCTTGTCCTTTGAGTCATCTAGTGATGTACGCTCTTAAGATGTCAACTCAGATTGATAACCATCAATTGTTAATCCACTACTTTCAAAATAGTTTGACTTGTGCCGCTCTAAAATGGTATATGGGACTCGATAACACTCAGATCCGAACCTTTAATGACCTAGGTGAGGTGTTCGTTCGTCAGTACAAGTATAATGTCGACATGGGATCAAACAAATATCAACTCCATGCTATGTCCCAAAAGGATAAAAAAACTTTCAAGGAGTACGCGCAAAGATGGCTCGATATTGTTGTGTAGGATAGTCCTCCGTTGGAAGAGAAGCAAATGACAAAGCTATTTTTGAAGACTCTGAGTCCATTCTATTATGATCGGATGGTTACAAGCGCTCCTAGTGATTTTACCGAGATGGTAAATATGGGTTTGAGGTTAGAATAAGTGGACCGTGAGGTACGATTGAAACAAGGTGGTTCATCTGATAGTTCCAGAAAGTATGGGAATGGTTACCCAAGAAGAAGGAACAAGATGCTAACGCTATCTCGTAGGAGAAATGTAGGAGACTTCCGAGGAACAGTCAATGTTATTAGCATGTGGCATCAGTAACTCCAGTTATTAATTCTGCTCCGATTTTTCAATTAACACCGAGTTATCAACCGTGTTTTGAACAACATACAAATCCACAGAATCGTGCCCAGAGGACCGCATAATTTATCCAATTCCAATGACCTATACAGAGTTATTTCCTGCTTTAGTACAGAAGAATTTGGTACAAACAAGAACTCCACCAGCTGTTCTAAAAGAGCTTTCGTGGTGGTATAAACTTGATCAGCATTGTGCATTCCACCAAGGAGCACCTGGTCATGATATTGAAAATTGTTTCGCTTTGAAAGCTGAGGTGAGAAGGTTAATGCAACGTGGTATTTTGTCTTTTGAAGACTCTGGTCCCAATGTACAAGCCAATCCGTTGCCCAAACATGGTGATACAACTGTGAATATGGTCGAAGGATGTCCAGGAAAGTACCGAGTTTTTGATATTAATCTAATCAGAAGATCCTTGGTCGAAATGCACACAACTTTGTGCGAGTTAAGCTATTATGACCATGACCATGCTTCTTGCCATATTTGTTTCAGAGATCCCCGAGGGTGTGCTGTAGTGAAAAGAGACTTACAAGAAATGTTGGATCAAAATCTTATTCAGATTACAAGGGACAAAGATGAGCATGAGCATGAGGTGAACGTCATAGTACCCCGTTTCAATCTCCCAGAACCAGTTGTGATTGCATATAATGGGTAGAAGTCTGTTGTTTCTCTGTTGGTCATTCGTTTGGAGGGTACTACGCCTTATGAGTTTGATAAAGTTGTTCCTTAAAAGTATAATGCTACCATGTTGGAAGATGGTAAAGAGGTGCCTATTCCTTCTTTTTCGTCTGTTGTGAACATTACCGATGTAAGTGGTGTGACTTGAAGTGGTCGAGTATTTGCTCCTGCAGCTCCTAAGAGAATTGGAGATATGGTGATAGATAAATCAACTCAAGAGAAAACTCCCGTTATGAAAACCAGTCAATCCAGCATTGTGAATCAGAGTTCTGATCAAAATGAAGTGCTGAAATTGATTAAGAAGAGTGATTTAAATGTGGTGGACCAGTTGTTCCACATTCCGTCCAAGATATCCATATTATCTTTACTGATGAGTTCAGAAGCTCATCCAGAGGATTTGAAGAAGGTCCTGGAGCAATCCTATGTGAACCACGACATAACGATTGATCAATTTGATGGAATTGTGGCCCATATTACCGCATGTAACAATCTGAGCTTCAGTGATGAAGAGTTGCCCGAGTAGGGGATGAACCATAATTTTTCTCTACATATCTCTATGAACTGTCAGGAAGATACCATGTCTAATATGCCGGTGGACACTGGTTCTTCTTTGATTTTTTTTCCTAAGACCACTTTGTCCAAGCTTTCTTATCGAGGTGCTCTGATGAGATTCAATGGGGGTTGTTGTGAAGGCCTTCGATGGATCAAGGAAGAATGTAATTGGGAAAGTTGATCTCCCAATGAAGATAGGTACATACGTATTTCATATCACTTTTCAAGTGATGTATATTCATCCCGCCTATAGTTGTCTCTTAGGACATCCGTGGATTCATGAGGCTGGGGCAGTGACACCGACTCTTCACCAGAAATTGAAGTTTGTCAAGAATGGAAGTTAGTGATCGTGGGCGGCGAGCAAGCCATGTTAATGAGTTATCTCTCTTCATTTTCGTACATTGATGCTGACGAAGTTGAGGGAACATCATTTCAAGCTATTTCTATTGATGATATTGTTGCTAGAAAGAATAGGGAATCCATGGCATCTTTGAAAGATTCGCAACATGTGGTGGATAATGGTCAATCTACTATATGGGGACAAGTTGTTGAGCTTGCCGAGAACAAGAACAGGGCTGGTTTGGGCTTTTCACCTAGTTTAACCCAAAGAGATTTGAAGCGAATTCAAGAAGTGTTTCATAGTGTTGACTTTATTCATTCCAAAGATCAGTCTACTACCGCAATCCTAGAGGACGATGAAGAGCAAGAAGCACCAAAATTTGTGATGCATGGATCGATATGCCAAAGTTGGATTGCTGTTGATGTTCCTTCTGTTATTCACTTATCAAAGTAATATGTTTTTTTGTTGTTATTTTCAAAAATCCTTTCACTATGCCCAAGGTGAAAGTGGATCTATGTGGGCCTTGTTTAAGATTTTGATCATTATTAATAAAATGTTATTTCGTTTATCCAGATTATGTTTTCTCTTTTTGCTTTTTTCTGAAAAAATGGTAACATAAAAAACCAAGATAATAATCACTTTTATATCTGCATCACAATGTGTGTTTATCTGTTCATATTCTAAAATCAAGCATAAAATTATTGTGCAGATTAATTGTTAAACCCATTGAAAACAATGACCTTATGCCCTTTCCCAACTTTGAATTCCTTGTGTTCAAAATGGAAAAAGAATATGTTGAAGAGATTCCTGATGAGATTTACCGTTTGCTTGAGCACAAGGAGAATACCATTCAGCCTCATAAAGAGCCGTTGGAAGTGATTAACTTAGGTTCTAAAGAGAACAAGAAAAAAGTCAAGATTGGGGCACTGCTTTGTCCAGATGTTAAGAAGAGGATGGTAGAGCTTCTTACAGAATATGTGGATGTGTTTTCTTGGTCTTATCAAGATATGTCAGGTCTTGATACTGATATTGTGGAGCATCGATTACCATTAAAGCCATAATGTCCGACGGTTAAACCGAAGTTGAGAAGAACTCACCTTAATATGGTTGTCAAGATTAAAGAGGAGGTGTAAAAGTATATTGATGTTGGGTTCCTTGTTACTTCTGAGTATCCTCAAAGGGTGGCTAACATTGTACCAGTTCCAAAGAAAGATGGAAAAGTTCGGATGTGTGCTGATTATAGAGACTTGAACAAAGCTAGTCTGAAAGACGATTTCCCTCTGCCACACATTGACATGTTGGTAGATAATACGTCTAATTTCAACATCTTCTCCTTTATGGACGGGTTCTCCGGCTATAATCAGATCAAGATGGAACCCAAGGACATGGAAAAGACAACATTTATCACACCCTGGGGAACATTCTGCTATAGAGTGATGCCTTTCAGTTTAAAGAATGTTGGTGCAATGTACCAAAGAGCCATGACTACTCTTTTCCATGACATGATGCACAAAGAGATAAGAGTCTATGTTGATGATATGATTGCTAAGTTGAAGACTGAATAAGATCATGTTGAGTATTTGTTGAAGTTGTTTCAGCGGTTGAGAAAGTTTAAACTCCGATTGAATCCTAATAAATGTACTTTTGGTTTCCGTTCAGGAAAGCCGTTGGGTTTCATTGTCAACTAGAAAGGTATTAAAGTAGATCCTGATAAAGTCAGAGCTATTCAAAAGATGCCTGAAACAGAAACAAAAAAGCAAGTCAGAGGGTTCCTCGGGCGTCTGAATTACATCTCCAGGTTTATATCTCACATGAGAGTGAATCTTCAAGCTTCTCCGTAAAGATCAAGGTTGTGTTTGGACAGAGGACTGCCAGAAATATTTTGACAACATCAAGGAGTATCTGCTTGAACCTCCTATCTTGTCTCCTCCAGTGGAAGGAAGACCATTGATTATGTATTTGACTGTGTTGGAAGAGTCCATGGGTTGTGTGCTATAACAATAAGATGAAACCAATAGAAAAGAGCATGCCATATACTATCTGAGTAAGAAGTTTACAAATCGTGAGTCTCGATATTCCATGCTTGAGAAGACTTGTTATGGTTTGGCCTGGGCTAATAACATTTATGCCAGTATATAATCAATCATACCACTTGGTTGATATCGAAATTGGATCCAATCAATCATATATTTGAAAAGCCCGCTTTGACTAGAAGAATAGCTCGTTGGCAGATGTTATTGTATGAATATGATATCCGTCCTCAGAAAGCTATTAAAGGAAGTATTCTTCCAGATCATTTAGCTCACCAGCCGACCGATGATTATCAATCCATCAGGTTTGACTTCCATAATGAAGATGTTATGTACTTAAAAGCTAAAGATTATGATGAGCCATTACCTGAAGAAGGACCAGAGCCTGGATCCTCGTGGGGTTTAGTGTTTTATGGAGCTGTTGATGCTTATGGTAATGGAATTGGGGTAATCATTATTACTCCTAAGGGTTCTCATATCCCTTTCACTGCAATATTGATGTTTGATTGCATGAATAATATGGCAGAATATGAAGCTTGTATCATGGGTCTTGAAGAAGCAATTGGTTTGAGTTAAAATCCTTGATGTATATGAGGGTTCAGCCCTAGTGGTTAATCAAATTAAAGGAGAATGAGAGACTCATCATCATGGCTTAATTCCTTACAAAGATTATGCAAGGAGGTTGTTGACTTTCTTCAATAAAGTAGAGTTTCATCATATACCTCACGAAGAGAATCATATGGTGGATGCTTTGGCTACTTTGTCTTTTATGTATAAAGTAAATCGTTGGAATGATGCATCCAGTATCAGGATTATGCGCCTTGATAGACCTGCTCACGTGTTTGTAATAGAAGAAGTTATAGATGATAAGCCTTGGTATCATGATATTAAGTGTTTCCTCCAGAGTCAAGAGTACCCGCTTGGGGCATCCAATAAAGATAAGAAGACTTTGAGAAGAATGAGAATGGCTGGAAATTTCTTTCTGAATGAGGACGTGCTGTACAAGAGAAACCTTGACATGGTCTTGCTCAGACGCGTGGATAGACACGAATCAAACGTGTTAATGCAAGAAGTTCATGAATGATCCTTTGGTACTTACGCCAATGGACATGCAATGGCTAAAAAGATGTTAAGAGCAAGCCACTATTGGCTGACAATGGAATCTGATTGTTGTAAATATGTTAAGAAGTGCCATAAATGTCAAGTTTATGCTGATAAGATTCATGTGCCTCCGACACTTCTCAATGTTATTTCATCTCCCTGGCCTTTCTCTATGTAGGGAATCAATATGATTGGTATGATTGAACCCAAAGCTTCGAATGGATATTGTGTCATCCTGGTAGCCATTGATTACTTCACCAAATGGGTTGAAGCATCATCTTTTGCTAATATGACCAAGCAAGTTGTGGTCCGGTTTATCAAGAACCAGATTATTTGCCGATATGGTGTTCAAAAGTAAGATCATCATTGATAATGGGTCAAACTTGAATAATAAAATGATGAAAGAGCTTTGTGATGACTTCAATATTGAACATCATAACTCTTCTTCTTACAGACCTAAGATGAATAGGGATGTTGAAGTCGCAAATAAGAACATTAAGAAGATTATCCAGAAGATGGTCGTGATATAAAAAGATTGGCATAAGATGCTCCCATTTGCGTTTGACAAGAAGGTTTAACCTCGTGTATTCAGAGAAGGCGACCTTGTGCTCAAGAAGATCCTGTCTTTCAACACTGATTTTTGGGGCAAGTGGACTCTTAATTATGAAGACCCATATATGGTTAAGAGAGCTTTCTATAGTGGTGCAATGATTTTTACAACTATGGATGTTGAGGAGCTCCCTCGTCCTGTGAATGCCGATGGAGTCAAGAAATACTTTGCCTAGAAAATAAAAGAACAACTCACTTAGTTGAAAACCCGAATGGGCGGCTTAGGAAAAAATGAGCGTCTCGGTGGATTGAAAACCCAAAAAGACGGTCCAGGAAAATGTTAGAGACATAAACAAAAAGTATTCATCCTGGTAGATTGAACCCGAAAGGGCAATCTAGGCAAAAGTTAGGGATTATGGCAAGTAACTGCGTCAGGCCAGACTTGATCGTTTGAAGAAACAATGTCTATTAAAGGTTCTTATTCAGTCATCCTCAACCGAAGTTCAGAACATAACAAAATTCAAAGTTGTTAGGGAGAATAGTGGTCATTGTATTTCATTGTATCCCTTTCCATGTATTTACCATTTTTCAACTTTGTAATAATCCATGGAGTCATGCCATTTGCAGATTACCATTCCATCAATGAAATTTGAGCCTTTTGCCCATTTGTTTTCTATTCTTATTTTGTTTCAGTTTATGGAATTTCATTTATTTTTGAAATAAAATATATCCAAACAATCATGTTTTGAAAATTCACAAAAAATATATATACTTCCTCGACTTGTGAATACGAAAGAGGAATGTTAATGGTAATCTCAAGGATGGTAAGATCCTGAAGAATGGAATTCAGTGACTTCCCCAGGCCAGATTTCCTTTTTTTTACATGTATAACAGATTCCCTCAACATCTTCACCTTGTTGAGATTAGTCGAGTATCCGGTTGTACCGTGTTATCAGTCTAACACCATTTGCGCCTATTTTGTCAGCATATTCATACACATATGCATAACATCATGATGTTTGTTTGTGCATTTTTGCATTCTTTTGGTTCCTCCTCACTTTTTGGTGTTTTCACTTCCCGCAGAGTGTGTACGTCCCCTCTCCAATAGAGTGTCGACCTTAAGCAGAAAGAGTTTATCCTTTCTAATTCCCCAAAGCTTGATCCTCGTGGAAACTTTTGTTCTAATCTACCTTTCCAGTTCATTAATTGGATGGAATTAATCTCCAATTGAGTTCATGTCCTCGTTGGATTGAGTCTTCTTTGACCATTTTCTCTGCAATTCGTTCCTGGGTTGAATTTTGGTCCCTGTTTGAGCTTATTACCTTTGTTGAGCTATCACTTGGCTGATAGTAGGTAATAGTTCCTCTTACCTTCAGTTGGTTTCCTTTGTTAAGTTACCACTTGGTTGGTAGTTGCTAATCATTCCGTTTGGTCTTATTACCTTTGCTAAGCTATCACTTGACTGATAGTAGATAATATTTCCTCTTACCTTCGGTTGGTTGCCTTTGTTAAGTTAAGACTTGGTTGGTAGTTGGTAATCATTCCATTTGTGCTTATTACCTTTGTTAAGCTATCACTTGGTTGATAGTAGGTAATAGTTCCTCTTACCTTCAGTTGGTTGCCTTTGTTAAGTTACCACTTGGTTGGTAGTTGGTAATCATTCCGTTTGAGCTTATTACCTTTGTTAAGATATCACTTGGATGATAGTTAGGTAATATTCCTCCCCTAGTGGAGTTTGGTTTTTCCCTTTGATGATTTTATTTCCCCGGTGGAGTCTTACCTTGTTATGTTTTCCCCATTGGGTCTTTGTTGTGGTTACTCTCTAACTATACATTGGTCTCTTTCCAAATGATGGTTATTCCCGTGTCTTTTCTTTTCCCCTATGGAACTTTGTTTGTCCCCAGCTAGGTCTCCCTGTGGAAACTGTTATTCCCCCCATAGAGATCCTTGTTTGCATTATCATATCATAAGCATTTTGCGGTATCTTAGGGCCAAAAATTGGGTCTTTGATATTTAAGTCTCTTCAATCATGTCGAGACAAAGATTTCAACCTTCATATCTCCAAATTGAAGAAACTTAAATAGGGGCATATGTCATAACCTAATTTTTAACCCTAAGATCCCACAAATCATTTACATCATTGCACACAAACAAGGTCACATATTGATCCTCCCCTATTCATCTTTGGGTTTGCTTCTTGCAGGGATCACCAAACACCTATTTGTTGGTGTTTTACCTTTGTGTTTATATGATTAATTTCTTATCCAAACACTATTCAAAATAGCAAAAATATGTTCTATTTCCTTAGTTTTATTGTGCAAGGTATGGCTTTTCAATCAAGAGCATCTCAAAGTTTTGTTGCTTACTTCTAAAGGAAAGTCAAAGGTTCATGTGTTTATTTCCATGCCTTCTTCAACAAGCAACTTCAAGCTCTGGGCAATTTAATCAAAAGGCAGTCAAGGACACCTTATTTTGAGTTCATATGACCACCCATGTGCTTTGAAATGCAAGGAAAGTCCAAGTACACAAGCTTGTTCCAAGTGGTTTGACCAAAAAGTCAACATTTGAAGTCAAGGTTTCAAGGATCACAACTCCTTCAATTGTCAACATTTTTGAATGCTTATTCTTGCATATGACTCTTATCAATATCCTCTATAACTTCTCTTTACATGACAAGATCCAATTATGCTCGGAGGATCATCAAAACTTTGGAGACATTATAGGTCATTTGTGGACTTAGTGAAATTTGACCTATTTTCAAGTGACTTTTTTCTCAACTTTTAAAGATCATAACTTCCTCAATTTTCAACATTTGAAGCTGATTCTTTTTGCACAATGTCATTTGTGATGCCCTCTACAAGTGTGCTTCAAGGATCAAGGTCAAAAAATATGCTTGGAAGGACATGAAATTTATTGAGACATTTGGATCCAAACACATTCCCTATAAATAGAGGAAGCTACTGCATTCATTTCCAAGCTTTTGAGAACCAAGAAATCCTTGCTGTAACTTTAAATTTTCCAACAAAAAAAAACTATTGTGTTTTGAGTTTCAGTTTGTTTCAATCCAATTTCTTGATTCCATTAGCATCTTCGGCATCCTCTAAAGCTTTTACAACAATTCCCAAGCTCCGAGACCTTCTGAAATGCTTTAACTAGATCTAACTTTTCATCAACTTCTGATCACCATATGGACAAGATAGTCCTGAGCATCATTTGAACTCAAACAAGTTACCGCAATATAGTCCTTCACTCTGTGATGATTTCCCCTAACTTAGCTGGTTTTGATTGACCGTGTTCATCATTTTATTTTATTTTTCGTGGCTTGCTTGTTTCTGGAACTTCTTTAAAATTCCCTTTGCTCAATTTAGATAAATGAATTTGGAGCATAAGGTTGAATCCTAGATGAGAAAAGGATCACAATAGTGGTGGTCTCGTATTCTGAATTTACGAAATGTGAAACTCCGGTGAGAGCTCACCGGAGTGTTCCAGGTCATCTGAGTTTGGGCAGACATGTTAGTCAAACGAAATGTTTTGATTGAGTGGTTTTGAATTGGATCCCGTGTGCTATTTGTAGCGTGTTCCACCGTGCATCCTAATCTGAGGAGTGTTGGATCCGCCACGTCAATTAATGATGCGTGATCCAACGCTCCATGTTTTTCTGACTTTTGATTCTTTTTCTTTTATTATTTTTAATTACTTTTTCTTTTAAAATTCATAGTAATTTCAATTTTATCGAAAAAATCCCAAAATAATTTATAAAATTCTATTTTATTTTTCCATATTTTATTTAACTGGTTTTCTATTTTTCATGAATTTTCTCTTTTCACCTTTGTTTTAATTGGTTTAAAAATACTTTTCTGCATTTTTAAATTATGAAAAATTTATTATATGCTTCTTATTTTATTTCCAACCTCCCATAATTTTCTTGGCCATTTATTTGGTATTTTGAAGGACTTCATGGATTTTTCACTTTACTTCTATTTTAAAATTCATTTTAAAATACTTTTGATGCATTTTTATTTCATTTGATTGCATTTTATATTTGTGTGACCTTTGTGAACTTTTGATGGTCTTGGATCATGATTATTTGGATCATAAGTCTCATCAAACTCAATAGATCTTGGGTGTTGATGGGGTGAAAATCCTAATCCAACAAAATGGATGATTGATTTTGATGATGACCTGATCAAACTTTTGATCTAATTTTGGTGTGACCTCTCTTGTTATCTTCTTCTTCATCTCTTTCTTTTACCTTTGATCAATGGGATAATTTGTGTCCATCTTGTTCATGATGTATGGATTGATACTTGATGAACTTTCACAATTTCAAATTTACCTCCTATTTGATCATGGATCATTTAAGGTACTTTGGATTGATGCATACATTTCCCCCAAGTGTCATGAAGTATGGATTAAAGTAATGAACCATCCTCATAGCCTTTGTGCTTGATCATTCCTTCCTTTATTTTTTGTGTGGCATGGATTTAGGAGAATGATTTACATATCATTTCTCTAGCATGTATTAACACTAACATTATTATTGATCGACCTTAGATAGTCGTGACTTCTATATAAGTCCAATTACGATTGCTTAACATAGCGCTAAATTTGTCCCAAAAGTAAATACATTTTTATAAGTGAGATTGTAGGTCTCCTACTCCTCATGATATTGTGTGAAAATATTGCTCCCTTTTCATTTGTGAGAGCTAGTGGCACACTTGTTGATTTTTATCCGAGTTGGAGCCCTTCTCATAATGATGTATATGTTCATTTTTTCATGCTTGTTAGTGAATAGTTGAATGTTCTCCAAAAAATGACCAAACCATCTTTCATTTTTGATTACTAACATCATTTACTAACATTTTACTTGTATTAACTTTTACTTCAAAGTCATTTAGTTTATGCTCTTTTATTTTATGTCATTTACTTTATACTTTATGTTTAGCATCCCATATCATATTTTTGTCATTATGTCATTTGTTCTTTGTTCATTTGGACTTTTCTTTTATATCCTTGTAAAGAAAACACTAATAAAGAAAAACCTAAAAAGAAAATTATTTCTCCTTACTCATGGACTTGTGGTTACTATAATTGACATCATTGTGGAGTTACAGACTTAGAATTAGGATCTTGACCTTTGTTTTGGGACTTGTGATTTGAGACCTTGGGATTCATCTGATACCTTTGACTTTGGACTTCTTTTGAAGACTTTGTTGAGTTACTTTTGTTTCATCTGATGCATGGACTATTATTTGCTTATTTGGCTTGCTTAAGGCTTAATCCAAAGGAGGGAATTATTGCTTGACTTATGTCATAAAGCTTCCTATTTCTTGCTTAGATCTTTTCTCCCTAGCTTTTGCTTTATGCTCTAGGATAGTCTCTTCTTCTCCTCCTTTTCTTTAATTTTCAAAATCCCCTCTCTCTTTTTTTTCAAAACATTCTTGTTTTATAACTTGAACCACTTTCTCAATAATCCTTGACTTTTTATCAAGTGATTTTCAAAACCTTTTCCCAATAAATGCTAATCCATCCTAAGCATATTCAGATCCATTTCAAAAGACTAAAAATGCCTAATTCCTTTAAATCATTTTTGTGCCCTTTCTGCACTTTTCCTTTTAAATATTTTCTCAAAGTTTAGACATGAGTCATTTCATAGTTGAGATATAATTCTCCTATCCTCATAGCATTGATGATAATTATTTTCCATCTGTGAGAGCTAGTGGCATACTTGTTAATCCTTATCCAAGTTGAAGTCCTTCTCATGATGACGCACAGTTCTCATACTTGTGGGTGACTAGTTAAATATTCTCCTTAAAATGAAAAAATGTATTTCCCTTAAAAACGAATCAAAACAAACACCTTTGTTATTTTTACACTGAACTACGAGGTTTTGATCCTCCATTGCACTTTTTTAATACGTAGGCATGAGACTTCAAAAGGTCTTGGCAAAAACCAAAAATCATAAAAAATATTTCTTTTCCTATCTCTCCAATCTTGTACAAACAACACCCTTTTCAAACTAAAATATACACATTTTCAAAGAGGTTCCCATGGAGTACCATATATGTTTAGGGTGCTAATACCTTACCTTTGCATAACTAACCCTCAAACCCTTATCTCTTTTTTATTAGTTTTGTTTTAAAACTTCTTCGGGTTTTGTTCGTAATTTTTCCCTTTTCCTTTGGAAACAATAAAAGTATGATGACGACTCTTGCTTTATGAGTGAAGTTAATCAATAACTTTATCTCAATTTTTTTACCACTACAAGGTGATTTCTCCTTCTCAAGAAGGAATTAGTCCACTATAACAAAAACCTGATTGTAGACACCACAAAGACAAACCGTCCTTGTCTTCTTGAGTATATCACTAAAACAAATTTGAGATTTACAAGTTGTGTTTACAAAGAATGCTTCTAAAAAGCAGATTAAGACAAGTTAATTCAATGAATATTTCCCACACATTAACAAGAAAAAACTCTTGTGTTTTTACAAAGAATATACACAAAAAATAATATTTACTAAGAGCTTGTGTATGTTCAATAACATAAGCGTTTTTTAGTAGCGTGAATTGGAAAATCTTCTAATCTTTAAGTCTCCTTTATATAGGCAGACAAAAGATCCATTGAAGGGTAGAATTGAAATATTGAAAATGCAGTTGTTTCTTTCATAACGGTTTGCATACAAGCGGCAAAATGGTACAATAATACAATCCTTAGTCCATAAAATCAGGATAGTGGAGTAAAGGATGATCTTGTACTGTGTATTATTTTTCTGACATAAAACCTTTTAATCTTATCTTCTAATCTTCAGAGGCTTCTGATGAAATGATGTTGAAGTATGATTTGAAGGATCAAGAGACAAGTTAACATAATCTTTAGAACCTTGGTCTTCAGAGTCTTGACACAGTTCCTCAGAACCTGGTCTTCAGACTCTTCGGATCTTGTTCTTCAGAGTCTTCAGAACTTGTGCGCAGAATCTTGAAGGCAGACAAACCTTCAGAGGCTCTAACAATCAGAGTCACAGTCAGAAGCTTTAGCATGCATGTTCATCAGAATTGTTGTCTAAGAGATTTCTAGAACTTGGCATTATCTTGTAAAACACTTGTATCTCCTTGAAGTCGGAGTGTGTTGATTCCATAATCTGATGACGTCACATGCTAATGCTTAAGAGTTAGAGCCTATTAGAAAAAGCTACACACTAGACAACAAAAACATTAGTGTACAAAAATGTTCTCTAAGAAACAATGCATTGTTATCATCAAAACTAAAGACCAAATGCAGAACCAAATCTTGTTCTAACAATCTCCCTCTTTTTGATGATGACAAAACCATGTATTTTGACGAGTAATTTTTACTAGGTTTTATCACATATAAGTATTAGAGCGAGGTTTGTAAGCTCCCCTTTAATTTTATATTGTTAAAATTTCATTTTTCATCTTAGGATTTCAGAGTTAGGTTTGTAAGCTCCCCTTGAATTTAAGACTTAAAAGAAATATTAACACATATAAACATTTTAATCAACATTAAAGAAATAAGTTCTCATAAGGAAAAATCCTAGTTGTTACTCTCTTTTAGAAAGGAAAAGGCCTAGCTACTATCTGATTGCTATCTTCCCATAAGACAGAAGCCTTGTGAACATGGATGAAGTAGCTTCCCATAATTCATCAGCTTAAATTCATAATTAACTCATATAAATTCCTTGTTTGATTTCCAGAAAGTATGGTTATCATCCTCGTCTTAGAGCATTATTTGTTAGAGCTTTCACATTCCTGGTTACATAAGCTTTCAGATTCCTGATAAAATAACTTATATCTGAGCCAGAACTGGTTTCATAGCCTGATTTCAGAGCAAAAGTTCACTTGGACATTGATCAGAACGTAAACAAGCCTTGTTCTTGAAACACTTGGTTAGAAAGATGAACTCTTACAAAGTTCTCAGAAAAATTACCAAGTTAGAAGCATGTTTGGGTTTCATAATGGAATGAGATATATCAAAATCAGTCATTCTTTTTTTCTCTCTTTGTCATCATCAAAAAGAAATAAAAGACAAAGTAAAAACATATATCATGCACACAGAAAATTTACATTTCATTCAAAAAGTATAAGAATACACATAACAAAAATGAAATAAATACAAAGTTTTTAAAACTATGGTTTAGGAGGGGGTGGCAGTCTTGATAGGATTTGTCCAGGAATATCTGTCAGCTTATGTGTCTTTTCACCCCGAAGCTTGAGTTTCTCTTTCACTTCAAAATTTACCGCCATCAGACGCTCAGAATTCTCCATAATGAACTTATCAGTAACCACAATCTTCTTAGCACCGAAGACACTAGCAACTTCTAGAGAAGACTCAGAAACAACCAAGGGAGCCTGAATCGAAGAAGGAGGTGGAATCACAATAGGATCAGGAAGCAGAAGAGTTGGATGGAGTTTCTACAGAAGAGGTTCAATGATACCAGAGAGTATGGCATGTAATTTCCTCTTTGCTTCCTTCAAGCAAGCAGCCTCGAGCTCCTTAGAACTGACTTCAATCCAGCTTCTAAAGTTGTTGGCCAAAGCACATACCTCAGAAAGGTTTGTTTTAGAAGCATAATCCTCAAAGAGAGCATTGAGTTTTCCAGCAGCCTCGTCTTCAAACTAAGTCAACCGATCATCCAGGGAGTAGGATGAATGTTGGTTTAAAAAGGTGTTTGGTCAGAATAGGGGTGATGGGTTCTATCTGGAAATTCTATACACTCAATATATGACTCAAGATATGACTCAACATCAGAATCAACAACTGATTTGTCAATATGGATATCATAATGAGTGGGGTTTGATGGTTAGGGGGTTTCAAAAGGAACTTAGGAGGTAGAGATTCCAAGATCAGATAGATGAGATAGTTGTTGTTGGGTTAAGATAAAAGATGGAAAGGCCAGAAGTTCAGAAACATATGGGGAGGTAGTGGAAGTGTGACATTTGGATTTTTGGATTGGGGAGCAGAAACAGGTAAGGGTTCCATAACATGTGGAACAAAGTGTGAAATTATGGTTGAAATGGATGTAGTGATAGTGGGTGGGGGGGTGTGTTGAATGGATGAACTGTTAACAACAGTATATGGATGAGTATTAGAAAGAACAGTAGTTTCAGTAGAACCAGAAGCAACAATAGGCCTGGGTTCCTCAGAAGAAGCTTCTATAGCCTTCTTAACTACCTTAGCCCTTTTTGAGAAAACTTCCTTAAGAGCATACTTTCTTTTCTTCTTGGGAGGTTCAGACGAGGTTGGAGCAACACTTGTAGAGTGACAGCTTGTCACATAATCTAAAGGCTCTGAATTAGAGAAGATAGGGAAATCCTCAAGAGGAATCCTTCTGCTACAAATTTCTTCCTTGGGAATTTCAACAACTGTGTATTTCAATTCATAAATCAAGCCCATGTTTTTCAAACTCTTGGCATTGAAGAAACTTCCCGCAGTGGATACCAGCCCTAGATACTTTTTAGCATCTACTAGAGAGACAATGAGTTTACTCTTCATCAGAATGTCTGAGATAAGCCTACCGTGAGGAATGCAAGACTTCATTTTTATGATTTGATTCCTAGTTTCTCTTAAGAACCGAAAGAGAAGTCCAGGAAGGTTCACCTTTATTTTAGCAGAAACGAAATGAAGAACATTTTGTGACCAATATTGATGTAGTAAGGGGAATTAGTTTTCCTCCTGTGATTTACACGACCAAGAAGAATTCTTGCCCAAATCCTCAATTTAGAGTGAAGAATCTTGACCTTATTGGCATGACTTACAATAGTGGAAATTGATTTGGCCATCTCAACTTGATCAAACCTTCTTTCTCCCATCAGTTTAAACCTTATACCAAATCCATCATTACCAATGAGTTTGGAAATGGGTTTCTCAGTGACTACAATCTTCTTTCCAAAGACAAAACAAGCAACTTGACAAGTATATGGCTTAGCATGAATCCAAAATTCTCTAACAAGATGAGGGAAAACTGGACCTTAAAGACGATAAAAGAACTTCTCCCGCCTTGAAATTTTACATCAAATAAAAGATCAAAGCGGTGATCTTTAATGCTTTCAAAATCAACCATAAGTACACTGATAACTTCCAAGTCCTCTTTAGGAGTGGAAAGTGTAATCTCAGGGTTATCATAGGCATCTTCAGTGTACACAAAGCAGACTTATGCTATCTCACTTTTGTGGTTCATCTTCCTCGAGTTCTATCTCGTGGCTTCTCAAAGAACTAACAAATTCTTCAAGACTAATACTATTAAGATCCTTTGCCAACTTCAAAGAAGTTACCATAGGTCTCCATTTTTAGGGATACTTCTATTATCTTTTTGACATGGTCAGTCGTAGATTATCCTTTATCCAGAACTTCCAGTCTTGCAACCAACATCTGAAATCTTGAGAACACAGTCTCAACGGTTTCATCCTCTTCCATTCTGAATGCCTTGTATTTCTGGGTTAAGGCCAAAGCCTTTGTCTCCTTTACTTGAGCACTCCCCTCATGATTCATCCTTAGAGAGTCAAATATAGACTTAGCAGAATCTCTGTTTGTTATCTTCTCATACTCAGTACAAGAGATGGCATTTAGAAATATAGTTCTAGCCTTATGATGATTCTTGAAATCCTTCTTTTGTTGAGATGTCATAACACTTCTTGTTACTAAGTTTCCTGAAACATCTACTAGGTGAACATAGCCATCAACTATAAGATCCTAAAGATCTACATCATATCCCAGAAAGAAACTTTTGATTCTGTCTTTCTAGTAATCAAAAGTTTCACCAGCAAAGACTGATGGTTTAACACTGTAGTGATCTTTCTCAATTTTGTTACCATCACTGTTGTTAATAGCAGCCATTTTTTCTCACATAAACTGGATCAGTATTGAACACGGTGAAGTGTTGATACAACTTTTATCACAATCAGAATCGGAGCTCTGATGCCAACTGAAGGTGTGAAAAACACAAGAAAAGGGGGGGGGGGGGGGGTAAATTGGGTTTTCAAAATCAAAACCTTTTTACTAACTCAAAATCACCACACAACAAATCAACAAAGATAAAAAGACACAAGGATTTTTATCCTGGTTTGCTTGAAACTCAAAACTACTCCAGTCCATCCGCCAAGGCGATTTCGCCTTATACACAAGGACTTAATCCACTATTATTAACTGATTACAAAAATCACAAAGAATAACCTTCTTTGTCTTCTCAAGGATATGATTATACCCTAGTCTCCTTAAGGAATCACAAATAACAAGTTTGAATAAAGATTTTGTGTTTACAAGTTGCTTCTAGACAAGTAGATTTTACGCAAAGGAAATACAAACACTTAAAGAAAAGCATGTACAAAGTTTATAGCTTTTTCACGTAGAAAACAGTCTTGTAAAAATTGTTGTAGTGGTCTTTTCTTCAAGTCTCCAAGTCCTCATTATATAGCATGAAAAAGGAATTGTTGGACGAAAAAATGGGGATACCAATAGAGTGGTTGTTCACTGTTGGATTGGTGACAGACTGATACATCATACAGTCTTTTTCCCACAATTCCAGTGACATGTGTGATGTATAATACTGTCCTTCGCCCACGAATTAAGGAGTGGAAGGAATATTTGATTTTGTACTATGGACTAATTGATCACGTATCCATTTTGATCTTATCTTCAAATTCATTGGCTTCTGAGAAACAGTTGATGAAGCATGAAAAGAAGAAACACAAAGTTGGATTCAGAAACTTCAGAACCTTGACAACATCAGCACTCTGGTTTGAGATCTTCAAAATATTCAGAATCTTCATACTCTTCAGTCAGAATCTTGATAACCTCAACGTCTGGCTTGAGATCTGCATAATCTTTAGCTAAGTAACAAAACTTAAGAAGCTTGATGATCAGAGTCACATCCAGAAGTAGAAACAGAGAAAATGTTGCAGCAAATATAAATCATCTCTTTAGAAACTTCTCAGGAGTGAATCAACATAGAAGTAGAAAGAGAATTGAACAACAACCCAACGTCTTTCAGAACTTCTCATGATTAGCGTAGAAGCATAATTCATAATAAAATTTTCATAAACTGATGATGTTGCACGTCATTAACTCAGAATAAGAATTGGTTGTTAAAGCTACACAATAACAAACCATTAGTATACTAAAATTGTTTTCACATAAATACAACATTGTTATCATCATAACTCAAGGTATAGATGCAAAACCAAATCTTGTTCTAACAAAATGTTCCAACCCTCATGGATTTGAGTTTCCAAAGGAATGAACTTCTTAGCTACCTGCAAAGATCTAGAACAAAAGACAAAATGGGATAGCCAAAAAGTGAGGAAACAATGTGCTTGTGGTTAAAGACTTCCTCACGATGGTGCTCATAGTGATCTTCAATGAAGCTACTCTAGTTAGGGTAGATGAAAGAGAAGTTTGGTTTGGTTTAATTCATAAGGGTAAGGTCGAAGATTTCCCCGATGGGTTCATGACGTATAATGGCAGCCACGTCGAAGAGGGTAAGAGTCACCATTCCACAGCGGAGGTGAAAAGTGTTAGTCAATTCTTTCAAAAACAAAAAAGGCTGAAATATACATGTTGGCATTGTATTTGGGGCCAACTCTAGATAATTGAATTAGATCATAGATTCCTTGATCTTTCTAGAATTTTTCCTTTTTCTTCTGTACTTTGTCTAACCAATTAATGTAAGACTCACTTTTAGTAGTGGGAGAGGAACGGGAAACATGTTAGGGTGAAATCATGAACCCTAACTCATAGGTTTTGTCTCCAAATGCTCGGAGTTTGCATCGATAGTGGCAAGGAAAAAACTTCTTTGGTTGTTCAGGTTTTTTAGGAGATCCGGGAAATGGACCCAAGAATGTGCGAACAATAACTGAAATAGAGAAAAGGATCAATACCTGAGAAATCCATATCATATATATTTCTTCCTTCATTGAGGGTTTAGGAATGTAGGTACAATTACCAAGAAAAGTAGGAGCAATAACTTCATAAGCAAGCAGGGTTAGAAGTTGTTGTGTTGAAGTAGAAGAAGAAGTCACAATTTCTAAAGTTTGACGAAGGGAAGAGAATGGAAGTTTGCAAAAGTTGAAGGTTTTTAGGGTTCTGAAGAAGAAGAAGGTTTGAAAAAGGAAAATGAAAAAATGAGGGTGTATATATAGTGGAAGAAAAGGTTTTAGTGTATCTCTTGAATTTGGACAAATGTCGCTTGAATTTTCCAATTTAAAAATCAATTAAATGATTTATATTTTATGATTTAATCTTGTGGCCCACAATGGCCTAGGAATTAGGAGTAATGTTGACTGAGCACACACATGTTCAGTGACGTGACAGTTTGTTAAAGTGGTCATGATGACTATGACATATGCATGTCACGTCTTGTTCCTATGATCGAAAGTGGCATTTTTTTGGGGGCATCTGTTAGCCTGATAATTTTGGTTTAGTATTTCTTTGAAATTAAGTATAAAATAACCCAATTATGATTTAATCTTGTGGCCCACGATGGACTAGGAATTAGGAGTAATGTTGACTGAGCACACACACGTTCAGTGATGTGATAGTTTATTAAAGTGGTCATGATGACTATGACATACACACGTTCAGTGATGTGTTAGCCCGATAGTTTTGGTTTAGTATTTCTTTGAAATTTCTAAGTAAAAAATAACCCAGTTATGGTTTCGAAATTTTGGTAACTTTCACTAAAGGGGTGACTTCGACTAATTCATCAAATGTTTTGGGACTTAGTATATTTTTTATCTCAAGATTTAGATAACCTAGAAACTTGCCAAGCCTAGTTTGAAAGAATATAAGGAACATATCCACAAGATTATGACCACTCTCTCTTAAAAACATGTTCATAATCTCGAAAAGGTTTATGGTAATTTGGTATTATCTGATAGAAGTGGGGATGAAATGAATTCATAAGCTAAGTATATGCTTCAAAGTTCGACAGAGGAAAATTTCAACAAGAAGAGCGTGGTAATTTGGTATTTCAACGTTATGCTCCAAAGTTTGACATAGGAAACTTTCAACAAGAAGAAGTTGGGGGATTTAAAAGACAATTTGAAATAAAAAGAGCAGTTCAAATGTTAAAGACACGTGGAAGTAGGCTAGAAGGCTGAAGCCCACGTAAGGGAGTGTGTGTCTATTTATGCGAAGATAACCGTTATCGACGGTTAACGTTGTAAAAACTTATAAGACTAGTTTAGTCATGTAAACAAAGGTTTCAAAATTTACTGAGTATTTCTATAGAACTTAAGTATCCAAGTCACGTTTTCTAGTTAAAGTTTATGTCCTAATTTTCGACATTTAAACATCAATATTCAAACCACAAACACATTTTCTAAAGTCTTTTGTACAACATGTCCTAGGATTTTTCCGAGTTTAATCCTGTAAGTGGATGAAAACTTTTAGTTTGATTTACCAAAAACAACGGTAAACAGAGTCTTGCACACAAAATCTCAAATTTTTATGATTTTCAAAATACTTTGAGATTTTTCTTTCAATTAACTTGAATCAACAACACATATGGTTCTTGTTCCACTAACTCAATCAATTGCTGAAAAGCATCATGATCAAGCTCAAATATAAAAATTGAGTTAGGCATGCTAAAAAACGGAATCAATTCAAAACTCGATTCATATATGTGCAATCATGAAGGAGACTCAATAAACAATAATAAATGAAGCTAAAGGAACAAGACAAGCAACATAATTGTATTGGGGTTTTTCCCTATGAATGAATTAGGGACTTGCAACTCCAATTCTCGTAAAAGTGCACAGATAAATCACACACACATGAAAAAGTAAGGGCTAAATGATTAGGACATCATCTTAATGATGTGTGTAACACCACAAATTCAATTAATTTATTTAATTGAATTTAACGGCATTTTATTTAAATTAATTTAAATTCTTTTATTTGGATAATTGAAAAATATATGTATCTTGGTGGGTATTAGAGAGAATTAGGGGAATGGTAGAAATTAATTAGATTATTTTAATTAATTTAAGTTGAGTGGAATAATTAAAAATAAGGTAGTTGTAAAAAAATAAGTGAAATAGTAGAAATTGGTGGAAATTGAGTAATTAGAATTAAAGAAATTAAAATAAAGGAAATTAAAGTTAGTAAGATGAGTGATGGCAATATATGGAATATGAGAGTAAATTGAGGGTAATAAGGGAATAACCTAATTAAGGGGAATTAGGTTTTAGTTTAAATAGAAAAAGTAAGGGCTAGACCTTTTACAGTACGTATTATTTTGGAACAATAGAAAAGAGGCAAGGGAGACAAGCTAGGGTTTGGGAAGAAAACACCATTGTTGAGGAGCTTAGAGCTTGCTTTGTGGAAAATTCAAGGTAAAAGGGGAGATTACTCTTCTATGGGTGTATATTGTATGAAGGGTAGAAAGAGATCCTCGCCCTTATTTAGATTATTTTTAGGTTCTACCATTGTTGATGTGTTCATGTATTCTTGATAAAAATAGTGTAATTTACATGTCCAATTATTGTGATTCATGAATTGATCTGTGTGTTATGACATGTTTAATTATTATGAAAATGATATATGCTTTTAAATTCATGAAATGATATGTTTGAATGTGACAATATGAACGAGTAAGATGTATGAGGGTTGGGAATTGAAGGGGATGACGTGAACATGATTAAAACTAGATTTTTTTTGGAATTTTGTTTGGCGACAATCGATTGACCCCCGACGTCAATCGATTGATCGCGTGAAAAATTAAAATTTTTTGGAAAGAGGGACGATGTCAATCGATTAATGGGTTGCTACAATCGGTTAATGCTAGTGTAATGAACCAATTTTTTTGGAAACATAATAGGTGTCAATAGTTTGACGCACTATGGAAATCGAATGATGTCAATCAATTAAAGGGAACAATTAATTGACTAATTCATTGCAAAATTTTGCCGAAACCAGAAAATTGTTATTTTAGTGTTTTTGCCGTAATTTTAGTTTCGTAAATTCAAATGAGGTGTGATTCTAAGCGTTGGAAAGCTAACGTGCATGGATATACCGTTGTGGGGTATTAAGAGGCTAGATGGTTACTGGAATTTGTGAAAATTAATTGTTTTACTTGTTACGTAATAGGTGACGGTAATGAACGAAGGATTAATTGTTGTGAATGAACGAATTAATGGTGAAGCGATGATAATATGAATTAATATGATTGACTGCTATGTAGATGTTTATTCTATGTGTGAATACAAGTTATGAAATGCAAGTATAGTTAGGCGAGGTGTTGTAAATACTTGCTAATGATTGTTGAGATGTGTATTTCAGAATTAGACCTATTGTTGATGCGTTGAGAAGCATGATTGTTTATAGTCAGGTGTGAGCCTGTAATCATTGTTGTGTTATTATTGTTGAATGGTTTATTATAGTCTGACGTGGGGATGTAATCATTATCGTGTTGTTGTCGTTAAATAATTGTATGTCATTCATCATATGTTGTCATTGTTGTGAAAGAGGTGAGTCCCGAGTTCAGATGTTGGGACTAGTGACTTATCCCAAGCTCAGATGTTGAGGCTCAGGGTTCAGATATTAGGATCCGGTTTGTATGAAAAATCTTTGTTGAGTTTATACCACATGCATATAGAGTCAAGGTTTTGTCACATTACATACAAGTTGGCATTTGTGAATTGATAATTGTTGTGTGAATACATCACCTATTGACGATTATTATTGTTGTCGTTGTTGTTTAGGCTACCCTTCCCGATCTTTTGCACCGCTAACATATTTGAGCGTATTCTCACCCCTTTGTTATTTTATTTGTGTGTTGATGTACGATGTGTAAAGACACTCATGAACATGAGTAGTAGCTGTTGTGAGTTGGAAGATAGTCTCAGAGCTTATCTTTATTTACTTTATCGGTTATCATTTTTAGTTAGTCAAATGCTCTGATTTGTAACATCGAGAATGAGGCGTCTTATTTTATTTTGTTGTTGAGTTGATCATTGGATGATGATATCCTGATTTCGTATTTAGACTTGTTGAGATATCTGAAGTTTATGAATATTAATTTAAAATTCCACTGCGAGTATTTGATTTAAATGTGAAGTATGCATTGTTGTTTGAGACTAGAATCCTAATTATATAAAGTAATTATATTTATATAAGTTTTAGGGTTTAGGATTTTACATAGTGGTATCAGAGCAAGTCGGTCAATCCAACCAGGTTTTTGTAATGTTGTCTGTTCCCTAGTATGCGATATATGTGCGAAAATTATGAATGTTTTTTTTCCAGTTATTTGCTATACTATTTACAATTGGTTGTACTGGTTGTGCAAAGAGGAATGGCTAGCAAGATTGATCGCATGATTGTTCACATTTTTCAAGCGATGGCTCCAGGTGATGAGAGAAAATGGAAGTTCCAGTAGAAGGCTATAGGTGGGAAAAAGTGAAGTGAGGGAGGGACTCTAGCTTCTGTGAGATGTTTCAAGTGTGGAAAGTTAGGTAATCGTGATGATGAGGGTATGAGCGCATACCCAAAATGCTTCAAGAGTAGGAAGGTAGGTCACTGCATTGCTGAATGTAGGAGTAATAGCTCGACTTACTATAATTGTGGAGGGCAGGGTTATATTAGTACTCAGTGTGAGAAACCTAAGAAGGCTCAATCTAGAGGGAAAGTTTTTTTGTTTTCTGGAGCAGAGGCTATTGTATTTGATAAGTTGATTCAAGGTATGTGCTTTATTGATAATATTCCTTTGATTACTATTATTGATATGGGTGCAATGCATTCAGTTATATCTGATGAGTGTTTGAAAATATTGAATATGTAAGTGTCTGGTTTGAATAGTAGCATGGTCATTGATACCCCAACTAATGGTTCAGTGACTACTTCGTTGGTGTGTGTGAATTGTCCTTTGACAATTTATGGTACAAATTTTGGGATTGAAAAGTTTGTTTTCCTCTAAGTCAACTCGATGTTATTCTAGGAATGAATTGGTTGGAGTTCAACCATGTGCATATCAATTGTTTTAATAGATTAGTGAAGTTTCTTGAATTTGAGGAGAGTATGAAGTCGAGTTTCATGACCACAAGACAGGTAGAGATTCCCTTGAGAGAAAGTGCTCAAATGTTCATGGTGTTCGCGCCTCGAGAGGGGGAAGCGAGAGAATGGTTATTGATCTACCTGTTGCGTATGAGTTTTTTTAGTGTTCCCAAATGACATTTATGATTTGCCGCTGGAGCGTGAGGTTGAGTTCGTTATAGACTTAGTACCTGGTACTAGTCCTGTGACGACGACTCTGTATTGGATGTCTGCTTTAGAGATAATTGAGCTGAAGAAACAATTAAAGGATCTACTTGAGAAGAAGTTTGTTTGACCGAGTGTTTTATCATGGGGAGCACCGGTGCTGTTAGATAAGAAGAAAGAAGAAAGATGACAGAATTAGGTTATGTGTTGACTGTCGACATCTGAACAAGGTTACAATCAAGAATAAGTATCCTCTTCTGAGAATTGACAATTTGATGGATCAGTTAGTTGGTGCTTGCATATTCAATAAGATTGATTTGCTTCTGGGTTATCATCAGATTCGAGTGAAACCAAAAGATATTCTGAAGACTATGTTCAGAATGAGATATGGTCATTATGAATATTTTGTGATGTCATTTGGTATGTCTAATGCGTCAGGTGTGTTTATGAAATATATGGATAGGATTTGTCATCCTTATCTAGATCAATTTGTGGTTGTTTTCATTGATAATATTTTGGTATATTTTAAGACTGATGAAGAGCATGCGAAGCATCTGAAAGTTGTGTTGCAGACCTTGAAAGAAAATAAGTTGTATGCAAAGTTATCTAAGTGTGAGTTCTGGTTGAAAGAAGTGAGTTTCCCTGGTCATGTGAGATCTAGTGGTGGTATCACAGTAGATCCATAAAAGATAGATGCAATGTTGCAATGGGAGACTCCAAAGTATGATATAGAGATCAAAAGTTTTCTGGGTTTGGCTGGTTATTATAGAAGTTTCATCGAAGGATTTTCATAGTTAGAATTTCCTTTGACTCAGTTAACTCGAAAAGGTCAAGCTTATGTGTGGAGTGTCCAGTTTAAGGAGAGTTTTCAAGAACTCAAGAGGAAGTTGGCATCATCACCAATTTTGATTTTTCCAAGTCCAAGTGAATCTTTTGTTGTGTATTGTGATGCTTTGAAGATGGGTCTAAATGGTGTATTGATGTATAATGGCCATGTTATGGCTTATGCTTCTAGAAAATTGAAAGTTCATGAGAGTAATTATTCTACCCCTGATCTAGAGATGACAACCTTGGTGTTTGTGTTAAATATTTAGAGGCATTTTCTGTTTGGTTCTAGATTTGAAGGGTTCAGTGACGACAAGAGTTTGAAGTACTTGTTCGATTAGAAAGAGTTGAATATGAGCAGAGGAGGTGACTCAAATTTATGAAGCATTGCGATTTTTGTTTGAGTTACCATCCTGGTAAACCAATGTCGTAGCCGATGCTTTGAGAAGAAAGTCATTCCATAGTTGACTAGTAGTATTCTCAAAGAAATTAGAGAAGGTTAGAAACCATATTTGGGATTGATTGACTGGTTAGTGTTGATCAATTAAGGTAAATAAATGGATTTCAGAATAGATGAGAATTGTATTATGCATTTTCGTGACAGAGTTTGTGTACCTAATATGCTAGAACTTAAGAATAGTATTTTTGAGAGAGGTTACAAAACTAATCTGAGTATTAATCCAGGTGCTACTAAGATGTATCAAGACTTGAAAGAAACTTTTTGGTGGCCAACAATGAAGAAAGATATAGTCAAATTAGTTTATGCGTGTTTGACTTTCCAGAAGTCGAAGGTTGAGTATCAAAATCCGTCGGGACTGATGCAACCATTGAGTATTCCCGAGTGGAAGTGGGACAATATATCCATGGATTTTGTGACGAGTTTTCCTAAGACTTCTAAAGGAAATGATTAAGTTTGGGTTATAATGGATAGATTGACTAAATCAACTCATTTCATTCTTATTAAGATCAATTATTCATTGAAGAAGTTGGGTAAATTGTATATTGAGAAAGTTGTTACCTTACATGGTATTCCTTCAAGTATTCTTTCAAATAGATATATGAGGTTCACATCGAGGTTCTGAGGGAATTTGTAGGAAGCCATGGGTACAAAGTTAAGCTTGAGTTCTGCTTATCATCCACATACAGATGGTCAAACATAGAGCACTATCCAGTCTTTGGAAGATTTATCGAGAGCTTGTATTTTGGAGCAGGGAGGTAACTAGGACAGTTACTTACCATTGGTTGAGTTCACTTGCAACAACAATTTCCATTCTACTATTGGGATGGCACCATTAGAGGCTTTGTATGGTAGAAGGTGTATGACACCTTTGTGTTGGTATGGTTCTAGTGAGAGTGTTATTGATCGGTCACCATTTCCATTGAATTCCCACCTTTTATCCGACATATTTTCATCACTTTGGTAAGACTTGTGGTTGTTTTAAGTTGTTTTAAAGTCATTTAACATGTTTTGTTAGTTTATTAGTGCATTGCATTTTGTTACTTGTTTATGTCAAAAAGTATCTTTTTATGCTTCGATTTGGTAGTGTTAATGTTGCAGGTTGTTGCATAGGTTCCAAAGGACTAATAGCCGAGTATTGGATGCTCCGGAAGGCCAAAATATGAAGATACAGCAGGTCAACATGGGCCCCCGTGTACATCAATACGGCCCGTGTTGTTTGTCAATAAACAAGCACTCCAAGAGGTAAAACAGAGGGTTAACACGGGCACCCGTGTGCACCAACACGGCCCGTGTTGATGCCTCTGTAGCTTGCTTTAAAAAACACAACTTTTGAAGAGCAACATGGGCACCATGTGAATCAACACGGCCCGTATGAATCAACACGGGCACCCGTATGAATCCACACTGCCCGTGTTGATGGGCGCGGCTGAGAAATTTTACTTTTTGTTGTGTGGATCTGCCCTGTTCATTAAGGGTATTTTGGACTTCTTGCTGGGAAAAAAACCATCTGAGGCTATTAGAAGACTTTGGAGAGATAGAGAAGGACTTTTGACGTACGAAAGAAAACACTGCACTGAAAAGATAGCTACTACGGAGGATTTGAAGACGGCGAGATTCAGGGGCATCACCCATTGAAGATCAAAATCTTCTAATTCTTTGTAATGTTTAATTTCTATACTATGATTTCTTTGAATACTATGAGAGGCTAAACCCCCAATGCTAGGGAGGTGGTCCTGATTCGATCTGATGTTATGAATTCTATCTAAGGATTTCCTTATTACTATGTTATGAATTTCAATTCAATTGTGTGATGTGCTTATGCTTTTGTATCGGACAAATACATTTAGATCTATGACTATCAATAACAGGATTGTGATTGTTAGGGTTTTCACACAATTGGGTCTATAATTGTATCACCTAGGACTAGGAACTTTTGTAAATCACCATAAACCTTGATATTGTCTATGATTAAAACCAATGATTAATTGAATGGACATTTGAGTAAGAATTGGTCGTTTAATAGTTTCTTCCTTAAGGACTTAAGGAAGAACATCCTGAGGTTAAGTAATTGAATGTTGCATGTGTATTAAGGAAATCTTGACTGAATTCATGACTGGTTAAATCAACCACTCACCCTAGCATATTTTATCTTAATCAATTATTTCTACTATCTTTTTGTGTTTATTGTTACAAATTTCCAAACCAACCAAACCATTATCTTTTTGTTCTAATAGAATCAGAAGTGAAATAAGTATTTCCTACGCAATCCCTGAGATCAATACTTGGAAATAAAACTATGTATTACTACATCGGTAAAAATAGTACACTTGCTATTTTGCCGATCAAGTTTTTGGCGCCGTTGCCGAGGATTGCCAAAATACCTATTTCAATTTTTATTCTATTGAAATTTTGTTGCTTGTCAATCAAAATTTTATCTGTGAAAATCTTGTTATTCAATTCTAATATTTGTCTAACTTGTTTATGCGAGGTAAGACCTCAGCGGATTTTTCTTTTGACGCAGATCCAGAAAGAACTCTTCGCGCTAGACTGAGACAAGCTAAGCGAGGAAAACTGGAATTAGCAGAAAAAGCGGAGGAAGTTGTGTCAGTGCACTCAGAGAATTCAGATTCAAACGCAGAAATAATTCCTGAGGTCATGGCTGCAGAACCACCACCACCAGAGAGACTTCTCGATGACAATTGTGGAAACAACACTCCTGGTGGTCGTATGACAATTGTGAACCAACCGGTTAATGTAGAACAATTTCAGCTGCATCCTAGCACAATTAATCAACTCGAAAGGCGGTCCTTTTCTGGAAGAGTGAATGAAGATGCCAACAAGCATCTCCAAAGGTTTTTAACTATGAGCACAACGCTGAAAATGCCTGGACATAACGAAGAAGCAATAAGGCTTCGTATGTTCCCATTCACTTTAGCAGATGAAGCCGAAGAGTGGTTCTATTCCTTACCTGCTGGCAGTATCACTACATGGGAGGAGATGGAAACAACATTCTTGCATGAATATTTTCCTGCATCAGTGTCACTGAGAAAAAGATACGAGATCCTAAACTTCAAGCAGAAGGAGGGTGAGTCACTAGGAGATGCCTATAAAAGATTCAAGAGAATTCTAGTGGCTTGTCCTACTCACAACATGGACGAAACTGAGCAGATGCAAATGTTTGTTAATGATCTTCGAATTCAAACGAGACAAATCCTTGATTCAGCAGCTGGTGGCTCAGCTAACTTTGCAACAGCCACCGGTATGAAGAAGATAATTGAAGCCATTGCCTCAAATGAGCATCTGGAGTTGTATGATAGGGTGTCAAGCAAATCTGCAGTAATTGATTTGAAGCTTGAAACAAACAAACAGGTAAAAATTGAAGAAGCAGTTGCTGCAGAGGTGGAGAAAAGGTTGAAGGCACTAAACATAGGTGCTCAGAAAGTGGCTCAAGTACAACAGGCAGCAAACGATGTGTGTGGCATTTGTAATGGACCACACAATACTGTTCATTGCTTTGCAACACCACAGCAGATAGAAGATATCAAGTTTTTAAAGCAAAATAGTCCCTACTCCAACACATACAATCCGGGGTGGAAGAATCATCCCAAATTTGCATGGAGAGATCAGAAAGGGAATGTGCAACAGCAAGTACAAGGCCAATATCAAAACCAATATCAGCAACAGCAACAACAAGTCCCAAAGATGGCAGATTGGGAGATTGCAATTGAAAAGATGGCAGATCAAAATAGGCAATTTGAAGAAGAGACTAGAAACAATCAGAAAAACACCACCGCCTCCCTAAAGAATTTCGAAGTTCAGCTGGGGCAGATAACACAACAACTGGCAAGTTCTCGAACACCAGGTTCCCTACCAAGTGAAATAGTTCAAAATCCGAGAGGTCAGGAGAATGTTAATACTGTTACGACGACAGAGAAAAAGGCTACTAAAAAGGAATTTTTTTTATCACCGAGCGAGCCAACTAAAGAAGAAACTACAAAAGGAACTAAACCGGTGATTAAGTTGCCCTATCCTCAGAGAATGACAAAGAAGGAACCTAGTGAGTCAGACTTGGAGAAATTCATGACCATGTTTAAAAGGATTGAGGGTCATATGGTCTTGTTTGAAGCACTTGAAAGGATGTCCATGTACAAGAAATTCGTGGAAGAGGTAATGGCTGAAAAGAAACCAACCACTGAAGAACAGGTATCCAGTAAGGAACAATATAATGCAAACTCCCTGGAGCAGAACATTCCTAACAAACAAAAGGATCCAGGAACCGTCACAGTACCATGCACAATCGAAGAAAGAACCTTCAAAAAGGTACTAATAGATTTTGGAGCTAGTGTGAATCTGATGCCATTATCGATCTATCACAGGCTGGGTATTAAAAATATCAGTGATATAAAGCCCAATCTGAAGTTTGCAGATCACTCAAGAAAAGATGCATATGCTATAGCTGAAGGTGTGTTGGTAACAATAGCAGACTTGACTTTTCCAGTTGATTTCGTAATCCTAGAAATACCTGAACACAATGAGGCACCCATCATTCTGGGTCGACCTTTCATGAAGACGATTCGATGCAAGCTCGACATGGATGAGTGCACGTTAACCTTGAAAGTTCACAACAAGGAAATAACATTGAATGCTATTGAAGATCAGGAGATGGATGAAGATACAAAATTTCAGTATCAAGTAGGCTTAATCAGGACATTGAATACTATCAAAGTCTCACCACTGCCAGTAGCCACCATAAACGGAAATATTCCTAACACCGAAAGGAAGGTTAAAAAGGAATCGAGGCACAAAGGAGTCCACACTGATAAAAGAGACAACGTCCGAGTTGTAGACAAGAGGTGCAACAAGGTTTTGAACCTGAAACACCCCCATGATAAGGGAAATGAACCATCGAGCCATGCGACGTTAAACGGAGCACTTTGTGGGAGGCAACCCACACGTTTGATTTCTAATTTATTTAGTTTTTCTTTTTCTTTGTGTGTGCTAAAATTTTATTGTAGGGGAGGAGGAGAATTAGAAGGGCAAAGTCACAAACACCTCAAAATGGAAGGAAACCACACAAGTGCAGTAAAACAACAGTAGTCGCTGTGAGTCCCCTTTGTATCTGGATTTAAACATTGAGGTCAATGTTTAGTTCAGGTGTGTGTGTGGGGGGGGGGGGGGGGTTTCCTTTCATGTTTTATTTCGTTTTCATTTTGTTCATATTTTCCTTCATCGTTTTTGGCTTTCGTTTTTGCTTCTGTTGTCGTAGTATTTTGTTTTTATTGTTTACCTGTGTGTACAGAGTGATGAGAAATTATGGATGAATCCGGGATCGGTTGTAGTGGATGAAAGACACCCCTCATACTTGTTCTATTAAGGTACCCCGGAAGTTGATGCAACCATGAGAAAGTAAAAGTCGGACACAATTTGGTGACACTGGACCAAGAGAGCGGTATGGTAGAACTGAATCGGAAAAGAAACCACATGACACTAGGAGGCTTCAGAGCTTGTAAGTTTAACCAACATGGTGAGAATATAAAGGCCAAACACTAAATATCAGCATGAGAGTTCAGCCAGGTATGACTTTATCACTCTGATTTTGCGCATGTTCTTTTGACACTTCACAGCATGACAACACACACCGAGGCAAGTTGTTTGTTTAGCCCAGAGCCTTTCTAGCCATCCCTATTTGTATGTTTACCCTTCGTGAACCCCATTGAGCCTTAGCCTTTTGTTTGATAAACCCCATATTAACCATTTATTATCCATTTATGTGTTTATCCCACCGTACCCAAGCCCCGTTACAACCAAAAAGACCTCATAAAGTGTGTGGAATCTGTTGTTGTAGTGAAATTAGAATGTATTCAAATTTAAGAGTTTGGTATTGCATGTTGTGCTGTGAGTGTAAACACCCTAACCATGAGAGATGTTGTGAGTGTGTGAAAAAGCTTACAGGTAACGAGGCTTCTAATGTGAAAATGTGGTGAACAGTCTGAGTCAGGAAAATCGGAAACTTGATTGGAAAGGAAGAACACAAGTTGTGAAGGACAAGGTTGCATTGTGGAAAATGAATTCGTGGATGACCTTTGTTTGGACTCAATACATCACTTGAGGACAAGCAATTAAACAAGTTTGGGGTTGTGATCGGTCACCATTTCCATTGAATTCCCACCTTTTATCCGACATATTTTCATCACTTTGGTAAGACTTGTGGTTGTTTTTACTTGTTTTAAAGTCATTTAACATGTTTTGTTAGGTTATTAGTGCATTGCATTTTGTTACTTGTTTATGTCAAAAGGTCTCTTTTTATGCTTCGATTTGGTAGTGTTAATGTTGCAGGTTGTTGCATAGGTTCCAAAGGACTAGTAGTCGAGTATTGGATGCTCCGGAAGGCCAAAATATGAAGATACAACAAGTCAACATGGGCCCCCGTGTACATCAACACAGCCCGTGTTGTTTGTCAGGAAACAAGCACTCCAAGAGGTAAAACAGAGGGTTAACACGGGCACCCATGTGCACCAACACGACCCGTGTTGATGCCTCTGTAGCTTGCTTTAAAAAACACAACTTTTGAAGAGCAACACGGGCACCGGTGTGAATCCACACGGCCCGTGTGAATCAACACGGGCACCCGTGTGAATCCACACGGCCCATGTGAATCAACACGGGCAGCCGTGTGAATCCACACTGCCCGTGTTGATGGACGCGGCTGAGAAATTTTACTTTTTGTTGTGTCGATCTGCCCTGTTCATTAAGGGTATTTTGGACTTCTTGCTGGGAAAAAAACCATCTGAGGCTATTAGAAGACTTTGGAGAGATAGAGAAGGACTTTTGACGTACGAAAGAAAACACTGCACTGAAAAGATAGCTACTACGGAGGATTTGAAGACGGCGAGATTCAGGGGCATCACCCATTGAAGATCAAAATCTCCTAATTCTTTGTAATGTTTAATTTCTATACTATGATTTCTTTGAATACTATGAGAGGCTAAACCCCCAATGCTAGGGAGGTGGTCCTGATTCGATCTGATGTTATGAATTCTATCTAAGGATTTCCTTATTACTATGTTATGAATTGAATGTTGCATGTGTATTAAGGAAATCTTGATTGAATTCATGACTGGTTAAATCAACCAAACCATTATCTTTTTGTGTTTATTGTTACAAATTTCCAAACCAACCAAACCATTATCTTTTTATTCTAATAGAGTCAGAAGTGAAATAAGTATTTCCTACGCAATCCCTGAGATCGATACTTGGAAATAAAACTCTGTATTACTACATCGGTAAAAATAGTACACTTGCTATTTTTCCGATCAGTTATCCTTGGACTAGAGATTGTTCAGTAGACTACCGAGAAGATCAAGATGATCCAAGAGAAGATGAAAGCTTGGCAGAGTCACCGTAAGAGCTATCATGGTAAGTGTAGCGGTAAATTCATGATCATCAAGCTATGGATAAGCTAGACATCAAATAACAAGAGTCGCCACCGCACTTTTATTGTTTCCAAGGGAAAAGGGAAAAAATACAAACAAAACCCAAAAGTAAGAAGTTTTCAAATCAAAACTAATAAAATGTCAGAGATTACAGGTAAGGGGGTTGGTTACATAGAGGGAAGGTGTTAGCACCCAAAGTGTCCTAGGTACTCCCAGGGAGCCCTTTTTGTGTGCATATATATTTGGTACAAAATGATGTTTACAAACAAATAGATGTAAGAACAAAACTGGTTCTACAATAGATTTCTAAGATTTTGATGATAACAAAGGATGAAACCAAAAATAGCACTCTAACGAGATTTTTTCTAAGTATGCAGGACTCTGAACATTCATGCAGGAATCTGAACATTCACGCAGGACTCTGAACAATTATGAAGGACTCTGATCATATATCAGATACAAACGTATGTCAGATACAAAGTGTCGCAACGCGAAAAACAACCGGCGGAAAAAATACAGTTTACAGAGCCGCCACCGATGCTATTCATCCTATGACGGAAAGGGAGCGCAGGACTAACCTAATAAAGGGAAAGGAACGGTCTTACGACCAGAGATTACAAGGTACGGGAGTCGGTTACGCAAGGGGAAGGTATTAGCACCGCTCACGTCCGTCGTACTCGACGGGATCCACGCTCAAAAGATAGCTCAAAGAATAGAAAAATGTTGCTAATAAAACTGCTCAAAGAAATTGCACAAACTGGAATAATAAACAAGTGGAAGAAGATGGAGGAAATGGACTCGGCAGGATGTCGCATCCTGGGCCTACGTAGTTTGTCAGAAACAAACATCAGAGTCAACGTAGTTCGGGGAAAGGGAGACATGCTCGCTAGGATATTGCATCCTATGCCTACGTATCTTCTCTATCCAGAGAAGAATCAGAGCACTCGTAACTCGGCTAACGCACGCCAAAACAAAACACCAAAAAGAGACGCTGAGACGTCAAAAGAAACACTCAAAAGGAAACAGAATGCCAATACATGGACTTATATCCGACTCCTAACAACAACAAACAAAAGGAAACAGAATGCCAATACATGGACTTACATCCAACTCCAAACAATAGCACACGCTAACCAGCGAACACCAAAGAAAAAGGTTATCAGATTACCCCAACACAGTAATCAAATATCCAAAGATGAACCCCAAAGATAAACCCCAAGTGATACAGTTAAACCCCCCAAATCAGTATAGGTGAACCCAAATCTGAACCCCAAGTGATGACAGAAGAAATCCTCAAGGTAATGAACATACAACACATGCACACGCTGAACAAACGGGTACTCACACCAAAGAAGACAAACAAAGGGTACACACACATAAAACAACAAAAAAAGAAAAGGTTGCCCGGAGAGGTTACCATCAACCTCCTGCCTACGTATCTCATCTGGTATGAGAATCAGGGCGACGTAGTTCCCCTTAACAGGGGTACAACACTCTTCTAACCAGAGACCAGGGAAACAACAAACTAATAGGGAGACTAAGACTCGAGCCTAATAGTTTTCATGCCATCAAATATCCCTAAGTTGAGGTCTCTAACAAGAATCCTACTTCCTCAGAAGTCAACCATACAACTCCTACAGAAATGGAGATGAGAAGAGGAAAGCAGATAAACATACTAGCACAAGTGAACAAGCATCACACACTATATCCATACAAGAGGCCCAAACAAGGGGTAGGCTTTAGTCAAGAGGGGTCATATCAACCTCGACAAACAAGCCAAACTGTAAGGGGTAATCTGTAGCTCTTAACCACTAACATTGAGAGTTAGGGTGAAGCTGATTAAAATGGAAATGAGGATGAGACCTCATGCTCTTAACCCTGGCCTAGGTGAGCTCATGACAAAGAAAGTGTGGGGATCCAGAAAGAGGGATCCTATTCCACTTGACAGACACTGGACAAAGATCTTGGGTACATGTTCAGAAGCATCAGCACGTAGTGCGAGTATAAAGAACGACTCACTGAATAACGGGGGATTGGCTACTAATCCCTTCTATCCGTCAATTTCCTCTTCACTTAGGAGGACTTATCAAGTAACATATGCCTCATCTTGGAGGTCTTGGGCACAATTGTAAACAAACACAAACAGAGCCTCTTAAGGAGGACTTGCCAGCAAAATGCCTGCCAAAAAGGTGACAGGACTTCCAGACTACATGGAGTAAGAAGATAGCTACCTAAGTGGTGTATCAACCACAATCCAAAGCTCAAGCAAGATCTAAAAGCAAGCAACTAATGTACCTGTACAAAAGCTAAACAGTTAATATCTCAGACAACCAATCAGAAAACAAACAGGGAAACCATCCAACTGTTACACAATGCAATGAGCAATGTTCAAGCAATCAAATGAGGCAATAAGCTCAACTCATCAACTTAAATCCCTACAAAACACAAAGAAGTCAGAACACAATCCAATTTGCATCTCAAAAGGTGAGCAACTCAACCATTAATGCTAAGTGTCCAAACCTGAAACACAAGACAAGGTTAGTTCATGTACAAAACACTAGTACAAAGACTAGGTCCAAAACCAAACCAAATGATTAAAACAGAACCCAATCTTTCACATATTGCACATTCAAACATTCAAAAAAATGTCCTCAAAAGGACCAATATCAATTTATAAAGCAAGTACCTCAAATGGCTCATGCTATGCAAAGACCAACAAATGAGCACAAAATGGACATCCAAATTAGAAAATTCAAATCAAAACAGAAAAGCATGCAATGACCTTGAAATTTTTTATGTAAGTTTCTCATGTTATGAACAATCGTCATGCAAAAAATCAAATCCAGAAAAGTTCAAATGATAGATGAACAAAAATGCACAAATTGAATGCCAAAAATGTGACACAAATTGTCACATACATCTTCATGTGTCAAAAACAATGATAGCATATGAGAAAAAATCCCAACCAGTGCTCAAAAAATCATATCACATGTGAAGATCAAGCACACAAAAAATCAGATTAATTGGATCAACACATAGCATTTCACAAAGCATTGATCATAACATGTCAAATTAACACAATGTCCAATAAAAAATTCACAATTAAAAAATCAGACATCAACAAATCATGAAAATAATACCATAAAAAACTAGACACTAAAACAAAGCTATGAAAAAAAAATTGGAGTTAATTTGGACCATTTTTCAATTTTTTATGAATTTTCAAAAATGACTAAATGAAATGAAATAACATGGAAATAAAGGAGGGAAATAAAACATTTGAATAAAACTCAGAAATAATCATAGCCACATGATCAAGCGCGAAAAACAATCAAACGGTTCAAATTTAAAAGGCCAAAACGCACAGCTTCATTAAACAGTCAGCAGCACACTCAGCAGTCAACATGCATGCATGGCACGGTCAAACAATAATAACCAATCAAACACACAAGCGAGCAGTTACATGGCATACACATAGGACTAAATGAAACGACGCGTTTCATTAAATAATTCATCAGCACACATCATCATTCCTCACTCACGTGGCACGGTCAAAGCAAGCACAACCAATGGAATGTCCAAGCAAGCACACAGTCAGCACACAGATGGCACAAACCCTAAAAAAAAACCAGACGCCGAAGCTAAGCTCCGGTCGTCTTCTCCGGTGACATTCCGGTGACATTCAACCAAAAATTTCCAGAATCCTACTAATTATACACCGTTCGAACCGTCCTTCCACATACATTCCAAATATCATGTTCATTTCATCTAATTCATCCTATAATTTCTGGATCGAAGCAAAACATTTATGACAACAAAACTTATATTCAACATAGCATGCACAATACTCAACCAAATCAAGATCTAAACATATGTACAAGCTCAGCTAAGTAAGATCTACACAATTATAACAAGAAAATAACAAAAGGAGAGGATCGATTTCAACCTACTTGGAATTGCAGTTCTCTGAAATCAAGCTCTCAAGTGTCCAAAAGCTCCAGATCTACTCTACTTTTCTTGCCTTGAAGCTTTATGAAAAGATCAACCGTTGAAAACTTCTTAATCTTCCTCAATTGCAAAATCCGATCCACTTGATGAAGCTTTTGATCTGCACGATTTCTTGATGAATTGCCACAAATGAATGATGGATCTTGCTCAATGAAGCTCCATGATCAAGAATATGCAAATATTATTGGTGTTTGTGTGAAGAAAATCAAGAATCGAAGAGAGAGAAAAATGGAGGGAAACTTGAAAATTTGAGATCTGAAATTCTATTATGGAGGTTATGGATTAGAGTTTGGCTTTTATATCTCATGCTAATGATGCTGAAAACCAAATTAGCCTTTGTTTAATCATGATTAGTGAGAATTGGATCAAAGTGCAAAAATGCAAAATGAGCTTAGCATGGCCATGTCCCACGTACACATGCTCATGCAAGGGTTTGGAATCACTTAAAACCAACCAAGGATCATGCTTGAAGTGTTATTTTGCTTATACCATAAGCCAAATTTGAATTGTGGAAATTCCCTCCAAAATGATCATGGGTGAAATAATGAGCATACAAGCTTCTCTCATGCACGAAAATGGTTCATTTGAAAAGTCTTGATCATGAGGAGCATTTTGCAAAAAGAATGGACCTATTTGGAGCTTTGTATCAAAAGTTATGTCACTTTGAACTTCCATGCACACCTTGTGATCATTTGGCCATAACTTCTTAACCAATCATCATATGGACATGAATTAGGACTTTTTGGAAAGGGGAGACAAAGATATACAACTTTCATGTTCACTAAAAATCCATTTGAAACTTCTTTGATGTTGATAAGTCAAGTTGAATGTGGACCAGAAACTTGCCATTTTTGGAAACTTGAAATTACAGGTCATTTCCCATTTTTGGAAACTTTTGCCATGACTTCAAAATCTTCAAGATAGATGTTTAGAATGACAAATGGACTTTTTTTTGAACATGATTGAGGTGTTTCAACTCATTTCCCCACCTCATATCCCTCAGTTGACTGCACAGTTGACTTTTCGGTCCTTAGATGACCTTGAAATGTCTTGACCCACTTGAGCCTCTACCACTTGGGGAAATTGCTCAAAAATGAAACCCTAGCTCATGTAAGCCCCTTGTAACAATCATGTGATACTCATCCCAATAAAATACCTCATCTCTTTGAGAAGCCCTGGTTGGAAGAATGGTATTGATTAGGGTTGACCAGAGGTCACAACCCTAATCCAGAGGAACCTGAGGATAAACAATGAAACCCTTGATAATGATAGAACCATGATAATGGTAATATATCCTTGAAAACAAAATGATGCTCAAAACCTTTGAAGAATCAAGAAACCCTAATTGAAGCCCATGCCCTCTGATGGTTGATCATCAATTCATAGAGACCCTCAGGCTTGAATCACTTAACTTCTCCATCTTTTGAAAAGACCTTGGAGGATAACCTTCTTATTTTAATTGAGATGCAAAATGAAATGCCCAATGCTCTAAAATATAACATGCAATGACCCAAGCTAGTCTCAAGAAGAGGAGGGCAAATTTTGAGGTGTTACACAAAGTATTAAAGGATCAGAGCCGCTGAGAAAGGAGTACGTCCAAGAAGTTCTGATTATGATCAAAGAAAGACAGAACCAGAAGCTCCAACATTCTACTGGTCGTAGGCTCTGATACTTTAGAAGACTAGTACTCTGAGAAGCTCTGATGAAGTCAGACATGATCATCTTCTGAAGAATAACTCTGGTACATCAAGACTCTGATAAAGATTCACAAGTCCAGAAAGCATAACGAAAATAATTCTCACTATGGAAAGGAAGTATTTTAAGAAAGAATTTAAAAGGGAGACAAAATGGTTATATAAAGAAACACATAAGTAATGACATTGAATACTCATCAAAGACCAAGATTCTGTCATCACTCCAACGGTCCTTCTTAACTACTATATAAAGGACAGTTTACCTCACTAGAGAGACACACATCTGCGACGCACAGAAACTTCATTCATATTCTCTCATTTTTTCACGAGCTGCTGCTCTTACGTGAAAAAATCTTATTCTAATACTTTTCTGTAATACTCGCTTACTCTTAGAAGCGCTTTACATTAGAACTCTATTTTGCATAAATTGTTTTTGTTCCTCAAGTGACTCTGCGCAGTCTGTATACTTGAGAGGGCTAAGAGATTATTCTCTTAGACGATTGGTTGTGTAATCTTTCAAGATTAGTGGATTAAGTCCTTTTTGAAGGCGAAATCACCTTGGATGGGTGGACTGGAGTAGCTTTGTTTTCTAAGCGAACCAGTATAAAATTCTGTGTGTTCTTATATTTGAAAAAGCTTTTATTTCCAAAACAATTCAAACCCCCCTTTCTTGTTTTTTCTCACCTTCAATTGGTATCAGAGTTTCGGCTCTGTTATTGATTTTCTAATCAAACACTTAACAGTGTAGAGAGATCCAGAGTGAGAAAAACTATGGCCAACACAAATGAAAGAGATAGTTACAACGCTAAACCTCCAGTCTTTGATGGAGAGCAATTTGATTATTGGAAAGACAGAATTGAAAGTTTCTTTCTGGGCTACGACGCCGATCTCTGGGACATTGTCACAATTGGCTACATACCACCTGTGACAGATGCTGGAGTTGCCATTCCCAGAAGCAAAATGTCAGATGATCAGAAGCGTGAACTCAAGAACCATCACAAAGCCAGAACGATACTTCTCAATGCCATTTCCTACAATGAGTATGAAAAAATACCAACAGGGAAACAACTAAAGGGATACTTGACTCCCTAAGGATGACTCACGAAGGAAACTCTCAAGTCAAAGAAATAAAGGCTCTGGCTCTAATCCAGAAGTATGAAGCCTTTAAAATGGAGGACAATGAAGCTATAGAGGTAATGTTTTCTAGATTCCAAACTTTAATTGCAGGACTCAAAGTGCTAGATAAAGGATATACAACTGCGGACCATGTCAAGAAGATCATCAGAAGCTTGCCAAAGAAATGGAGACCTATGGTCACATCCTTAAAATTATCAAAGGATCTGAACAACATCAGCCTTGAAGAACTCGTCAGTTCACTCAGAAGTCACGAGATAGAACTAGAGGAAGATGAGCCTCAGAAGAAGATCAAGTATGTAGCACTAAAGTCCAGATCAGAAAGGCGCAAGTCTGATAGAAACAAAGCCTTCCAGGCTGAAGAAGAAGACATTGATGACTCTGAAAAGGAAGATTCTGACGATGAGGAAGAATTATCCCTCTTAACCAGAAGAGTAAAACAACTCTGGAGAAAAAAGAATAATAACTTCAGAAAACCAAGATCCAAAGGAGATCGATCAGAACCAACTTCAAAAGGTCAATCTAACAAAGATATAACTTGCTATGAATGTAAGGAAACATGTCATTATAGAAAAGAATGTCCCAAGTTGAAGAAAGAAAGCTCCAGAAAAGAGAACTTCAAGAAAAGTTCCTTTAGAACCAAAAAAGGACCGATGGCTACCTGGGATGACAGTGGACCTGACTCATCATAATCAGACTCTGATGAACAGGAAAATGTGGCACTCATGGCTACCACCTCCAGGAATACTTCAGATGGAGAATTTGAATCCGAAGAGGTATTTTCTGATCTTTCTCGCTCTAACCTTGAATCATGCCTATCTGAAACTCTAAACTCATATCAGAAACTTAAACAAAAATTTAAAGCTGTAAAAGAGGTGCTTGAAGAAACCCTCGAAGAATTTGGTAAACTTGAGATAACAGTTTCAGAACTAAAATATGAAAACCGAACCTTGACATTAGAAAGAGATTCCACAAATAAACAATGCTCAAAACTTGAAGAAGCGTTATATCAAGCTCCACAAACTTCAAACACAGTAATTTATGAATATGAAAAATCTTTTCAAAAGTTTCTGAAGAATGGGATAGAGAGAAGCAGAATGGCATCCATGATTATGGGGTCAGTCAGAACAACAGAAGAGGAATTGGGTATGATCCTAGTGAAGATAAAACTTCTACTAATGACAAACCTAAATCTCCATTTTCCTATCACTATACACATACACAAGCACAATGCTTTGATAATCCTAGAAAACCCAAAGTGTTAAGAAACTCTGGGAAAACTAATAACAAAGGACCCAAAAGATTATGGGTACCAAAAGATAAGATTGTTATGTTGCAGATATCTTATGCAACATAGTTAAAACACCAGTCATGGTACCTGGACTCTGGATGCTCGTGACACATGACGGGAAGAAAGTATATGTTCCAAAACCTGGAACTTAAAGATACTGGATTCGTAGGTTTCGGAGGAAATCGGAAAGGAAGGATCAGAGGCTCCGAAACTATTGGTAATGGTACTCTTCCCTCTATATCTGATGTTCTCTATGTAGAAGGATTAATGCATAATCTGTTATCAATAAGTCAATTAAGTGATAACGGGTATGACGTAATCTTCATTCAAAAAACATGTAAAGCAATTAGTCAGAACAATGGAACAGTCCTATTCACTAGCAAGAGGAAAAACAATATTTATAAAATAAATCTTTTAGATTTAAAAGAACAAAATGTAAAATGTTTAATGTCTGTTCATGAAGAGCAATGGGTATGGCATAGACGCTTGGGCCACATTAGCATGAGAAAGCTATCTCAGCTAAATAAACTCGAGTTAGTCAGAGGTCTACCCAAGCTGAAGAGATGCTCTATGTGAAGCATGTCAGAAAGGAAAATTTTCAAAATCATCTTTTAAAAAGAAAAATATTGTTTCTACCTCTAAGCCTCTGGAACTTCTTCACATTGATTTGTTTGGTCTTGTTAAAACAACATCAGTTAATGGGAAGAAATATGGACTAGTTATTGTTGATGACTTTAGTCGCTGGACATGGGTAAAATTCTTAAAGCATAAGGGTGAGTCTCACTCTGTATTCACTAGCTTCTGTTCCAAAGAGCAAAACGAATTTGACTCTAAAATCATCAGAGTCAGAAGTGATCATGGTGGAGAATTTGAAAATAAATTTTTTGAAGAATTATTTGACTCTAATGGAATATCCCATGATTTCTCCTGTCCTAGAACTCCACAACAAAATGGAGTTGTAGAAAGGAAGAATAGGACACTCCAAGAGATGGTCAGAACCATGATCAATGAAACAAACGTGGCTAAGCACTTTTGGGCTGAAGCAGTAAATAAAGTACGTTATATTCAGAATAGAATCTCCATAAGACCTATTCTGGAAAAGACTCCCTATGAACTGTGTAAAGGAAGAAAACCCAACATTTCTTATTTTCATTCTTTTGGATGCTCTTGCTTTATTCTAAATACTAAAGAACATCTAAACAAGTTTGATTCAAAAGCACAAAAAGGTATTATGTTAGGATACTCAGAACGCTCTAAAGGCTATAGAGTATACAATACTGAAACCAAAATTGTGGAAGAATCAATTCACGTCAGATTTAATGATAAGCTTGACCCTGAAAAGTCAAAGCTTGTTGAGAAACTTACAGATCTGGAGATTACTCTTGCAGGTTCTGAAGAGAAGATCAAAGCACCAGAAGTATCTGATATACAAAGTTCAGAAGGAACTAAAGCCCCAACGATCCAAAATAAATCTAAAAGTCACCCCAACATATCTGAAGAGTTGATTCTAGGAAACAAGGATGAACCTATTCGAACTAGGTCAACCTTCAAGGTACCTGAAGAAACCCCTCTAGGACTAGTATCTCTGATCGAGCCTACTTCTTGTGATGAGGCACTTCAAGATGACGATTGGGTTCTAGCCATGCAAGAAGAGCTAGATCAATTCTCAAAGAATGACGTATGGGATCTTGTTCCTAAACCCAAAGGCACTCACATTATTGGAACCAGATGGGTGTTCAAAAACAAGCTAAATGAGAAAGGCGAAGTCGTCAGAAATAAAGCTCGACTGATGGCTCAAGGGTACAGTCAACAAGAAGGCATTGACTATAATGAAACCTTTGCCCCAGTCGCCAGGTTAGAATCTATTCGCTTACTTGTTTCTTTCACTGTAAATCATTCTATCAAACTATATCAAATGGATGTCAAGAGCGCATTTCTTAATGGCTATATATCAGAAGAAGTGTATGTTAATCAACCTCCAGGTTTTGAAAATTCAAATTGTCCAGAACATGTTTTTAAACTTAAGAAATCTTTATACGGACTAAAACAAGCTCCTAGAGCTTGGTATGAAAGGCTAAGTAATTTTCTTTTGGAACATGATTTTATCAGAGGGAAAGTTGACTCTACACTCTTCTGTAAAAACATTAATAATGACCTTATGATATGCCAGATATATGTTGATGACATCATTTTTTGTTCAGCTAACCCCTCTGTGTGTCAAGAATTCTCTGAGCTAATGCAGGCAGAATTTGAAATGAGCTTAATATAAGAACTAAAGTTCTTTCTAGGAATTCAAATCAATCAAGCTTCAGAAGCCACCTATGTTCATCAAAGTAAATACATAAAAGACGTTCTGAAGAAATTCGAAATGGCGGAATGCAAACCTGCTAAGACACCCATGCATCCAACTTGCATTCTAGAAAAAGAAGAAGTTAGTCAAAAGGTTTGTTAGAAGCTCTATCGTGGTATGATAGGCTCTCTTCTCTATCTGACTGCTACACGTCCTGATATTCTGTTTAGTGTTTGTCTCTGTGCCAGATTCCAATCAAATCCTAGAGAATCTCATTTAACAGCTGTTAAAAGAATACTCAGATATCTGAAAGGAACTCCTAACATGGGCCTGATGTATGAGAAAACATCAGAGTATAGACTTTCTGGTTATTGTGAAGCAGATTACACAGGGGATAGAATGGAATATAAAAGTACATCTGGAAATTGTCAGCTCCTGGGAAAGAATCTGATATCCTGGGCCAGCAAAAGACAATCAACCATAGCCTTGTCCACTGCAGAAGCAGAATATATTTCAACATCATTATGCACTACTCAGATGCTCTGGATAAAGAATCAACTAGAGGATCTTCAAATCTTTGAGAGTAACATTCCTATCTTCTGTGACAATACTGTTTCCATCTATTTAAGTAAGAATCCTATTTTGCACTCTAGAGCTAAGCACATAGAAATAAAACATCATTTCATTAGAGACTATGTTCAGAAAGGGGTAGTAATGTTAAAATTTATTGATACAGACCATCAATGGGCTGACATCTTTACCAAACCCCTTGCTGAAGATAAATTCTCTTTTATCTTAAAAAATCTAAACATTCAAAATTGTCCTGAATAAAATGTGCCTCTGAATTAGCAAAATAAGACTCTGAAGTAAACAGTTGGATTCTGTATCTGACTCCGATGCTACTACTAGTTAGAAGTCATCTGAGTTAGAAATCTCCAGGAACCAACCCCTTGGTATTCCTGAAGATCAGATAAAGTAACATGTGGAGTATCATGCGTCTGACCTTGGAACTTCTAGACAACTGTCTAGCAGTAATCAAGAAACAGTCTCTTGAGATCTCCTCGAGTAGTGTGCTGATTTTGGGATTAGATATCATTTATGAGTTGTAATCATTCTCCCTCTAACGTGCGTACTTGGTTTATGTGCTAAACTCAAACTTCTGTGTCGTTTTGCATGCGCCCTAATTTGGGTATTTAAACGCTTCATTTCACAATTGCACACTTTTCACTCACAAACACACCTAACCCTCTCCTTCAGTTTTCCTCTCTCTCAAAGGAATTTCTGTAGTGTTACTCAAGTTCTTCAACCTTCACCTCAAGTTCATCAACACTCTTCATGTATTCTCAACAACAGTCTGTGTACAACTTCTCTCAACAGATGAACTCAACTGAGCAAGCTTCAAGTTCAAGCCATCAAAACCCAGCAGTCACCGGTGTCGTTTCCACTCCCATTTACAAAGAACCTCACATTCTTGATCGTCAGCCTCATATTCATCTTGTAAGACCGTTTGAAAAGCTGGAAGTGATGTGTGAAACCTTGGTGGATTTTGACAACATGCGAAGAAATGGTGTCAACCTCACTGATGAACTGAAGAAGCAAGGGTGGGAAAACTACTTTCAACGTCTCTATAGCCCAGTCTACACAAATCTGGTAAAAGAATTTTGGAGGTTCGCTGACGCTGACGATCACTACATTGTCTCATACGTTCTAGGAGTCAAGATAGTGATCATAGAAAAATCAATTGCTGCTCTTCTGGACATGGAGAAGACTGAAGGAAGACGCATATACAACATCAATCCTAGGGAAAAGTATCTGTCCCATGAGATAAACCCTACAATTTTTCAACAGAGTGCTGAAGGCAAGCATTCCAAGAACAAGGAACTGCATCAGAACCTCCGGGTATGGCTGAAGATCATCTTAGGCACCATCCATCATCGCCCAGCCCCTAACTCCTCAGATTACATCAACACAGACCAGAAATGCATTATGTACTGCATTCACAAGGGTCTGAAGCTCTGCCTTCCTGCACTCCTCTTCAAATATCTCAGAGACTCCGTGAAAGATACCAGAAACAACATGAAGACAAGAAATTACATTCCTCTGGGGAGACTTATATTTGATGTGCTGATTGAAAGTGGCCTCGTGGACCATCTGATACAGCTCAGACTCATGGAAGACGTGATGATAGATACTGGAAGACCTCTGAACGCTCGCAATCTGAAGAACATGGGAATTATTAATCAAGTAAGGGTCAAACCAACTCTAGACACCTCCTAGGAAGCACTTAAAGATCTGAGGAAGATCCCAAATGGACTCTATATGTTCTCAAAGATCGACCCTCCAGAGGTAGTCATGTACTATTTAGATGATCTGCACAAACAAGGAGTAGACATCTCAGGTTTCTCCTTAAACTGGCTGCCCGAATTTCCTCCAGATTTCATGAAGAGGACACGAGAACCATCTGAGAAGGCAAAGCAGGAAAAGAGAGCAAAGCTGGGAGAACCATCTGGATCAAGACCTCCAGTACCTCTGGTTGGATCACCTGGTAAGTCTGTACCTCTCCCTCCTTCTGTAAAAATTAAACTAGTTGCTTCCTTACTCCCTCAACCTTCGCCCATATACACAACCTCTGAAACTCCTCCCTCAACCTCAAGACCCTCTAACCAACCTTCTCAAAAATTCAATCTTGCCACCACATCTCTACCTGTTTCAGAAGCAGAAATGCTGAACGAAACCACTTCACCCTCCTCATCACCATCTCCATAATCCCCACCTTACTACACCCTCTCATCTGACACTGAACCCTCTGACCCTCACTCCCCAACTCTGGCTCAGCTTCAAAACCGTGCTCTGGCCTCTCAACAACCAACACACTCTAACCCTGAACCAGAAGTTACCTATCCAACCCTAGAAAACCCAAACACAACCACCTCTGACCCTCCACCATTTGAACCAATCCACTCTGAATCACAACCATCCCAACCACAACACTCTGAAACACCCCAACCAACTACCTCCACTGACCCACCAACTCCCACTCTTAACTTAAGCCCCCCCCCCCCCCCCCCACTTCTCCATCCCAAGCCTCTGTACCAGAAACCACCCTTCTGACCCTTGAGGAAGCAATTAAGCTGTTTGCAGAAGCTTCAGTTGACAAGGTCAAGTCTCTGACCATCACCTCTGGCATCAGTGATGATCCCTCCGCTGTAACGACTCACTGGAACAGAGTGATTAGTTGGATGACTTTTGAAGCCTTCAAGCTGAAAGACCTCTCTAAACAAATCCGCAATGACTTCATCAGAGACGCTGAGATCAGACTCCATGAGCGTCTAGCCAGAGAAGCTGAGGAGCGGGCAAGAAAGGAAGCTGAAGAGAAAGCAAGGCAAGAAGAACTTCAGAGGATCAAAGAAGCTAAAGCCAAAGCTCTTGATGCTGCTGCTGCTGAAGCTGAGGCAAAAGCCAAAGCTGCCACTGAAGAAGCAGCCCGTCTTGCTGAAGAGTCTGCTGCCAGAGTCAGAAACGATGCACTGACCCATGGGGAGTCCTCCTCCTTCGTCCCTCTGGTCCTAAAGACCCTTAAAGAGCTGCAGAAAGAACAACAGGTAGTTTGAGCCAGAATGGACCAACAGGATTCTGTCAATGTCAACATTCAGAACATGTTGTCCCAGCTGCTCCAGAGGATGTATCCACCTCCAAACCCTTAGGCACCTAGGACCTTCTTTGTTCCTTCTGATTTGCTTGTTGTTTTATCTGCTCTGCTTGTTGCTTTTTGTTTCCATGTTTGCTTACTGCGCTTCTGGCTTCTGTAAATGTTACTTGTCAATATCAACCTTTTGCTAATATTTTTTGCTAAGTCTTTTTGATTCTGACAAAAAGGGGGAGAACTAAAAATAGCTCTGATGAAAACATATCTAATTCCTTTCAAACTCTGCAAACATTATTACTTAAAGATATGCAGGAAAGTAGCTAGAAACATCAAAACCATGGAAGGTCCGGTAAGAACTTATGAACTCCCAGATCTAACTCAGGGGGAGCTCACTACAAATCTGATCTAAGACTCTTTTCTGAAAATGTTTCATCTTTAAATTAAATTGTTTTGTCATCATCAAAAAAGGGGAGATTGTAAGAACAAAACTGGTTCTACAATAGATTTCTAATTTTTTTATGATAACAAAGGATGAAACCAAAAATGGAACTCTAACGAGATTTTTTCTAAGTATGCAGGACTCTGAACATTCATGCAGGAATCTGAACATTCACGCAAGACTCTGAACAGTTATGAAGGACTCTGATCATATATTAGATACAAACGTATTTCAGATACAAAGTATTAAAGGGTCAGACACCACTGAGAAAAGAGTACGTCCAAGAAGTTCTGATTCTGATCAAAGAAAGACAGAACCAGAAGCTCCAACATTCTACTGGTCATAGACTCTGATACTTTAGAAGACTAGTACTCTGAGAAGCTCTGATGAAGTCAGACGTGATCATCCTCTGAAGAATAACTCTGGTACATCGAGACTCTGATAAAGATTCACAAGTCTAGAAAGCATAACGGAAATAATTCTCACTATGGAAAGGAAGTATTTTAAGAAAGAATTTAAAAGGGAGACAAAGTGGTTATAGAAAGAAACACATAAGTAATGACATTGAATACTCATCAAAGACCAAGATTCTGTCATCACTCCAACGGTCCTTCTCAACTACTATATAAAGGACAATTTACCTCACTAGAGAGACACACATCTGCGACGCACAGAAACTTCATTCATATTCTCTCATTTTTTCACGAGCTGCTTCTCTTACTTGAAAAACTCTTGTTCTAATACTTTTCTGTAATACTCGCTTACTCTTAGAAGCGCTTTACATTACAACTCTACTTTGCTTAAATTGTTTTTGTTCCTCAAGTGACTCTGCGCAGTCTGTATACTTGAGAGGGCTAAGAGATTATTCTCTTAGACGATTGATTGTGTAATCTTTCAAGATTAGTGGATTAAGTCCTTTTTGAAGGCGAAATCACCTTGGCCGGGTGGACTGGAGTAGCTTTGTTTTCTAAGCGAACCAGTATAAAATTATGTGTGTTCTTATATTTGAAAAAGCTTTTATTTCCAAAACAATTCAAACCCCCTTTCTTGTTTTTTCTCACCTTCAATAGAATGGGGGGATGAGAAAATAATTCATTAATTATATTTTTGTGTTTGACAAGACCTTCGGACTTGTGCCTACGTACCAACATAAAAATGAGGGATCAAAACCTCGTAGTTCGTGATACAAATTTCAAAGTGGATGCATTGCTTTTAACAAAAGTTAAGTTTGAAAGGCACAAAGGCCCAAAAATGGTTTGAATGAGTTAGTTCTTTTTGGATTTTTTTGAAAGTTTAGGTCAATTATAGTTAAGTTAATTTACAAGTTTGATTAAGAAAAGGAAGTTTGAAAATTCAATGGCATAAGGCCAAAGTTTCTATCTTTTGCAAAGTGGTCAAAGTTTAGAACAAAACTAGTTCAAACAAAGATATTTTTTTTTAAAAAGGAGGGAGATATTTTGAAATTAAAGAAATGGGGAGGAGATGAAGAGACTAATCCTATGCACAAAATTAAAAGTTAAGGGTTGAAAAGATCTGATCAATGGGTAGCAATCCAATAGACAAGAATGTCAATAGAAACCCAAATTCCCTTGGACATTTAGAATCAAGCAACACACAAATGCACAATTATATCAAACTTTAAGAGTAAGGCATCAAATAAAGATAGCCACATCCAAGCTTTAACCACTCCATGATCTTCTTCAAGATAACCCAGGTAACAGATGAATTCACAAGTCACTGGTTCAAAATAATAGATTCACAATGATCATGTTGCAGATGAACTCAAATGGATCTTCAATGATGTATCAGATGAAGTTTCAAATTGCAAGCACTTGGTTTCACAGAAAAGTTGGCATTGGCCAAGTCCTTTAGCATAGGAATGTTGCCTAAGTTATAAGTCCATTTGTCCAAGATCAAGTCAATAGTCCACACAAAAGTTTTTTAGGGTTTTTGTTCATATTATGTACATTAATGGTCAAAGACCACACAAACAAACAAAAAATATACACAAACAAGGTATAACACACAATATGGTCCAAATGGACAAAGTGAAAATTGCATTAACATTAATAACTAGGATGGTATGAATAATGGAAAATGAATAAAGACTAAAATTAAATGGCATTAAAGTAAATGGCTTGAAATTAAATGTTAGTTGTTAATGAGTTAGAAGTTAGTACTATTTTGCTTTTGCTTTTTGTTTTTAAGTCATTCTTTGGAGAACACTCAACCCACTTATCACAAGCATGGATCTTTGAACCAAGACATCTTCCAATTTTACATAAGGAAGGTCCTAGAATCTAAGTCCAATTCTCCATTTCTTTGCACGGGGAAAGTCCTAGAGACTAAGTCCATTTCTTTGCATTTGGTCCTCAACAATCAAAACAAAACACGAGCACAATAATATATACACAATTATGTGCTCAAGTGAGCAAAAGGCAAATGGCATTAACATAAACATGTGCTCAAATGAGCAAAGAGAAAAGCAAATGGATAAAATATGCAAGAATAGTAAATTGCATAAAAGTAAATTGCATAAAGTAAAAGTTAGGAGTTAATGGTTAGTGTTAGTAGTTAGTGTGCCATAAGGAAAATTTAGCGTTATGTTAAGCAATCGTAATTGGACTTATGTAGAAGTCACAACTATCTGAGGCCGGTCAATAATAATGTAGGCAACAAACACAAGTTAGGAGTCTTGATTAGTGAACCAAGTCCCAAAAACTTGCCATGCCAAAAAGAAGAAGAGAAATGATCTTGTGTTGGTTTAAGCCATTTGCATGATTTAGAAGACAACATATCCTTAATGCAAAGCCATTCACTTGATCAATTGATCAAGATGAATTAGATTTGAATCAAGGAATGTTAAATCTCCCTAATCAATGCCAACTTATCAACCTTTAACTCATTGATCAAAAAGAAAAAAGAAGAAGAAGAAAAAGAAGAAGGAGATGGATAAGAGAAAAGGAAATGACAAAATAAAATGCATTAAATGGAATATCATGTATCAATCCTCATATGTTGACCAATAACATTGAAAGTCAAGGTCAAACAATCAAAAACAGAAGTGAGATGAAGATTGGAAGTCAAGAAAAGAATAAAATATTTTTGGCATTTTTTAATATTTAAAATAAACTTGAATTAAAATATTAAAGAAAGGTCAAACTTCAAAATCACTTCAAATCAACCTTGAAAGGTCCAAGTCATTTATCCTAAGTTAACAAGGTCAAACAATGTTTGACAAAAAATTTCAGCATTTTTAAAAGTCAGAAACTATTTTTAATCAATTAAAAATGAATAAAAATAACCTAATTGAACTAAAATCTCAAATAAATCTCAAATCAATTCAAAAATTGATGATAATATTTTTCATAGATCCATCATCATTCAAATAGGTTAGGAAAATATTTTTTCATTTTTTGAATATCAAAATCTATTTAAAATGATATAAAAATAACCAGAAAAGAGAAAATTCACAAAAAATGTCAAATGACTAAATAAAAAATATTAAAAATCCGAAATAGAAACTAGAATTTATTTGGGAAATAATGCAATTGGTCCCATATTTTTTGGAATTAAAATGAGAGAGATATGATTTTTTGAAATAAAAGGAATTAAACAAAAATAAAAAGAAATTCAGAAAATGCAAAAAAAACGAGAGCCCTTGGATCTGAGCTTATTAATTGAGCTGGCAGATCCAAGGATCCAGAGGCGCGCGCTCATGAAACACCACAGTCAATGCGTGCACACGTGAAGAAATTAAAAGTCATAACAAGCAACGCTCCTGATTGCATCTGGAAATCAGATCAAGCGGTCCAGATTCAAACTGGACACGATGAAGCCACCAGAAACTTCATCTTCTCCAGTGAGCTTCCCAGATTCCGGCCATGTTAAAAAAAAATGCAGAAATGCAAATGGCCACCAAATGAGGCGATCTATATATTAATTGAAAGAGGAAGTGATGTACATCACTCTTATACCATGCACTTCCACTCTAGATCCCTATAAATGGAGAAATCAGAGCTGGAAGTATGATGGTGTTCATCATGAACTTCATGTTTTTGCAAAATTGAAAGCACAAATCAAATGCCTCTATTGAGAGGACTTCAACCAACATTAGATCCAAGCAAAAAAGTCCATGGATGAAGAGAATCGAGGAAATTACCAGTTGGAGTGCAAGCTTGAATTCTGGTCAATTGAGCACGAAACCTTGCTTGCTTGATCAAAACAGAAGTCCAATGGATCAAGGTGAAGAGGTCTAGGAACTTTTAGATCCAAGAAAACAGTCGAGGAAACTGAATTCTAGATCTGAAATTTTTAGAGAAAAGAGAGAGTTCCTTTGAGTGTGGTTGAGGATTCAATTTAGCAGAGGTTCAGGCGCCTTCAGGTTAGTGAAATGAAGCTCATATGTAATGTATTTATAGGCAAGGCAATGCTGAATGCATGATTTCAAATTTGCATGAATGGAAAGGGCCTCCATGCATGGGCCTGTACAGGCGCATGGAGAGCCCAATTCCACTTGGTTTTGGCAGCTGATCATCATCATGTAAGTTTTGGACGTGCAAATGAGGTATATTTGGATCATGCATGGCAATTGAAGTGATTTTCACAAAATGCACTATTACATTGAAGCCGAAAATGCCATGTCCAAAATCAAAATGCAAGCTTGTGAGTAATGGTTGGAAATCTTATTGCATAAGGAAAAAATGTCATGTTGGTCAAAACTTCATTTGGGCCTTGGAAATTAGTGAAATTTGAGCTTGAAGGGTGATGTGCAAAACATGTCAAGGCAAGGTTTCTAAAATTGGCCAACTTTCAAGCCCTCCTGTTTTGATGATGCAAGCTCCAAATGGAAATACCTCCAACATAAATGTTGTAGATCTTTTCAAGACAATCAAAATGGACTTAAATTTTGCATCATTTTGATTTTTGATGAAAGAGTTATGGGCACTTGAAGTTGGACTTTTTTGACTTTCAATGCATTTGGTCAAAAAGGACCTATAATGTATTGCATTATCACATGTATTTTGTTTGATATTTTGAAATTTTGTCCAACATAACATTTGAAGTAGACATCTAAATCTCTCCAATACATTTGATCCCACCTCAAAATCATAAAAAATGAATGAGTTATGTCTTTAGGAAGTTGACCCAAAATTAGGGTTTCAGTCAAAATGACCTATAATGTTTTGGAATGGAAGATGATATTCCAAGCTTCAAATCAATTTTTGATGAACATGAAAGTTGTTTATATTGTCCTTAATAACATTTCTTATTTTGGAACCATCTCCATTTGACCAACACATAAAAAGTTAGGTCTCAGTGCATTTCAAAATAGTTAGATGAATTGACTGATCAACTTTTCGAGTCCACAACTCATATCTTGATGAATTGATGATCGAGGACACTCAAATAAGCTCAAATATGCATGAAATGAAGAGTTAAAAAACTTCCCTTGATTGTATTTGACCATGGGCTGAGGTGGCTTCAAGAGCAAGGCATTGTGGATGATCAGATGAACTGGGGTTTCCTTGGAGAACAAACCTCAAACCCCTTGACTTGCTTTGATCAAAATGATGAATTGAGATGCTAGGGAGGCATATTTGATGGATGAGAGATTTGGGAACCATTACCATGCTTGCTTTCTCCTCTTCTTGACCATGTCTTTGTACCAAGGGTTTCCTAGAGGCTTTTGACCTTGTGATTGCTCAAGCTACAACCAAAAGATGTTAGTGACATATTTTTTTTGTGCTTTTGGTTAGTAAACAAAAATGAGAAAAGAAATGATATACAATACAAGCATTCTTGGTGATCTCAAACCACTCACAAGGAGTCCCACCCAAAGGCAAAGGGAACCAAGATGCTCAATGATCCTTGAGGTTATGCAAATGACATGTTATGATGCCATGAGGGATCTTAGGGACAAAATTGGGGTCTTACAGATGCCCCTATTTAAGGTCATTCTAGCCGGAGAAGTGAAGGTTAAAATCTTCGTCTCAACGAGGTAGAATGGGCTTAAATAATAACAAAGAGACAAATTTTGGTCCCTAAGAGACCTCATGATGCAAATATATGTATGCAAGCAGAAGGTAACACCTTGTGGGGATATGTGTCCACAACGGTAAAGATTAAGAAGAAATTGACGACTCCCATGAATAATTCATTCTATGGGGCAGAGACTCTACTAGGGAGTAAAGGACTAAAAATGCGTGAGCAGGTCACGACTCAAAACTGGGAGAGCAGAATTTCCAAAGGGAATAAATCCATTGGAAAGACTCGAGCTGACTCAAAGATGCATGTATTGGGGAATAGGCCAATACAGCTAAAACTACCCACAACGGGTACTTCGGATAAAAATCCGGGTGAAAACAAATCATTAGGGAACTTCGCTGGGGATGTCTAAAAAGACCCTCCCGGGGAGGCAGCGAGATGAGGTCTTACCGGTTACTGGGTAACAAGCTCAATGAGACATGTGATCCGAACACCGGTATAAGGGCGAGAGATACAACATGCTCAGGAAGAAATGAATATCTAAGACCGGTATAAGGGTGAGAGATATCAAAACTTCAAAACATCTGAGGAAGACCTAAAAAAGGTATATTTCAACTCAGGGACTCTGACTCCGCAGGGGACAAAAAAAGTCATAATAGGGAGCAGAAAGGAAGGAACACCAGGGATACCGATTACTGGGCATATAATAGGTGACCGACCAAGGCGTGAATTGGGGAATATTCCCAAGACACTCATCATCCAACAGAGGGCTAAAAGCAAACTTGATTATAGGACGAATATTCGATTCCGCAAAGGGGATACGAATCTTACTCGACTGGGGGAAGAACAAAAGGCTTCGACCGAAGAGCGCATGAGATATATTATCTATTACCGTCATAACGTAGATAATATACTCGCATGGAAGATTATCCACAACAGGTTACTGGGTTAATAAAGGATAAATCGACCGAAAAGAAAAGGCATCGGGATACCGAAACTAGGTATATAATGATGACCAATTCAGGAGAGAAATAATCGTTACCAACAACAGGGTAGACGAGAGATAACTCGCTGGGGATAAATTGCGAAATCAGAGCAATTATCCAAGCAAATAAGGGGATATCAACACCGAATGTTGAATGAAGATAACCGCCAAGGAGGGGATTACACCTATCGGATTCTGGATAGGAAACCACGGAAAAGTAACCGTCATCAATTACGATGAATCAAAGGTTAACTCTGCAAGGGAAAGAGAATAGGGTTTACAACCACCGGTATCAGGGTAGAAGACCACAGGTTCCGCCGGGGTAATATGAATGATCACTAATCATGAGTAATTATTCATTTATACCACAGGGAAGCAAAAGGAAACAGTCGTAAGATGCCAATTTAGGATCAAACCAAAGAGGCAAACTGAATCAAGACTCGCCCTAATGAGGATATAACTCAATTGGGGAACCTATCCCAATATGTGTGTTGGGAGGAAACGGAAACAATCATCATCCACGAGGATGTATCTCAGTGGGGAATATGGAAGAAAGGGATAGACGCTTTCTGCCTATGGGGCCGACTCTATATGGAGAGATCAGACGCACACATCTGCTTGGGGAAATATATACCACCAAATAGCAGGAGACAACAAACAAACGATATATGGAAAAGAAATGCAGCATGAATATCTGAATGTTATAATTATGCATGTATATGCGTAATTTATGTTTGATGAATGCGGACAAACAGACATATCTAACACAAACAGGTCCAGGAATCAACCACCCGGTACTACATCTCAAGAGACAGAGCCAAAAATCACCAGAGAGTGACCAATCTGCCGGGGATCGGAGACAATAATATCTTTGCAGGGGATGAATCATCAGTCTCAGCTGGGGAAAAGAGCTTAGGGCACAGGTAGAATCTGCCACATAAGCAACTCTATCGGGGAATCTATCTGAGGGATAAAGTGATTCTGGGGACTGACCACCAAGAATCGAATCTTTCGGAGAGAGCACATCTGCTGAGGAGGAAAGGTCACTACTCTGCTGAAGGGAATAGAGGTAAATAACCTCAACAAGCACTCCACTTGGTGGGATAAACCACAACAATATCTGGGAGGAAGAGGATACAGTCATGCCAGGAATATGAACAAATGTCTTACCCTGTTGGAGACCATACTACCCTTGGGAGAGCACTGAGGATCTCTTAAGTATCCTTTTGTCTCTGTGAATGTTCACTTTGTTTTAAAACAATTTATGAAGAAATTTGTTTGTTTAAAACAATGATATTTTCTCAACTAAAACCTGCAAAATATTTGTTGAATAGAAACAAATAAGAGTGCAAATAATTGGATAAAAGGCTCAAATTTATTTGATGGAATGGTAGTCTGCAAATGGCAAGACTCCATAGATCTTTACAAGTTTGAATTTGGTGATATATATTGGAAAAGGGCTACATTGAACATAATGACCATTTCTCCACCAATTCTGAATTCAATGTATTCGAAGCTTTGGTTGATGATGAATGAACAAGAATCTCTGACGGGTGACAGATGTAGAACAAAGTCTTGTCAGGATGCAGTTACTTGCCAAATCCCTAATTTTTGCCTAGATTGCCCCAGGATGAGGTACTCAACCTAGCGGGATACAATTATTCATTATTTTTTCATGTCTCTAACTTTTGCCTGGACCGCCCTTTCGGGTTTTCAATCCACCGAGACACTCATTTTTGCCTAAGCCGCCCTTTCGGGTTTTCAACTTAGCGAGCTATTCTGTTTTTATTTTTTAGGCAAAGTATTTCTTGACTGCATCTGAAATCACAGGACGAATGAAATCCTCCCCATCCATAGTTGTAAGTATCAAAGCACCGCCTGAAAAGGCTCTCTTAACAACATATGGACCTTCATAGTTTGGAGTCCACTTGCCCCTGGAATCGAGCATGAAAGACAAGACTTTCTTGAGCACAAGGTCACCTTCTCGGAACACACGAGGCTTGACCTTCTTATCAAAAGCTTTCTTCATCCTTTGCTGATATAACTGACCATGGCACATGGCAGTCAATCTCTTTTCTTCTATCAAATTCAGCTGGTCATAACGACTCTGAACCCATTCAGCATCAGTCAACTTAGCCTCCATCAAGATTCTCATTGACGGGATCTCCACCTCTACTGGGAGTACGGCCTCCATGCCATAAACAAGAGAGAAAGGGGTTGCCCCTGTTGAAGTGCGGACAGATGTACGATATCCATGTAAAGCAAATGGAAGCATCTCATGCCAATCCTTATACGTAACAACCATCTTCTGGATAATATTCTTGATGTTCTTATTAGCGGCTTCAACAACCCCATTCATCTTTGGTCTGTAAGGAGAAGAATTATGACGTGCTATCTTGAACTCACTACACAACTCTTCCATCATCTTGTTATTCAAGTTAGATCCATTATCAGTAATGATCTTGTCTGGCACACCATAACGGCATATGAGTTGATTCTTGATAAACTTCACGACCACCTGTCTGGTCACATTTGCATATGATGCCGCTTCAACCCACTTGGTGAAGTAATCAATTGCTACGAGAATGAATTGGTGTCCATTGGACGCTTTTGGCTCTATCATGCCAATCATGTCGATTCCCCACATGGAGAAGGGCCATGGTGATGAAATCACATTCAGAAGTGTCGGGGGTATATGAATCTTATCCGCATAAATCTGACACTTATGGCATTTCTTCACATACTTGCAGCAGTCAGACTCCATTGTCAGCCAATAGTAGCCTGCTCTTAACATCTTCCTAGCCATGGCATGTCCATTGGAATGAGTACCAAATGAACCCTCATGGACCTCAGTCATCAACAGATCTGCTTCGTGTCTATCCACGCATCTGAGCAGAACCATGTTAAAATTTCTCTTATAAAGCACTTCGCCATTGAGGTAGAAACTGCCTGACAATCTCCTCAAAGTCTTCCTATCTTTCACAGATGCCCTAGGTGGGTAAATCTGGCTCTGAAGGAAACACTTGATATCATAATACCAAGGCTTGTCATCCTTTACTTCTTCAACCGCAAACACATGAGCTGGTCTATCCAAGCGCATCACAGCGATATTGGGGACTTCATTCCAATATTTAACCACAATCATCGAGGCTAGCATAGCAAGAGCATCTGCCATCCGATTCTCATCTCAAGGAATATGATGGAAGTCAACCTTAGTAAAGAACGTCGAAATCCTCCTCACATAATCCTTATATGGAATGAGACCAGGCTGATCGTCTCCCATTCACCTTTAATCTGATTGACAACGAGGGCCGAATCACCATAAACATCAAGATGCTTGATCCTTAGATCAATGCATTCCTCCAATCCCATAATGCAGGCCTCATACTCAGCCATATTATTCGTGCATTTGAAAGTTAGCCTTGGTGTAAAAGGAATATGTGTGCCCTGAGGAGTAATGATCACTGCCCCAATACCATTTCCATACTGATTTACAGCGCCATCAAATACCATACTCTATCTGGAACCAGGTTCTGGCCCTTCATCTAGTGTAGGCTCATCACAATCTTTCATTTTCAAATCCAGAATCTCCTCATCTGGAAAGTCATACTGAACTGACTGATAATCTTCGATCGGCTGGTGTGCCAAATGGTCAGCCAAGATACTACCTCTAATTGCCTTCTGAGCTCGACACTCAATATCATACTCAGACAACAACATCTGCCAACGGGCAATCCTCCCAGTTAAAGCAGGCTTCTCAAATATGTACTTGATTGGATCCATTCTGAATATTAACCAAGTCGTATGATTTATCATATACTGGCGTAAGCGCTTAGCAACCCAGGCCAAAGCACAGCATGTCTTCTCAAGCATTGAGTATCGAGACTCACAATCTGCGAACTTCTTGCTCAAGTAGTAAATACCATACTCTTTCTTTCCTGACTCATCTTGCTGGCCAAGGACACAACCCATTGAGTCTTCAAGAACAGTCAGATACATAATCAAAGGTCTTCCTTCCACAGGCGGGGACAGAATCGGAGGCTCAGACAGGTACTCTTTAATACTGTCGAAGGCTTTCTGGCAATCCTCGGTCCAATCATGAGACTGATCTTTCCGGAGGAGCTTGAATATCGGCGCACATGTGGCAGTCATGTGGGATATGAATCTGGAAATGTAATTCAAGCGACCAAGAAAGCCTCGGACTTGCTTTTCAGTTTTGGGTGAGGGCATGTCTCGTATTGCTTTGACCTTTGCAGGATCAACCTCAATACCTCTTTTACTGACAATGAAGCCCAATAACTTGCCAGAACGGACTCCAAATGTACACTTGTTGGGATTCAGACGAAGCTTGTATTTTCTCAGACGCTGAAAAAGCTTCAACAAGTGTTCTACATGTTCAACTTCCGTTCTTGACTTAGCAATCATGTCATCAACATATACCTTAATCTCCTTGTGCATCATATCATGAAACAAGGTAGTCATAGCTCGTTGATACGTGGCTCCGGCGTTCTTCAAACCGAAGGGCATCACTCGATAATAGAATGTTCCCCAAGGTGTGATGAATGTTGTCTTCTCCATATCCTCGGGTACCATCTTAATCTGATTATATCCGGAAAATCCGTCCATAAATGAGAAGACATTGAATTTAGTTGTATTGTCTACCAACATATCAATATGTGGTAGAGGGAAATCATCTTTCGGACTAGCTTTATTCAAGTCTCTATAGTCCACACACATCCGGACTTTTCCATCTTTCTTAGGCACGGGCACAATATTGGCCACCCATTGAGGATATGTAGAAGTCACCAGAAACCTCGCATCAATTTGCTTTTGAACTTCTTCCTTGATCTTCACTGCCATATCAGGATGCATTCTTATGAGCTTCTGCTTCACAGGCATGCACTCAGGCTTCAAAGGCAGGAAGTGTTGCACGATATCAGTATCTAGACCAGGCATGTCTTTTTATGACCAGGCGAAGACATCGACATATTCTCGTAGAAATTCGATCAACCCCTTCTTGACAGATTCTTCTAGGAGTGCCCCAATCTTCACCTCTCGCACACAATCCTCAGACCCCAAGTTGACTATCTCCAGATTCTCGAGATGCGGCTGAATGATCTTCTCTTCGTGCTCAAGCAGACGGGTAATCTCGTCAGGAATCTCTTCATCATCATCTTCCTCTGCCTCAAATACACGGAACTCAAAATTGGGAGATGGTGTTGGATCATTAAGTTCAATGGGTTTGATCAACCTGCATAATGATTTTGGATATGAAAAGCTTTAGAATTCAAACAAGGCAAATCATTATGCAGATGAAAAGATTGGTTTTATTCTTTTTTAGGGTTTTATGTGATCACCAATTTCATGCAAAAAGCAAAAAGGGAAAATAATTTGGAAAAACAAACATTTATCATGAATTTATTGAATGAAAATATCATTGTATTTATGTTGCCAACAATGTCATCACTTCTCCTTTTGGCATGGGAGAAGGGTTTTTAAACAAAGTGATCATTACGTTGACTTGTGGACAAATGTAAGAATATCCACAACGACCCAATTGTTGCAGATCCCTCCAGGGATAATGAAATTGCCCGAATCCTCTGCATCCTCTTCCAAGACAGCAACAACTTCCTCATCCTGACCAACGTGGATGAAACCTCCACTCTTGAACAACCCTTTCTCGTTGAAAATCCCATAAGAAAAGCCAATGCCAGCCCGAGACTTGTTGTCTTCCAATTCAATCATTTTCCCCAATCCAGCAGTTGCACCACACTCAATGGCCAACTTCGCATCTCTATAGGAAGTGAATGAAGGAGTTCTCTTCTCAATAGGCTCAACTATAGATAAAGCTTGGAAAGGAGTTCCAACTTCATCCTCGACATCTATATACGAGAAGGAAGACAAGTGGCTAACCAGGAGAGCCTTTTCTCCCCCTACCACTACTAGTTTCTTGTTCTTCACAAATTTCAGCTTCTGGTGTAGGGTGGATGTCACGGCGCCAGCCTCGTGAATCCATGGTCTGCCTAAGAGACAGCTGTACGATGGGTGAATGTCCATAACCTGGAAGGTAATCTGGAAATCACTTGGTCCAATCTTGATTGGGAGATCAACTTCCCCAATCACAGTCTTTCGAGACCCATCGAAAGCTTTCACAACAACTCCACTTTGCCTCATGGGAGGCCCTTGATATGACAATTTTGAAAGAGTGGACTTTGGAAATACGTTCAGGGATGACCCAGTGTCCACTAGCACATTGGACTTGGCGTCGTCTTTACAGTTCATGGAGATGTGTAATGCCAAGTTGTGGTCTCTTCCCTCCTCAGGGAGATCAGAGTCACAGAAACTCAAATTTTTACAAGCGGTAATGTTTGCAACAATGCTATCGAATTGTTCTATTGTGACATCATGATCTACATATGCCACATCCAAAACTTTCTGCAGAGCCTCTCTATGTGGTTCTGAATTCAGAAGTAATGACAACACAAATATCTTGGATGGCGTTTGTAGAAGCTGGTCTACAACGTTGTACTCACTCTTCTTGATGAGCCTCAACATCTCATCACAATCTTCTTTCACATTGCCGCTAGGGCCAACAGAAGTAGGAGTTTTCAGTACAGAGGAGGGTTTAATAGCAAGTGCCAGATTCGGAGGATTCACCACATTCCCAATCGGGCGTTCAACAAAATCAGCATTAGCTTGAGGCTTTGATGGCGCAGAAAGCACGCGACCGCTACGGGTCAAACCACTTACGTCAGCAATATTTACAACGGATGAGGATGGTAAAGACACCTCTTTCCCATCTTCTACAACAACAACATTGTAACGGAAGGGAATTGCTTTTTCAGATGAGTACGGCACAGGACCGACAAGCTTAATAATCAGAGAGGGAGAAACCTTCTGCTTGCTACCATCATACTTGATGATACCAGGTTTGGGCATCCGGAACACCGGGGAGATTACATTGACCTCAGGCTCATCTTCGTCAACATTTCTGTTTTGAAGGATCTCAATAACTCCTTCATCCAGCATTTCCTGAAGATCTTTACGCACCTGGCGACAACCCAATCGGTTAACAGGGCAGATTCGGCATCTATCATGATCGTGCTCATAGTGACTGTACTCGCATAACAAACGGTGCAACTCAACCAGAGAATGTCGGATATGACTAACATATTTGACCTTGTATTTGCCAGGGCAGCCCTGGACCATGTTAACAGATTTCCCATGCTCGGGCAATGGGTTCTTCTTCACGTTAGGACCTACGTCCTCGAAACACAGAATGCCACACCTCACAAGGTCTTGAACCTTGGTCTTCAAAGGATAACAATTCTCCACGTCGTGGCCGGGAGCACCAGAATGGTATACACAATGCAATTCGGGCTTATACCACCACTGGGGGGTTAGCAGGTATAGCCGGTGGGTCTCTCGGAGTAATCAGTTTCCTCTCTATCAACGAGGGATATAATTCTACGTACGTCATTGGAATAGAATCGAAGGTGACCATTTTCCTCTCGTAACTCGTGCTACTTGGATTACTGTTTCGAGGCTGGTAGGCCTACTGTTGCGGACGGTGCTGTTGTTGCTGCTATTGCTGATGCGATTGTTGATTATTGCTATGCTGCTGATACTGCTGATTATCTCTGAAGACAGGTGCTATATGAGCCACCTGGTGCTGGTTATTGGCGGGACGCACAGTCTTCCTCCTCACAGAGGGTCTTTTAGATTTCATATGGGAGGTCACTTCCTTGGTCAGACGTCCCATAGCGCTTGGCAGAAGAGCCTTCTTCCTTGGTCAGATGTCCTTCTCTAACCCCTTCTTCTAAACGCATCCCCATATTCACCATCTCGGTGAAGTCAGAAGGAGCGCTAGCAATCATCCGATCATAATAGAATGAACTCAAGGTCTTCAGGAAGATCTTGGTCATTTCCTTCTCTTCTAGCGAAGGCACGATCTGTGCTGCCACCTCTCGCCACCTCTGGGCATACTCTTTGAATGTTTCCTTGTCCTTCTGGGACATGGTCCTTAGCTGATCCCTATCGGGAGCCATATCCACATTATATTTGTATTGCTTGACGAAGACCTCGCCAAGGTCGTTGAAGGATTGGATGTTCGCACTGTCTAGACCCATGTACCATCTCAGGGCAGCACCGGACAGACTGTCCTGAAAGTAGTGGATGAGCAACTGGTCGTTATCAGTCTGAGTAGACATCTTCCTGGCATACATGACCAGGTGACTGAGAGGACAAGTATTTCCCTTGTACTTTTCAAAGTCAGGGACCTTGAATTTCACAGGAATTTTCACGTTTGGAACTAAGCAGAGATCGACAGCAGACTTGCCGAAAAGATCCTTTCCTCCAAGAGTCTTCAATTCCTTGCGAAGCTCAAGAAATTGATCATTCATAGCATCCATCTTTTCGTAGACATCTGGGCCTTCAGACGGCTCAGAATGATAGATGGTGTCGTCTACCCTAGGCATGGTATGCACGACGGGAGGAGGAACAGCAAGGATCGGGCTAGATGCCGACATAGAAGCAAAAGTTGGCGTAGGACCCTCAGGCATGAAATTAGGAGGCATCCCCCACGGAAACCCGGTTGGCATGGCTGTCGGAGCAAAATATGCGCTGGCTGCAGGCACAGTTGAGGAAACAACCTCAGAGATAACTGTCCTCTGGGGAGGAGTTGAAGGCGTTGGAGAAGACTGGCTCTGGGCAGCCAAGAACGATTCCATCAAAGCACTTAGTCTGGCCACTTCCTCCTTGAGTTCACGGTTCTCTTGCTCTAGTTGATCCATCAGTCTTGAAGTGTTGGCTCTAGTGTAGTACCGGTGAGTCAGCTTGTCTTCAAAATAAGTGAAGAGCACAGAGTTAGACCACAAGACAAGAGGCCGGAAACAAAACCTGCTTATGCACATGATGCATGCAATGCTTGTGCACATGATTTGTTTTTACATTTCAAAGGAACTTTCGGGTTTTACTTGCAAATTTTTGGAATCATTTAACATTTATCGCATATAGAAATATCTCATAAAATAATATCAGGAAAAAGAAGTGCAGCAATGTCAGTCATGTACAAGAGGAAAGGAAAATAAACATCCTATGGATCCCTAGAAAAAATCATCTAAAGCTCGGGACACAGGAAGATAAGATGCGCGAAGCCTCTTCACTTCCCTTTCATAGGCTGCCTCCATATCCGCCTTCTCTTTGGCGAGTCGATCGTACTTCCTCTTCCAAAACTTGGAAGACTGAGAGAGTAGAGAAGTCCATGCATCGTTAGGATCATCAATAACTTGATGCTCGAGGAACTCAATCAAAGCATCCTTCTCCTTTATCTGCTGAAGCAACTCTTCACGTTCACGGATCCAAGCACGTGAACGGTCTTCATCTCTCAACTCCTCTACTCCTTGATTAGGGAGGGTTGAAGGCCCAGCCACAATCATAGGTGTAGGTCTCGGATACTCGTAAGGCATGAGATACTCAGACGCTCTCTTCCTTACCCAAGCAGTGTAAGGCTCCAAAGCAATGTAATTCTTAGGACCCAACTCCTTCCTTCCTTTCTTATGAATCTTGCGCCAAGCGCGGACCATCCTAGCTTTCAAGCCTTGGGGATCTTTACCCTCCTGAAAGAACACACCCTCTAACAGAATGTTATTAGGTTTATCCTTTAGGGGGAACCCAAGCTGACGACGCGCCAAGACAGGGTTGTAGTTAATCCCACCACATGTACCAAGAAGAGGTACATTGGAGAACTCACCACAAGAGTCAATAATCTGCATACCATCATACACACGGTTATACCAAGAGATATCATCATTAGTGAGAGACATAAGTCTCGTGGACCACCGTAGACATCCCTTGTTCTCCTTGAAAGCGACCGTCTGAGGTAAGTGAGAAATAAACCACTTATGCAACAGAGGCAAACAACACACAATAGCGCCACCACCCTTTTCATTCCTCATATGCAAAGAGAAATAGGCATCACCCAACAGAGTAGGAACGGGATTAAGAGTAGAAAAGATCCTAATAGCGTTCACATCCACAAACTTGTCGATGTTGGGGAACAATACTAGCCCATAGATGAGAAGTACAAATATGGCTTCAAAGGCATCCTCACTCATGGCCTTCCCATAGACAGTAGCTTGAGCAATGAGGAACTCATAAGGGAGACCTTGAATTCCACCTTTGGTAGTCATATGAGCACTAACCAGAGATTCATCTATGTGCAACATGTCTGCTATCTCTCGAGAAGTAGGAATACTCTCTAAGCCACTGAACAATAACTGATCGAGAATAGGTATACCCACAAGGTTAGCATACTCCTCAAGGGTAGGCAAAAGCTGAAAATCCGGAAACGTGAAACAACGGTACAAGGGATCATAAAACTGCACCAATACACTCATCAGACCTTCGTCCACCTGAGTAGTCAGAAGAGGAAGAAGCTTCCCAAAACGAGCTTTGAAACCCAGGGGATCTAGTACATAGGATGTCAGATTCCTTAACTCTTTCAAATCTGGTTGTCTGAAGTTGTACTTCTTCGTATTCCTTCTTTGTCTTTCCATGTCTGAAATTTTTGCAAATAAAACCCCTTAAGTTCCTTGAAAACTTTCTTTTATTATTGATGATATGGATGAAAATGAGTGCATGAATGCATGAATGCAACAATCACACTCAAGGATCAAGCAAAGCACACCAAACAAAGGTCATGGGATGGATCATATCATCCTTAATATCAATCATCCATTTTGGTGGATTATGGTTTACACCTTATCAACACCCAAGTTCCATTGATATTAAGGATATATGAACGGATCAACCATGAATCAAGGGTTTGTTGCAAGTCACGAGCATGGAGTCTTGGTTAAGAACCACCCCAAAGGGAGTGTACTAGGGTTTAAACCTGCCAAACATGTTCTACAAGGGGTTCCCATAGTCATCATCCCATCCTTCGGATATTATCGGAGAAACGACTACTCGTATTCCAAAAATATTCTCAAGAGAGACTCTTATGAGTGTAGTATCGCGTAACAATCGTATCAAATCTTACACTTGAACGACTTTCGCACTACATCCTAAGAATAGGCCAAGATGGGCTTGGTAAACTAAAGTCCTTAGCTTCTAAGGTCTATATTGGAAAGAGTAATGTCTAACCACAACTTACTTGTGTGACATTATTGATCCCAACATGACCTCCACCAAGTGAATGGACTTGCAAGTCAACTTGCTAAGGAATAACTCCACACAAGTCAACAAGACTACGCCATTCTCCTATCCTAAGTGCACTCGAGTTCGGGTATAGAACTCATCTCACAAAGATCACCAAGCATACAAGAAGTTAATATCAAGCAAATCAATCATTACATAGAATACAGTAATCCCAAATTGCACAAAAATATGTCACAAAACAATACAATACAACAAGCATGAAAAGTTGGCAAAATCCACTAGGCAAAATGACCCTTTTCCCCAGCAGAGTCGCCACTTTTCTATAGCGGGGTATTCGTTACCATTAGAGATATTGACTAAATCCAAGGTAAACCATACAAGTCGAGTCGCCACCTCACTTCTATTTATCCAAAGGAATGGTTAGAAAGCGAACAAAAACCTAATAGTTTTAACAAAACTAGTAAAATAAACAGAGATCTGAGTAAGGGGGTTGGTTATGCAATGGGAAGGTGTTAGGCACCCAAAACATCCTAGGTACTCCTAGGGAGCCCTTTTCACACTTGTGAAGGTTGTTGTCTTGTGAAAATTTTGTTTGTGCAAACATGATTGAAGAGATGAGAAAAGAATATACAAGTTTATTTACATTTTGTGTTTGGATAGATAAACCCATTGCCTACGTACCATCTTATAAAAAGATTAGGATCAAAACCTCGTAGTTCGGGGTAAAAATCTCAAAACAAGTTGGTGAATTGATTGGTCCAAAAGCCTTAAGGTCTTTTGTTATCAAAGGGAGAAAACTCAACCAAACCACAAATCCACCATGTGAGGATAGCTTCAACATGCTAGTGAGGGGTTAACCCTATAATAAGCATGGAAGACTCATTGTCCATCACTAAGGATATAGGTGACTATTACATCTACCACAAGGATAACTCAAACCTAATAGCTAAAGGTTATGAAATTTTTTGATTAAGGAGGTGGTCATTGGAACCACAAAAAAAGAAATTTGAATGAGTTATATTTATCAATTAGAAGTATGTACAAAAATGGTCAAAGTTGACTTAAAGATTCAATTCAACATGAGTGTTATGAAAAGAAGGTTTGAAAATTAAAAGCATAAGGCTTAGGTTTCTAATATTTGAAAAAAAAGGTTAAATGTTTGCACAAAAAGTTTTGGCTTGGGTTAGAGTGGAGAGAAGAAGAAGAAGGGCTAAGTCCTAAGTGAAATAAAAAGGCAAGGGACAAGAAATGAAACCACACTAGGAGTCTCTCTCTTGAGATCATATTGATGATCCAAGTAGCTACCATCCTTTGGAATAAGCAATCACAAGCAAATATTTCAAGCAATCAAACAAGTCTCATAAGAGATCCTCAATGTATCTTGTTTCTTCCACTTGGATGAACATGGTAATGATCCTCCAATTAAGCTTAAATGGGAACTCCTAGCACAAAAACACACACATCAAAAAGTTCTATAAACAAATCAAAGAATGGACAAGAGGGAGTTTTAGAAGATAGTCCTTTCAAAGTTCTCTTCAATTAAGGTCCATTTACTCCAATTTTACATAAGGAAGGTCCTAGAATCTAAGTCCAATTCTCCATTTCTTTGCATGGGGAAAGTCCTAGAGACTAAGTCCATTTCTTTGCATTTGGTCCTCAACAATCAAAACAAAACACGAGCACAATAATATATACACAATTATGTGCTCAAGTGAGCAAAAGGCAAATGGCATTAACATAAACATGTGCTCAAATGAGCAAAGAGAAAAGCAAATGGATAAAATGTGCAAGAATAGTAAATTGCATAAAAGTAAATTGCATAAAGTAAAAGTTAGGAGTTAATGGTTAGTGTTAGTAGTTAGTGTGCCATAAGGCAAATTTAGCGCTATGTTAAGCAATCGTAATTGGACTTATGTAGAAGTCACAACTATCTGAGGCCGATCAATAATAATGTAGGCAACAAACACAAGTTAGGAGTCTTGATTAGTGAACCAAGTCCCAAAAACTTGCCATGCCAAAAAGAGAAGAAGAGAAATGATCTTGTGTTGGTTTAAGCCATTTGCATGATTTAGAAGACAACATATCCTTAATGCAAAGCCATTCACTTGATCAATTGATCAAGATGAATTAGATTTGAATCAAGGAATGTTAAATCTCTCTAATCAATGTCAACTTATCAACCTTCAACTCATTGATCAAAAAGAAAAAAGAAGAAGAAGAAAAAAGAAGAAGGAGATGGATAAGAGAAAAGGAAATGACAAAATAAAATGCATTAAATGGAATATCATGTACCAATCCTCATATGTTGACCAATAACATTGAAAGTCAAGGTCAAACAATCAAAAACAGAAGTGAGATGAAGATTGGAAGTCAAGAAAAGAATAAAATATTTTTGGCATTTTTTAATATTTAAAATAAACTTGAATTAAAATATTAAAGAAAGGTCAAACTTCAAAATCACTTCAAATCAACCTTGAAAGGTCCAATTGATTTATCCTAAGTTCAACAAGGTCAAACAAAGTTTGACAAAAAATTTCAGCATTTTTAAAAGTCAGAAACTATTTTTAATCAATTAAAAATGAATAAAAATAACCTAATTGAACTAAAATCTCAAATAAATCTCAAATCAATTCAAAAATTGATGAGAATATTTTTCATAGATCCATCATCATTCAAATAGGTTAGGAAAATATTTTTGCATTTTTTGACTATCAAAAACTATTTAAAATGAATTAAAAATAACCAGAAAAGAGAAAATTCACAAAAAATATCAAATGACAAAATAAAAAATATTAAAAATCAGAAATAGAAACTAGAATTTATTTGGGAAATAATGCAATTGGTCACATATTTTTTGGAATTAAAAAGAGAGAGATATGATTTTTTGAAATAAAAGGAATTAAACAAAAATAAAAAGAAATTCAGAAAATGCAAAAAAAAACGAGAGCCCTTGGATCTAAGCTCATTAATTGAGCTGGCAGATCCAAGGATCCAGAGGCGCGCGCTCATGAAACACCACAGTCAATGCGTGCACACGTGAAGAAATTAAAAGTCATGACAAGCAACGCTCCTGATTGCATCTGGAAATCAGATCAAGCGGTCCAGATTCAAACTGGACACGATGAAGCCACTGGAAACTTCATCTTCTCCGGTGAGCTTCCCAGATTCCGACCATGTTAAAAAAAATGCAGAAATGCAAATGGCCACCAAATGAGGCGATCTATATATCAATCGAAAGAGGAAGTGATGTACATCACTCCTATACCATGCACTTCCACTCTAGATCCCTATAAATGGAGAAATCAGAGCTGGAAGTATGATGGTGTTCATCATGAACTTCATGTTTTTGCAAAATTGAAAGCACAAATCAAATGCCTCTATTGAGAGGACTTCAGCCAACATTAGATCCAAGCAAAAAAGTCCATGGATGAAGAGAATCAAGGAAATTACTAGTTGGAGTGCAAGCTTGAGTTCTGGTTAATTGAGCACGAAACCTTGCTTGCTTTATCAAAACAGAAGTCCAATGGATCAAGGTGAAGAGGTCTAGGAACTTTTAGATCCAAGAAAACAGTCGAGGAAACTGAATTCTAGATCTGAAATTTTTAGAGAAAAGAGAGAGTTCCTTTGAGTGTGGTTGAGGATTCAATTTAGTAGAGGTTCAGGCACCTTCAGGTTAGTGAAATGAAGCTCATATGTAATGTATTTATAGGCAAGGCAATGCTGAATGCATGATTTCAAATTTGCATGAATGGAAAGGGCCTCCATGCATGGGCCTGTACATGCGCATGGAGAGCCCAATTCCACTTGGTTTTGGCAGCTGATCATCATCATGTAAGTTTTGGACGTGCAGATGAGGTATATTTGGATCATGCATGGCAATTGAAGTGATTTTCACAAAATGCACTATTACATTGAAGCCTTCGAAAATGCCATGTCCAAAATCAAAATGCAAGCTTGTGAGTAATGGTTGGAAAGCTTATTGCATAAGGAACAAATGTCATGTTGGTAAAAACTTCATTTGGGCCTTGGAAATTAGTGAAATTTGAGCTTGAAGGGTGATGTACAAAACATGTCAAGGCAAGGTTTCTAAAATTGGCCAACTTTCAAGCCCTTCTGTTTTGATGATGCAAGCTCCAAATGGAATAACCTCCAACATAGAAGTTGTATATATTTTCAAGACAATCAAAATGGACTTAAATTTTGCATCATTTGGATTTTTTATGAAATAGTTATGGGCACTTGAAGTTGGACTTTTTTTACTTTCAATGCATTTGGTAAAAAAGGACCTATAATGTATTGCATTATCACATGTGTTTTGTTTGAGATTTTGAAATTTTGTCCAACATAACATTTTAAGTAGACATCTTAAGCTCTCCAATGCATTTGATCCCACCTCAAAATCATAAAAAAATGAATGAGTTATGTCTTGGGGAAGTTGACCCAAAATTTGGGTTTCAGTCAAAATGACCTATAATGTTTTGGAATGGAAGATGGTATTCCATGATTCAAATCAATTTTTGATGAACATTAAAGTTGTTCATATTATCCTTAAGAACATTTCTTCTTTTGGAACTATCTCCATTTGACTAACACATAAAAAGTTAGGTCTCAGTGCATTTCAAAATAGTCAGATGAATTGACTGATCAACTTTTCAAGTCCACAACTCATATCTTGATGAATTGATGATTGAGGACACTCAAATAATCTCAAATATGCATGAAATGAAGAGTTAAAGAACTTCCCTTGATTGTATTTGACCATGGGCTGAGGTGGCTTCAGGAGCAAGGCATTGTGGATGATCAGATGAACTGGGGTTTCCTTGGAGAACAAACCTCAAACCCCTTGACTTGCTTTGATCAAAATGATGAATTGAGATGCTAGGGAGGCATATTTGATGGATGAGAGCTTTGGGAACCATTACCATGCTTGCTTTCTCCTCTTCTTGACCATGTCTTTGTACCAAGGGTCTCCTAGAGGCTTTTGACCTTGTGATTGCTCAAGCTACAACCAAAAGATGTTAGTGACATATTTTTTTTGTGCTTTTGGTTAGTAAACAAAAATGAGAAAAGCAATGATATACAATTCAAGCATGCTTGGTGATCTCAAACCACTCACAAGGAGTCCCACCCAAAGGCAAAGGGAACCAAGATGCTCAATGATCCTTGAGGTTATGCAAATGACATGTTATGATGCCATGAGGGATCTTAGGGACAAAATTTGGGTCTTACAAATACCATGAAAGAGGGGAGACTTACAATGTCACTAACTAGAGTGCTATGCCTTTTGTGTCACAAATTTAGCGCTATGTTAAGCAACCGTAATTGAACTTGTGTAGAAGTCACAACTAATTGAGGCTGGGAAATAGAATTTTGGTGTTAATGCATGTTAGAGACATAGTATAATGGACTATGCTCATGAAATATACCACACACAAAAAGAATATGCAAAAGAGGTGGCCTAATCTCATCCATACTTATGTTGATTTTTCAATCAACTAGCCTTAGGACTTTGAGATATCATAGGCCAAATGAGATGAATGCATAAAGAATGGGAATGAGATGAAGAGGGAGGGGAATGGATCAAAACTCAAATTGGTCAAAGGAGGACTTTTACCAAATTAATATCATCCATTCATTTTGGGAGATGGAATGTACATTCCATCAATCCCCTAAATCCAATGATATTAACTTGACAAAGTCAAATTAACCTTGACCAAGGCCCAACAACAAGAGTCAAACTTATACAATTCATCACAATTGGTCAACACAATTAATTGGCATTTATTCAAATTAAAAAGACTAAAATAATACATTTAAATTAAATATGGTTTGTCAAATTCCTATAACCTCATCAAAACACCAAAGAAATGGCCATGAGATTTATCATAGGTAAACAAGGCCAAAGGACCTTGGAGAAAAAATTTCAGAATTTTTAAAGACTTAAAAGTATTTTTAAACAATTAAAAACAAACACAAAATCAATTAAATCATGAAAAATATTAATAATGATCCAAAAAATAATTTTAATTCAAAATATGAAAGAGGAAATCATTTGAATTTTTTTGGTGAAACTCTCATATTTTTTGGACCAATCTTAAAATTAATATGAATTAATAAAAATAAAAAGAATAAAAGAAAATCAGAAAATATAAAAAAAACGTGAGCCACTTGATCTCCCTCATTAATTGAGGTGGCAGATCAAGTGGCCTGAAACGCGCATTCCCCCAAACACACGAGTCAGCGCGCTGCAGGGATGGTAATCACAATGAGTGCTCAGGATTAAAACAAATTGGATGGATCCTATGGTTGAGAGACGTGCCAACGCACCGCCGGAACTGTAAGTCCGGTCTTCTTCTCCGGTGGACCTCACCGGACTGGTCCACCCTCAACCATCACCAAAATAAAAAAGGAGGACATGATCTGAAAGAAAAAATAGCGTAGAGCATGAATCTGACCTCAATATTAAGTAACTCCAATTATATAAAAAGATATGAGGAGTTGAACTTTGAGGTGTGTCAACTGAGTTTCTTCGATTTGACCTCTAAGCAACTCAATCTTCTTGCCTATGTTGGTAGGACTTCAGACAACCAATGATCCAAGAGAATTGAGTAGAATTGAGTGAGAATCGAAGAGATGAAGTTTTCTGAAAATTACCTTCAATGCTATGCAGAACTTGATGTTGTTTGCTTCAAACACGATCTGATCACACTTGAGAAGCTAGCAGGAAGTGATTGGAGAGGTTACAAGGTTGTGGATCCTGGAGTTCTTGAATCTCCAACAGTTGAGATTCAAACTCAAATTTCAAATTGAAATTTCTCAGGTTTTCCTTTAGAATGAGAGGGTTTCAATGGGGGGTAAAGCTGACGCGCAAGGTCTGTTTCAAATGAGCTCATAAGGATTCTATTTATAGCCAAAGGGAATGATATTTGCACACTTCAAAATCTGTCCAAAATTGGCAAAGTGAATGGCACGAGTGCATAGGCATGTACAGGCCCATGATGCAATGCATTAAGGTCCAAAATGATCCATGTTGAAGTCTGAATGAAGCTTGAATGGCAAGGTAATGTGAACTGAAGTTTGTACATTTAATTCTTTCCAATGATGCAGCCATGTTAAAGACATGCGCAAACCTAGAAATCTTCATCCAAAATGCATGAACTTGGGTTCTTTGGAAATCTTGAATCAAGGGGAACAAGTTTAATGTTCAACACTTTTTCATTTGGAGCTTGGAACATGGAGAATTTTGAGGTGGAAGTTTGGAAATTTAAACATGTTGAAATTTTTTCTAAGTGTCAAGCCATATACTTCAATATTCCACCTTGCTTAACTTTTTATGTGAGCTTAAAATGAGAAAAGTGTCTTCATAAAAGTTGTATATATTTCAAAGACCTTCAAAATGATCACCAATTTCATGTCATTTAGATTTAGAATGATAGAGTTATGCATTTTTGAAGTTTGGAAAAATCACTTGTTCAATGGTATAGGTAAAAAATGACCTATAATGTAACCTCATATCACATGCTCATAAAAGTTGAATTAGCTCTCACTCTAAACATAAAAGTTGAATTATACATCTTGAATTTGATTGTGAAACTTAGAAATCTTTCATCTCATAAAAATTGTGCAAGTTATGGCCTTGGGAAGTTGACTTTCAAATTAGGGTTTAGACAAAATGACCTATAATGTTTCAACATAGAAAATGATTTTATAAGCAAAAATAGCTATAGATATCAACATTAAAGTTGTTTGGAATGTAATTTAGAGTAACTTTGCTCTTGGAAGAATTTTCATATGGTGAAAATTGTAGGAGATAGGGTCTAGGGAGACCCAGTTTTGATCAGATGAATTCATCTGGCCAACCACCATCAACCAACTTGCTAACCTTCAATTATCTTGACTTTATTGGCTCATGGTAGATCATATAGGTATAAGATGATGAATTTTGAATTATCCCTTGAGAAATTTGATCAATTGGTGAGATAGCTTGTTGGAGAAGTTACTCAAGATACCTAGTCAAACTAGGGTTTCCAAGGAAAATCACTTTCAAACTCTTGAAGAATACTTGATCAATATATCATGTAGGAATCAATGGAACTCATATATGATGCTCATAACCATTCTTGGATCAATTCATGGTTGTGCTCTTTGTCATGAGGGTCTCAAACCCTAGATATTAACTTGATAAATCAATGGAATCATGCCTTACCTACAAAAGAGTTAGGCAAATGCAAAGACATATTTTTGGTATTTTGGTAAGTAAAATGATAATATACAAGTATGATACAATCACATAGTGCTTGGTGATCTCTCCCAAAATAAGCCCAATGAAAGAAGTAAGGAGAATGCCAAGGTATGATCCGAATGCTAATGCTTATGATGAAATTGCATGAGGGATCTTAGGGTCAAAATCGGGGTCTTACAGTAAGAGGTGGAAAACACTTGAGTTACAAGAGGGAGATCATGTGTTCCTGCGAGTCACTCTAGTGACAGGTGTTGATCGTGCGCTGAAGTCTCGAAAGCTCACGTCGCATTTCATTGGTTCTTATTAGATTCTGAAGCGGGTAGAAGGAGAGGCTTATAGAGTGGCATTACCACCATATATTTAAAATCTTCATGATTCTTTTTCGTGTGTCTTAGATAAGGAAGTATATTCCTGATCCGTCTCATGTGATTCAAGTGGGAGATGTGCAAGTTAGAGAGAACTTAACCGTTGAGGCATCTCCCTTGAGAGAAGAGGATTGTGAAGTGAAGCACTTGAGAAGCAAGGAGTTTTCACTGTGAAGGTGGTGTGGGGAGGACCTACTGGAGGTAGCATGACGTGGGAGATGGAGAGTCAGATGAGAGAGTCGTATGTGACTCTGTTTCATTCAAGTAATTTTTTAGGGTGAAAGTTTTATAAGTGGGGGAGTTGTAACAACCTGAATTCAAATAATTTATTTAAGTGAATTTAGCTGCATTTTATTTAAATTATTTAAATTAATTTATATGTTTTTATTTGAATAATTGGTGAATATGTGTGTCTTTGGTGGGTATTGGAGAGAGTTAGAGGAATGGTAGAAATTAATTGGGTTATTTTAATTAATTTAAGTTGAGTGGAATGATTAAAAATAAGGTAGTTATAGACAAATAAGTGACATAGTAAAAAACTAGTGGAAATTGAGTTATTAGAATTACAGAAATTAAAATAAAGGAAATTATAGTTAGTAAGAGGAGTATGAGCAAGATAGAGAATATAAGAGTAAATTGAGGGTAATAAGGGAATAACCTAATTAAGGGGAATTAGGTTTTGGTTTAAATAGAAAAAGTAAGGGCTAATCCTTTTACAATACATATTATTTTAGAACAAGAGAAAAGAGGCAATGGAGGTAACCTAGGATTTGGGAAAAAAAACACAATTGTTGAGGAGCTTAGAGATTGCTTTGCGGGAAATCCAAGGTAAGAGGGAAGATTACTCTTATATGGGTGTATATTGTATGAGGGGTAGAGAGGGATCATCACCCTCTTCTAGATTTTTCTTTTGATTCCACCATTGTTGATGTGTCCATGTGTTCTTGATGAAAATAGTGTAAATTACATGTCCAATTGTTGTGATTCATGAATTGATCTATGTGTTATGACATGTTTAATTGTTATAAAATTGATATGTGCTTTTAAATTTATGATATGGTGTATTTGGATGTTACAATATGAACTAGTATAATGTATGAGGGTTAGGAATTGGAGGGGATGATGTGAAGATGATTAAAACATGAATTTTTGGAATTTTTATTGGTGACAATCGATTGACCCCCGATGCCAATCGATTGATCGCGTGAAAAATTAGAAAATTTTGGAAAAAGGGATGATGTCAATTGATTGATGGCTTGCTGCAATCGATTGATGCTAGTGTAATAAACGATTTTTTTTGGAAAAATAGTTGGTGTCAATAGATTGACATCCTGGGACAATTGATTGATGCCAAATGATTAATGGGCACAATTAATCGATTAATTCATTGCAAATTGGTGTCGAAACCAGAAAATTGTCAATTTAGTGATTTTCCTGTAACTTTAGTTTCGTAAATCCAAATGAGGCGCGGTTCTTAGAATTGGAAAGATAACGCACATGGCTATCCTATAGTGATGTATTAAGAGGATATATGGGTACTAGAATTTATGAAGCTTAATTGTTTTACTTGTTACACAATAGTTGACAATAACGAACAAACGATTAATTAATGATGAAACAGTGATAATATGAATTAATATGATTTAGTATTATGTGGATGTTTATTATATGTGTGAATACAAGTTATGAAGTGAAAGTATAATTAGATGAGGTGTTGTAAGTACTTGCTGATGATTATTGCGATGTGTTGTTCGGAGTGAGAACTATTATTGATGTGTTGAGATGCACAATTGTTTATAGTTAAGTGTGGGATTGTAACCATTGTTGTGTTATTATCGTTGCATGATTGCTTATAGTCAGATGTGGGGCTGTAATTATTGTTGTGTTGTTGTCGTTGCATTATTGTATGTTATTCATCATATATTGTCGTTGTTATGAAAGAGGTGAGTCACAAGTTAAGATGTTAGGGCTTGGAGCTTAGATGTTGGGGCTAGGGGTTCAGATGTTAGGACCTAATTTACATGAAGAACTTTTGTTGAGATGGTACCACATGCATATAATGTTGATGTGTTGTCACATTGCATACAGATTGACATTTCTGAATTGATGATTATTGTTTTAATATATTACTTGTTGATGATTATTGATGTTGTTGTTTAGGCCACTTTTCCTGGTCTTATGCAATACTATAATATTTGAGAGTATGTTAACCCCTTTGTTATTTTATTTATATGTTGATGTACGATGTGTACAGATACCCAGGAACGTGAGTAGTAGCTGTTGTGAGTTGGAAGATAGTCTTGGAGCTCATCTTCATTTTACTTTATCGCTTATTGTTTTTAGTCAGCCAAATGCTCTGATCTGTAACACCGGAAATAAGGCGTCTTGTTTTATTTTTTATTGAGTTAATCATTGGATGATGATATCATGATTTCTTATTTAGACTTGCTAAGATATCTGAAGTTTATGAATATTAATTTGAAATTCCGCTGCGAGTATTTGAATTGAATGTAAAATGTGCATTGTTGTTTGAGAGTAACATCCTAATAATGTTGAGTAATTCTTTTTATATAATTTTCGGGGTTTAGGGTGTTACAATCTGCAATAGATAAATATTTTTCTTTCCTTTTTTGAACTTTATAATCGATGACTTAATGGTATCTAATCGATTACCATTAGGTTCTAATCGATTAACAAGCCTTAAAAAGCATTAAACTCAATTTCCTTTTTTAGAAAACCTCTAGCCTATAAATACATGTCCATTCACTCATCTCAAACCATCCAGAACTGTGTTTTGACACTTCTCACTCTCTCCCTCTCTATCTCTAAACTTTTCTTTTACTTTCTCTCACTAATATTTTAGCCGAAGTGTTTATTGAGAAAGTCCTTTTTGCAAGGAATAAGTTGTAATTCTGGAAGGGTAGAATTGTAAATTCACCAATGAAGTTTATTTTACATATTTTTTTTAACATTTTGTAATATTAGGGGCTGCTTGTTTAGGTTAGAAGCTAAACCCGTAAAAAGCTTTAGTTTGGGGATTGTGTAATCAAACCCTTATTTAGGTTCGAAGGCTCAACCTATGATAAAATATTTCATATATTCTTGGTTAGACTGTGATAAAACCAAGGTTAGGTTAAATCTTAGCATGGTATTAAAAGCTTGGATAAGGTTCAAGATTAACCTGATATTAAAATCTCTCAATTTATTGGTTAGCCCGTGGTAAAATCAAGGTTTAAGGTTCATGAGCTCAGCCCGAGATAAAATCCTGCAAAGTTTGTTTGGAATCTTGAAGATTAACCTCTCTATGATTCTTGTGGAAAGAATATTAACCTCTTCAATCTACCATTTGGAATGACATTTATTTAAAAGCAAGACTCGCCGCTTTACTGCACTGTTTATGGTTTGGTTGGAAGTCAACCTTAAACTTTATTATTCCTTATATAAGAAGGATTCATGAGTACAATCTGCTAAAACCTCTCAAGTTTATTAGATACTCTCAAGATCAATTCTTGGGAACAAAACTAAGTCATTTATTGACTGAAATTATATAACTCTTGGTATTTTTCTCTTCCCTTAACTCTTTACATTTCTGCAAGTTATACTCTCCATATTTACTTTCTGCTCCTTAACATTTAAACCACTGTTAATTTTTTTTTTTAAATATGATGTTAAATCGATTTTTTTTCAAAACCATGTTTTCCAGAACCACACAATTTACCCCTTATCGTGTGGGAGGTCACATGTCCAACACTACAATATGGACATCAGACTTTTTCTTTATCAAAAATCTCTCAGAGGTGGTGAATATGGAGTTAGTTTCTTAGGTCACCCATAACATGTATCAGAATGCCTTTCAATTATCTCTTATTGCTGTTGGAAAAGAAAATGTCCCGACTATTGACAATCCCTCCAAGGAAAGGATCACTTGGAAGGGGAAATGTGAAGTTATGAAGTAGAAGTTCTATGCTCTTCAGAAGGATTTAGATGAGCTGCAGAAGAAGGTTAAACTTGTTGAATATTTGTAAGAGGATGCAAAGACATATGGCCCTCCCTCTACCCTTGCTTCTAGGGTAACTAAGCCCAAGGGCGCTCTTGCAACGGAGAGAAGCGGCGCTAGAAGGCCTCTGAATTTGTACAGAGATGGTCCACCGGACGAAGGAGGATTGGATAACCCTTCTTCTAGAGGACGAGGCTTATGTGAAGGCCTTGAAAACTCTTGAATGCCGATCTGAAGGTGATGCTTCATGATTCCCTCTAACGACACTATGCAAGCCATGTTTGGGGTCCACGATCAGGTTGAGGAACAAAAAAAAAGGTTCTTCTCCATTACTTTGATTCCTATTGAATAGTCAAACACATTCCACCTTGATACCGAGGGGGCTCATGATGGTGGTCAAGGCACTTTACATAACACCTTAAATCCCTAAACTTAGGTGAAGCTAGCAGAAATATACCTAAATGTATCGCATACTCGAACATACAACAGAGTCATCATCGAACTTTATTTATTCCCGAAGATAATCGAAAACATCGATAAAACCCGGGGGAAAGAGATATACTGGGTAGGGAAATCAGTTATGAAAGGGAAAGGTATTAACACCCCTAACATTCATGGTACTCCATGGGAACCGTTTTGATTGTTCTCGCTCGAATATGTGTTATATCTAAAGATTACTCGCAAAAGAATAGGGAAAAGGAAAGGAAATAGATAAAGTGCTCGGTGAGGATTGGGGCCCTCATGCCTACGTATCCTCATAGTGCAATGAGGAATTCAAAGCTTTGTAGTTCAAAGGACTAGTGGTGGTAGATGAAAAGAAGTTGCGATAACAATATGTTCTAAACCAAAGGATAGTTTGATTTGAACTCCAACAAGGGTAAAAACATGAACCCAAGAGTAAAGCTAGCTTTTACCGATATGTGGGCTAGCATGGCTTCCACTATAGGGTAATGCCGAAAATACCGAGAATTAAGTGTCTGGGAATGATCCAAACAACTCTTGGTTCACAAGGTGACGCAAGATGGAGCGCAAAGAGATAATGTATTTGGCTCAAAGGTAACTGATATATCACGTGCAGTGAATAAATGTCGAATATGAATGCGTCATGGGGATGAATGGAATGAAGTGACCAAAGTCACAGAATTGAATATTTGGTAACAAGTGACTGAAGAGGTGTAATTTGAAACCGAATGCGAAGGTGTATTGGAATCCATAGGAGAAATGAGATATGTACTGTAGAGGAAAACAACGTTAACCGATACGTGGAGTAGCATGGCTGCCACTATCTGATATTTAGCCAAAAATGGAAGGAATTAAATGTCTGGGTATGAGCCAAACAACTCTAGGGACAAATGAAAATTGTCGCTATATCGTCCTAAAAGGGTATATATGGAATCCCAAAGAAAGTGTGTTTCGATGTCAAAGAAATAGTATGTCTCTGGGTGAACGGTTCAATGATCTGTAGATACTGGGTCGTGAAAGACATGAATGGTGCCCTAAGGCGGAAGGAGGAATAATTAAGAGTATGCTCGCCAAAGATTCATATCCTCGTGCCTACGTATTCTCACTGTGCAAAGAGAAAGTCAGAGCAACTGTAGTTCGTGGAACCACGAGAGCGAAGATAGAGATAAGTGATGAAAAGTATAACTTGCACAAACAGAATGGTATCAAGGGAACCCACAAATGGATAGAACTTGGAACCAAAGAGTAAACATGCATTTACCAGTATGTGGGCTAGCATGACTGCCGCTATAGGGTAAAGCCAAAAACAAAGACTGAATTAAGTGTCTGGGGATGATCAAAACAACTCTTTATTCACAAGACGGGATGTCGTTATATCATCTTAAAAGGGTGTAGGTGGGGCCCAAAAGAAAGTATCATTGAACACAAGGAACAATATATCACTGGATGGGGAACAAATAGTTCGAGATCAAAGAAGAATAATATTTTGGATCTAAGAAGAGATAGACTCTGAATCGAAGAGCAAGGTAGTGTTTAAACCCAAAAAGACTGAATTAAATGTTTGGGTATGATCCAAATAACTCTCGATTGATGAGGTGGATTGCCGCTATATCGTCCTAAAAGGATATACAAGGAGTCCAAGGAGAAGTATAGTTGATCTCAAAAAGATGGTATTGATTGATAAATGAAGAATGATTGATTAATAAATAGGGTAGCTCGCGAAGAAACTGGGTTCTCCTGCCTACGTATCCTTATAGTGCAATAAGAAAATTAGAGCTTTCGTAGTTCAGCCCACTAGGGCTGAAAGCGAGATGATTAAGGAGGCAAGAGGAGATGATTGATTGATTGAATAAGAATGGAATAGACTTGATAATTATTGGATAAGAATCACACTAAAGTCTATGAGTAAAGGTGGATACGATAAGCAACGGGCCAAACGTCCTGTACCCAAAGATATCACATATGAGTGTAGGAAAGCTCTAGTCTCATTCCTTCTTTACTACTTAAGGCTTGTGGAATGTAATTCTTTTCCTGACTTTCGAGTTGGAAGAAGACTATTTGTTCTTATTTATAGTGATGATGAAGATCTTATTAATCGTTTGATTCGAATTGCACTAAAGTTTATGAATGAAGGTGAATACAACGAGCAACTGGGTCAAGCGTCCCGTACCCAAAGATATTCAGAATGGGGGTATGAATTCTCCATTGCTTAAGGCTCGTGTCATACAACTTGAATCGTGATTGATAAGTTGTTGATGTAGTCCTTTGTTTATTGCATTCCTTTGTAAAGAGAGGGAGAACTTTCAATCGTATGATTAGAATTGTGCTAAAGTCTATGAATAGAGGTGAATACGATGAACACTAGGTCATTCGTCCCATACCCAAAGATATTCAGAATAGGGGGTAGGAGTTCTTTAGTCCCATTCCTTATATATTACTTAAGGCTCATGCCAACCTTTGATGTGCTTGTATTATCCACTACTTGGTATGGATGAGGATGCCTTGATTGAGAATCTGACTTAAGGCTTCGAGCTCCATAGCTTACAAAAAAAGTCTTATTAAGTGACCAATGGTCTTTTGGTCACTCAATTTAGACGGTGGGATTATACAATATCAAAGGATTTAACTGATCAAAATTGCTTTTGATCAATTTGAATTGGGGCATTTGATGTAATTTTGAGAATTAGGTTAAAACCTAATCTAATGGTTAGAATTGAATAAAACTAACCAAAGGGATCATGTGGATATGTGATTAAAAACTTGATTAAATCTATGTAAAAAATTCCTAAGGGAACATGCAATTATATGGTTAAGATGACAAAATAACCCATAAGGGTAAAAAGGTCATTTCATAAAATAGCCGATCATTAACACAAATTTATTTCCAATTAAAATCTAATTAGAACCTACAAATTGATTAAGTCCTAAAATCTACTTTAACCAAATGTTCCAAAATTAACTAAATTCTAAAATTAACTAAAGTCTAATTATTTTCTAATTTTTAATCTAATTAAAACTATATTAAAATCTAATTAGAAAACTATACAATAATCTAATAAAGCCCTAAATTCTAAATAAACATCTAAAACCTAATTAAACCTAATTTTAACATCTAAAAAGCAATTAATAAATGGAAAATCAAAATATTAAAAGAAAAAAAATTAAAAATGCAATAAAAATCCCAAATGGGCCAAGGGGATGCAGCAAGGAGATGCATAATGTATCAGGAATTTGCGTGTGGGCCTAGGCTGAAAATCCCAATCCAGCATCTGCTTTGTCCATGGGGTGTAAGTGTGAAACGAGGTGTACAAGAGTAGTTCACTGGGCTTGGAATGTCCAAAGCCCAATCACCACCAAATCCAACACCAGGGGTGTTGACTGGCCAAGTCAACCAATTTGAAAACTGGACTTCACGCGCAGGCTACCGTTACACTTCAAAGTCTCAGGTCAAAATACCACCACCAACCACCGCGCCGGAGGTCGCCTCTGACGATGGTGGAGCACCAAAATGTAAATCGAACCCGCCAAAAGAATCGTGGCAATGAACTAAATACCAAACCAGGTCTAAATTCATAAGAAAATCACTCAAGGATGCAAACCGAGGAGATTGAGCTCAAGAACCATAACCAACCCATATCAAATTGAATACTAATGGACTTTCGAAACCAGCAATAGTCATTGGGGAATGACCCAAAGCAACATGGAGAGAAAAATCGCATGAAGAAATTGATGATAGGAGAAGTGAAGATCCTTCCAACGGGGACGTGATTTCCCTCGGTAATTGTTGTGACTGAAGCTAATGAATGATGGCACGAGAAACCCATGTCAAAGCAGCGAATTCCTTAGGTACATGTCCTTATCCCTTTGCTTTTAATTCTTATCACCGCGTACACATTTTCTTCCTCTTCTTCTCCACAATTTTCTGTAGTGTGATCAAATTGAGATTGGTGAGGCTAAGCTCTCTCTTCTTGAAGCTTCGATGTGAAGCTTCAATGGAGATTAGGAAATGAGCTTTGAGTGTGAGAGGGAGAGGATTCAGAGAGAATTTTGGGAGCTTGAGAGTAATGGTTCCTAAAGTATCGAAATGATGATGGAAATGATGATTAAATAGGAACTAGGTCTGGATTAGAATAGGTTTGGATTCAGGTCTGGGATTGGTTAGATTCAGGTTTGGAGTTGGTTAGCAGTTAGTTAAGATGAACTCAGTGAGTTCAAACTGTTAACTCACTGAGTTGTCAGTTAGTTAGTTGAATTCAAATTGGTTAATTGGTTAGGATATGATGATTCTGTTAATGACTGGTTGTGGCAGGATGTGTTTGAATTGCAATTACATGAAGTTAGGTTGGTCACTTGTTGAAACTGTTGCAGGTTGCATTTTAACATGCTTATTGTGACAGTTTATAAGTTTACACTGATGGTTGGATTGTTATTTAGCTAGCTCAAATGCAGGGTAACAAGTGGACTTATGTATAACCTGTCTAACTCTAAACCTGCTGAACTCCATCTATGCCTCTTGCTTGTGTCCATTGCCGTTAGCACTTGTATGGATTGAATTAGCAGGTTAACTTGGAAAAGCATTTGAGTTTAAAATTGACTGAAGTCAGAGTTAAATTTGGGATAGGCCAACTTACTAATTTGGTCATTCCCTTTTTATAGTCATGATTTATTTAACTCAGTGTACATGTTGACAGAAGCTGTAGGGTTTATGAATCATGAATGAAAACTAATGTATGATGCTTTGATATGTTGAGCTTGGTGAATCATGATTTGCCATGGATTTTGCTGCAATAGTTTTTTATTTGTGTGACCTGTGTTTACCATATGTTAACTCTGTATTGATATTCCTTGTCATGGATGCACTGCTGTTGTGTTAATGTTGATATTGAGCACTTGTCCATGATTGTTTTTATGCCATTGATTATTTGTTATAACTGCTTTGCATGAAATGGCAGGCTTGCATACTGTGAAATGTTAATGTATGCTTTTGCTAGCTGGGTACCAAATGGTTGTAGATGGCTTTTCCTTTGCTCATGCCTTGCTTTTAATCTGTCACTACCTTCCTGCAACTAACATGGGATCATCAGTGATGTACTAGAACCTCTCATGTGTGTTTGCTTATGATGTATTGCAATGTTGTTGGCAGGTTATGCATCAGAGATGGATTGTTGAATTATTGAGTGCTGATGTTGTTGTTGTTATGCTTCCAGATTTGGTGTTATGCCTAGTGGATATCTAGCCTTAGAGAATTATTTCCATCCATGTTGATGACCATATTGTAGGGCATTGCTTAAACAGGACTGCATGTTTGTTGGCAAATTGACATTGATGCAGTTCAGTTGTGGCTTTTGCATTGAAGGATGCTCATGGTCACAAGGGAGAAATGGTGATGGACCAAGCTACAAGGTAAGGCTGCCATATCATGGTATTGAGGTAGAAACAAGGTTAATGGTGCATTACTTGGCAGATTGATGTGTTTGCACTTAATCTGCTTCTTTTTATGTTGATGCAGGTTTGGGCATGTTATGCTTCCAGTCTCAATGGTTTGGATGTGGTTCTGCAGTGTGTTTTAATTGGCATGAACTTGGCAGGTAGTTAGCAATGCTATCAATTTATGTGTGTGTATGGTTACTTGATATTAGATCTGTTTTAGACATGGGCAGTGGTTAAGTAAGGGTTCTTGAACTTGTAACGGTCATGTCATGACGCCATGTTTGGATGAATGGACACTCATGCTAGGGTAATGATAGGTTTCTTCATTCATGGAGCATATGGCTTGCTTCTGTTTTAAAATCAAGGGCAATGTGTTAACTTGTTTCTGTTTGAAGTTCATGACAGTTTGCTAACTTGTATGGTTATGATATTGGTTGGTTTTGTAGGCATGGCATGGACATGAACATGATTGGTCAAAGATAACTTGCAAATGAAAAAATCACGATGGAACCAATCAAATATGAATAATGGAATGATGGATTAGACTTTAAGATGGGAATTTAGGTTTTTTGGGACTTTGGTTTACTTTGGTCAAAGTTGACCAAAAAGTCAACTATTGACCAAAATCAACATTTGGTCAACCTTCCCAATCTTGTAATTTTCATATTTTGAACATTTTATGACTATGTAATGAATGAACTTGATATGTTTTGAATGAATTGGATTGAAAGTTGTTTTCAAATTGTTTTTTTTTACATGTATGCTTGAATTTGAAATGAAATGAACATGGACATGACTTGTAAATGGAATAGTTTATGAACAAGGCTTATGGCTTGACGAACAAGGCTAAAGTTTGAATGAAACACTAACCATGAATCAAAAGATACCACCACCACTTGGATTGTAATACAATAGGTTTTAATGATTTGTAAAGACAATGCCATGAATGCATCAACCACCCATGGACAAAACAACAAGACATTGAGACTAAGATGGATTGGATTCAAGACCAATGACCAGATGAAAATCAACCAAGAGTAGACCATGTACTTGAGATGATCAGATGAATGGAAGTTATGGGACTATAGGTTTGAGCCAAGATAAAAGGTTATGGGGGACAATGATCAAGCAAAGGCACCCAACATGTCAAGGATGAAGCAATGGGTGAAATTAGGGTTTGGGGCCATCCAGGTGAAAAGTCAAGCCACAAATTCCATAAAGACCATACCCTCCTTGGTTAGGGTTTCCATGAGGCCCACCCCTCAAGCAAGTCCTTTTGAATCAAACCAGATACTCCACAAACAAATCCTCCAATGTATGAGCCCTCATTAGGGTTTTGATGGCCAAGACAAAGCCCATTGGAGCTCCAAGGGATCCCATCATCCCATCATCAAGAGTTAGGATTTTAAAGACCCCTGAGGATTACTTGGATAGTCCCTTGTTGAATCCATACTTCCATCATCAAGCAATTAGGGTTTTGAAGACCCCTGAGGATTGCTTAGGTAGCCCCTTGTTGAATCCATACTTCCATCATCAAGCAATTAGGGTTTTACACCCCTTATGCTTTGATGAATAGCCAAGCCAAGCTTTTTAAGTTGTTCTCCATCCAAACCCTAACTTTACAAGTCAAAAGTTTTGAATCTATGGTGATCCAATAATGGATGAATGGTGCATGTGAATGAGTTATTGATGTATGCAAATGACCCCTAAGTCAAGTGGTTGGATGAAAAGATGAAAACGAAGGATTTGGCTGAGCTGTAGAAGAAGGTTAAGCTTGTTGAATCTTTGTAAGAGGATGCAAAGACATATGGCTCTCCCTCTACCCTTTCTTCTAGGGTAACTAAGCTCAAGGTCGCTCTTGCAGTGGAGAGAAGCGGTGCTAGAAGGCCTATGAATTTTTTATGGAGATGATCTATTGCACAGAGGAGGATCGGAAGGCCCTTCTTCCAGAGGACGAAGCTCATGTGAAGGCCTTGAAAACTCTTGAATACGAGGTTGTCGATCTGAAGGTGATGCTTCATGATTCCCTCTAACGACACTATGCAAGTCGTGTTTGGGGTCCGCGATCAGGTTGGGGAACAAACAAACAGGTTCTTCTCCATTACTTTGATTCCTATTGAATAGTTAAACACATTCCAGCTTGCTCCCAATGGGGCTCAAGATGGTGGTCAAGGTACTTTGCATAACACCTTAAACCCCTAAACTCATGTGAAAATAATTACTAGACAATTAAAGTGTCACTTACAACGATCCAACAACATCTTTTCAAAACATTAGCAACATGCAGCGGAAAATCATAACGATATCTTTAATAAAACTTCGTAAATAAATTATTCAACTTCAAACCACATGGTTCAACATTAACTTAAAACATAGAAAATGCTATGTTCCCGATGTTACAAGATCATAACACTAAAAACCACCATATGCGATAAAATAATAAATAAACGAAGAATTGCTCTAAAAGCCACCTTCCACAAACAGAAACAACGCTTACTCCTGATTACCTGCAATATGTCCATGGATGACAATATTAAGCAAAAGGGATGAGAAGCAACTTCAATATGAATAGTGTAAATAATACGAAGGTAGAAAAATACACAACACATTATACATCTAATACACAATCAACATCACCATAATCTCACACCCGTTCACCATATATTTATATAATATGACTCACGATACAACATGGCACTTATGCATGTGGTACCATCAACATTTGATTTTCTCTAGAATCGGGTCCCTCCTTCTGAATCCATGAGCCATTCCTTTTGAGCTCCAAGTCCCCCTTCTGAGCTTGGGACAAGTCACTAGGCCCCCCTTTTGAACTAACGAGCATGTCTCTTTAAATGACACGATATAATGATTCATGTCATACGAATCAACGCAACAATAATAATAATGTTTACGGCCCCCTTCGGACCATAAACAACATGCATTGATACACAATAGTAACAACAATTCACACCATGGATACATAATCAATCACCGTAAAATCATAAATTTCATAACAAGATAAATCATGTTCACACCGTATAAAATCACCAAACAACAACACCACATCATATTCATATTCACACAAAATTCAGTCATGTTAAATCATCTTAACATAAATATACTATTAGGCAGGTACGATAACTCACACAATTATCCATACATTTCACACATGGAAATATATCCATACATCAACCATCTCACAAGGCTCTACCATGAGGTAGCAATGCGCGTTAGCTCTCTAACGCTTCAAAAGACACCTCATTTGGACCTACAAAACTAAAGTTATAACATAAATCATCGGGTAATATACTAGGTTTCAATTAAGCAATTTTTCAAAATTTGGCTAGCGTCAATCGATTGACATCAAATCTTTTGGCATTCAGCCTTTGCAATTTTTCGCTTTTAGACTGCATGCAATCAATTAATTCCCAACATTAATCGATTGACATAGTTATTTTTTCTATTTTCTTACAAAAACAACACGCATGCAATCAATTGACATATGGTGTCAATCGATTGAAATAGGTCAAATTTCCAGAAACTCCCAATTTTCACACATGATCTTTATCTCCCTCATTTAATACCCCTCATACATCATCCTAATTTTTATTACCATATTCAATTACCCCATAACACGAATTGAACATTACACAACAATACCACTATAATCAAGCATATTATAATGCACATACCAGTCATGGATCGTGGCAATTGGACACCCCAAATCATTCATCACTTTCATTAATTCATGTTCATGTTCAAAGCTTAAAATATCCAAAAATGGTAGAAAATCATATATTCATAAACATAATGATTCACACATTAATTTAGCCACAACTATCACATAATCAACATAATCAATCATCAATTTTTCAGATTGTAACATAACAACAATCAAAACAGAATTTACACATTTCCTAATGAGAGTAAGGGTCTCTCTTCGCCACCCTTTCATACTAAACACCCATATAGAAGCCCTTTATCCCACCTACCTTAGATTCCCTATAAAAGTTCCTAAATTGATCCAGGTTTGTGACTTGTGGTCTCTGAAGGTGAGGAAAATATATACAAGAAAGGGGGGGGGGGGCGAATTGTGTATATGGAAATTTACTTATTTTTTCTTAAACCTGTTCAGAACCTGAGATATCAAGCTCAAATTCTGATCCAAGTAAGAGTCTTAATTAGATCAGAGTCTGACTTCAGAGTTTGTTGCATAACATAACATAAATGCAGAAGTAAATAAAGAGACACACAATATATCTTGGTTCCTCTCAAAGTGAGAATAGTCCACTCCTCTTGCAGTACAAGAGATTTTCACTATAATCAATCAAATTATAATTTGCTCAATCAAACTAGAAAGAGACTTCTGCTAAAGCCTTCAAAGAAGAGACTTCATTGCCTGAACAACCCGTTTAAGACTTCCTGCTCAATCCCATAAAAAGATACTTCATGCTAAATCAATCCTTGAAAGAGGCTTCTTGCTTTTCCCGCAAGCATGAGACTTCAATGCTCAATCTAACATAAAGAGACTTACTTTGAACATAACAACTGGAGTCTTCAGATTCTATTAACAAAAGAGTTGGGTATTAACCTTGTGTTTATATGTGTGCTTCTTAGTTAAGCAGATACAAAAAGGTTTTACACTATTGAGCAAAATATAACTTGATTGCTCATAAGTATGGAAGATTGAAGCTTTTAATATTCTTTTCTCCATGCACATATTTTCTTCTTTGTTGTTCCTTTATGTTCTGTTGATCTTGATCATATTCATTCTACTCTCACACACTTAACCCTTATGGTTATATTTTCCATTTTGTGTGTGTTTCTTTCACCAGCTTTTTTGTGTGTAACACAATCTCTCCCTCAACCCATTTTGTGAACTGGTATATAGAAAAATAAATAAATTAACATATATTCTTCAACCCCATACATTCTCATTAAAGAACCCTTTTGAATGTTTTCAATATTCTTATTTATATAGATGTTGAGAATAAATCCTTTGAAGATTGAAACTGCCAATGGTATAAGTAGCCATTGAAGGTCTTTAGCTAGAGCATGCGAAGTGTACTATAAACTCAGCTAGCACAAAGACATTGAGAGGAGTAGAGTAGAGTTCATAAAAGTTGGAAAGATAAGATCTTGACAATGTTAATTTTCTTGATTTGACATAAAGTAGTGTACCGTTGTCACATGATCTTCTTTAGATAACTTACGACTGGAGACTTCTTATAGACGTTTGATGAAGCTTGATCTGAGTCATTTTTATCTTGATACTTAACTTCCTGAGTCAAAGGCTTTTTATAGAATTAGTTAAAGTATGATCAGAAGTTAAAGTATATCTTCAGAACCTGGTTGGAATGAAACTTCAGAGTCTTAGGTTCACAGGTTCTCAACTTTCCTTTTATCAGAGTCTTGATCAGAACTAATTTGGATGAACACTTTCAGAGTTGTTGATTTGATATAGACAGTAATCCTTTAAAGCAGAATCTTCAGAACTACTAATGAAGCTTGCTCAGAAGTTGTAGAGTCATTCCTTATGGAAAGTATACTTGCTTCAAACTACTTCAGTCTTCAAAACCTTGTTGATCTTTGAATAAGGTTGACCATATGAAAGACTTGAGTTGACTTTTCAAAGTCTGAAGGCTTTGGTTATGGTCCTTCAGATTCATAATCACTTTGCTTCTCTTTAATGATTCTTCTAAGTGATTAACTTGATTTTTATCAAGGTTAATGTCTTTTGATCCTACACACTTGAACAACCATTAGTAAATTCTATTGTTCTTTAAATATTTTGTTATCCTCAAAACCTTTTAGGGCATGAACAAATCTTGTTCCAACACTCTCCCTTCCTCAAGCCCTAGCCTTGTTCTTGCTCCTTCTCTAAAACACTATGTTTTCACATATTGACTGCAATATGTTACTCTAACATCTTTTATTCTAAAAACCTAATTATTCCAATTCCTTAATAATTATATTTTCCTCCCCTCATATTATCTATTGTCTCTCCTTGTTCCCTTTATTTTCCTTTATCTCAATTCAGCCCTCACTCTACTAACTCTCACTATTTTTTATTTATTTTAATTAATTAATTAAAAATAATTATTCATTCTAATTATTTCCAACTAAATTAATTTTTCTAATCCTTTTACCATCCCACCAATGCTCTCACCATATCCCACCATACACCATATACACATAATATATTTGATTAAAAACACACCACATACTAATTAATTAAATAAAATATAAAATATTTGATTAAATAAATTAATCAAACTTAGGGGTGTTACAACTCTCCCCCACTTAGAGAATCTTATCTCTAGAAAATTACTTGAAGGAAACATAGTCAGATACGACTCTCTCATCCGACTCTCCAGCTCCCCTGTTATACTTCCACCAGCAGGTCCTCCCCTACCACCTTCATCAGCTTAATCTCCTTGCCCCTCAAGTGCTTCACTTCGTGATCCTCTACTCTCAAGAGAGATGCCTCAACGGTCAAGTTATCTCTAACTTGCACATCGTCCACTTGAATCGCATGTGACATATCAAAAGTATAATTCCTCAATTGAGACACATGAAAGATATCATGAAGATTCGAAAGAAACAACAATAATGCAACTTTGTAGGATACTTCTCCTACTCGCTTCATAATCTGGTAATGACCAAAAAATGCAGTGTGAGCTTTCGAGACTTCAAATCTCGTCCAACGCCAGTTACCAGACTAACTTACAAGCACTCATGATCCCCCTCTTGGAACTCAAGTGCCTTCCTCCTTTTATCATGATAACTCTTATGGCGACTCTATGAAGCTTTCATCTTTTCTTGGATCATCTTGATATTCTCAGAGGTTTGCTGAATAATCTTAGGTCCAAGCACAACACTCTCACCTGATTCATACCAACACAAAGGTGTCTTACACCTCCTACCATTCAAAGCCTCAAACAGTGTCATTTCAATACTAGAATGGAAACAGTTGTTATAGGTGAACTCAATCAACAAAAAGTAGCTATCCCAAACACCTCATTGTTATAGCATACAGGCTCTAAAGATATCCTCCAAGGATTGGATGGTTCTCTCTGTTTGAGTGCCTGTCTATGGATGATAAGAAAAACTTAACTTCAACTTAGTACCCATCGCTTCCTACAAACTCTGCCAAAAACTTGCCACAAATCTCGGATCTCTATCTGATATTATGTAACACCCTTCTACCCAAACGACATATTTATATATATTATCAGAGTACAACATGTAGAAGAGTTTACATTTCATACAACATGTTATTTCTCGCATCACAACATAAAATATATTCTTTATTTGATTTAAAACTTCGCAGCGGACAACAACATAATTATTATAATAATGTGTCAACATGATCTCCACAAAGCATCTCAACAATTATCCATCATAAACAACATAAATAAAATGTAATTATCTATCGAATCCCATAACCCCGGTGTCACATGACCAGAGCATTTGACTCGACTCCGTAGAATAACTCTACACTTATTCTTCAAACCTCAACAATAGCTACTCCGCTGTATCTGCACATTGCTCATCATAGATGAACATAAACACATGCAGAAGGGGTGAGAATTACATTATTAAATAACAATATAACGACAGAAATATAAACATAAATATATTTCACATATGCCAACACAGCTCATCATAATCATCATAATCAACATACTCATGAACATCAACAAAACAACATATCAAATGCAATGCACACACCCATGCATGACTCAACACGACTCGGTATACCCATTTTGTGACCACTACAGGATCACCACTCCCAGATTCATCACCATAGAATCCGGGTCCCCCATAAGGAACCAAGCCTCTCAACAAGCCCAGAGTCAACAACATCATTGGAACTCATGTCCGTTCATCACTAGGCATCGGCCTTTCATGAATGCATGCACACCAAACATGCATCATAATCAACATCGCAACAACAACATCACATGATCATGTTATCTTTATCATTAATAGCATGACATACAACTCAACAAAACAACAACAACATTACATCTTAACACATGGATTCATCACAATCAACCACAATAGGCCAAATCACAATTTCAACATAAAAATTAGTCATTTTTCAATACTGGAACAGTGTTAACCGGTTAACACCATGCGTTAACCGGTTAACGCAGGACAACAATACCTCCCCAGGCAAAACGCAACAGTGTTAACCGGTTAACGCTATAGGTTAACCGGTTAACGCAGGCAAAACTCAACATATTCACAAATTGTAACAGTGTTAACCGGTTAACACCATGGGTTAACCGGTTAACGCAGACGAAACAGCAGTTCCTGCGCTAACACAAGGCAGAATGCAGAGTTTCCGCATTTTTTCCGCCGTTGGAGGACTTCCGGACCTCCGATTCTAAATCTGTAAAAGCTATACGCTCAGAATTTCACAATACTCTCAACTACGGATTCAATTTCAGCTTAATTCAACTTATTCATCATAACCTTAAACGACGATAAACCCCAACTTTCCCAATCTCCCTAAATCCCCAAAGTCCATCAACAATCCTACATAAATCATGAAAATGCTCGCATATTATTGTTTAATAAGGTTCAGACCCCTTACCTGAGATAATTCGGCAACTCAACTCTTCAGCTTTTCCACTCTTCCGCCTTTGCTCTACTGCTTCTCCCTTCTCTGCAGCTTCTCAACTTCCACGTAAAACTCTTCTGTTCCAAAAATGAGACTATTTTTCTTATTTCCCACTTATATATTTTCCAAAATAATAATAATAATAATAAATCCAATAATCCAATTTATTTAATTAATTAATAAAATAATATTATCAACTTAATCAAATAATTCTTTTACTTTATTTGGGGTGTTACAACTCTCCCCCACTTTAGAAGTTTTCGTCCTCGAAAACATACCTCAAGCAAATAGAGTCGGATACGACTCCTTCATCTGATCTTCGCGCTCCCAAGTCAAGCTCTCACCAGCTGGACCTCCCCAAACAACTTTCACTAGAGCAATCTTCTTACCTCTCAGGGTCTTCTCTTCTCGGTCATCTATCCGAATTGGCAACACCTCAACGGTCAAATTATCCCTCACCTGGATATCATCCAACTGAACAACATGCGAAGGATCTGCAATATATTTTCTCAACTGAGATACATGAAACACATCATGCAGATTAGAAAGCGACGGCGGTAAAGCTATCCGATACGCCACTTCCCCAACTCTCTTCAAAATCTGATACGGACCCACAAACCTCGGAGTAAGCTTTTTAGACTTTAAAGCTCTACCCACACCTGTCGTCGGAGTAACTCTCAAGAACACATGATCTCCCTCTTGGAATTCAAGTGCCTTTCTCCTATTATCATGATAACTCTTCTGACGACTCTGAGAAATCTTCATTTTCTCCTGAATCATCTTAACCTTTTCAGTCGTCTGCTGCACAATCTCAGGTCCGAGTACAACACTCTCACCTGACTCATACCAACACAATGGAGTTCTACACCTCCTACCATACAATGCTTCATATGGAGCCATACCGATACTAGCATGAAAACTATTATTATAAGTAAACTCCACTAACGGCAAATAATTATCCCAAGAACCACTCTGCTCCAATACACAAGCTCTCAACAAATCCTCCAAGGATTGGATAGTTCTTTCAGTCTGACCATCCGTCTGAGGATGATAAGCTGAACTCAACCTCAACTTAGTCCCCAACGCTTTCTGCAAACTTTCCCAAAATCTAGAAGTAAATCTGGGATCTCTATCAGACACAATACTGGATGGAATACCATGCAGCCTCACTATCTCCTCAATATACAACTCTGCCAACTTCTCTAAAGAGTGATTAATCTTCATCGGCAAGAAATGCGCCGACTTAGTCAATCGATCCACAATCACCCAAATAGAATCATTACCTTTCACCGTCCTCGGCAATCCCGTCACAAAATCCATGGAAATGCTATCCCACTTCCATTCAGGAATCTTCAAAGGTTGCATCATACCTGCCGGTCTCTGATGTTCAGTCTTTGACTTCTGACAAGTCAAACAGGCATACACAAACTTAGCAACATCTCTTTTCATACCAGCCCACCAAAACAACTTCTTCAAATCTTGATACATTTTTGTTGCACCTGGATGGATACTCAATCCACTCCTATGGCCCTCTTCAAGAATATTCCTTCTCAATTCAGACACCTCAGGAACACAAACTCTACCTTTAAATCGCAGGATGCCATTCTCATCAATCTCAAAATTACCACCATTACCCTGGTTAACCATAGTAATATGATCAACTAGAGCGACATCAACTTGTTGACCATTCCGAATATCTTCCAGAATTCCACTAGTCAACTTCAGCATACCCAACTTTACACTATCAGCGGAAACTTCACAACCCAAACTCATATCACGGAACTGTTCAATTAACTCAAGCTCCCGAACCATCATCATAGACATATGTAGAGACTTTCTACTCAGCGCATCTGCAACTACATTAGCCTTACCGGGATGATAACTCAATTCAAAGTCAAAATCCTTCAGTAATTCTAACCACCTTCTCTGCCTCATATTTAACTCTTTCTGATCAAACAGATACTTCAGACTCTTGTGATCACTGAACACTTCGAATCTGGAACCATACAGATAATGCCTCCACATTTTCAACACAAATACAACAGCCGCAAGTTCTAGATCATGCGTAGGATAATTCCTCTCATGAACTCTCAACTGTCTAGAAGCATAAGCTACAACTTTACCATTCTGCATCAAAACACCACCAAGACCCATCAAAGAAGCATCACAATAAACAACAAAGGACTCACCAGGACTAGGCAAGATCAACACTGGAGCACTGGTCAACCGCCTCTTCAGCTCAACAAAACTCGCTTCACAAGCTGCATCCCATACATACACTTGACCCTTCTTAGTCAACTGCGTCAACGGCAATGCCAACTTAGAGAAGCCCTCAATAAATCTGCGATAATAACCAGCTAACCCCAGAAAACTGCGTATCTCAGTAGCAGACTTCGGAGTCTCCCACTGTAATACAACATCCACTTTAGCAGGATCAACGGAAATTCCACCACTCGAAATCACATGGCCAAGGAAACTCACTTCCTTCAACCAGAACTCACATTTAGATAATTTTGCATATAATTTCCTTTCTCTTAACACCTGTAAAACAATTCTCAGATGTCCTGCATGCTCTTCTTCCGTCTTAGAATATATCAATATATCATCTATGAACACCACCACAAAATCATCAAGGTACGGATGAAATATACGATTCATATATTCCATAAACACACCTGGAGCATTAGACACACCGAACGGCATCACAGTGTATTCATAATGACCATACCTCGTACGGAAAGCAGTCTTCGCAATATCATCTGACTTCACTCGGATCTGATGATAACCCGACCGCAAATCAATCTTACTGAAAACATGAGCTCCAATCAACTGGTCCATCAAATCATCAATCCTCGGCAATGGATACCGATTCTTGATAGTCACCTTATTCAACTGCCGATAATCGACACACAACCTCATCGTACCTTCTTTCTTCTTCACTAACAATACTGGTGCACCCCAAGGAGAAACACTTGGACGCACAAACTTCTTCTCAAGCAATTCTTCAAGTTGCTTCTTCAATTCAACTAATTCAGTTGCCGACATTCTATAAGGAGGCATCGACACTGGACTCGTACCTGGTACTAAGTCAATGGCAAATTCAACTTCACGTTCTGGAGGTAAATCACTTACATCCTCCGGAAACACATCCTGAAATTCACAGACAACAGGCAAATCTACACTCACCACTTTCTTATCCGCTTGCAGAGACGCAAATAAAGCGAATATCTGGGCTTCATCTTTCACAAAATCCCCCACCTGCCTAGCAGATAGAAATCTTGCCTCATCATTCTCACCAACTTCAGAAAACTGCACCGTCTTTCTATAGCAGTTGATAGACACGCCATAGAATTCTAGCCAATTCATTCCCAGAATAATATCAATTTGGTGCAAGGGTAAGCACACCAAATCAACCACGAACTCTCTCTCAAAGATCGTCAACTGACAACCTCGACAGACAACAGAAGTCTCCACAGAACCATTAGCAGGAGTATCTATCACCATACTTCCGCCTAGGGACGACATAATCACACCAATCCTAGTCGCACACTCATACGAAATAAACGAATGAGTAGCACCAGTGTCAACAATAGCAAGCAATTCAACATTATTAATCAAGCAAGTACCTTTAATCAGATTATCTTCTTTAGGAGCTTCAGCCCCACTCAGAGCAAACACCCTACCAGTAGTATGAGCTGCAGTAGCCGCCTTCTTCGGTTTCGAGCACTGCGAACTGATATGACCTTTCTCGCCACAATTAAAACATGTCGGACCAGCATCCTTACATTCAGTAACTCTATGACCAGTCTGACCGCATCGGAAACATCTCAGCACTTTCTTGGTACAGCTATCAGCACGGTGGCCTGGTTCGCCACACTTGAAACATTTACCAGCTATGGAAGATCCTCCCCCACTTGGCTTCTTCTCATCTACTACTTTCTGCTTACCTTTACCATTCGGAGATGCATAAGGACCACCACGATCCTTATTCTTCTTCTCACTAAGACTTTTGTAATGAGCAGTCCTAGCCTTGCTATCTTCCTCGAATATCCTGCACTTATTAACCAGTGTAGGAAACCTACGAATCTCCTGGTAACCAATGCCTTGTTTGATCTCGGGACGCAACCCGTTCTCAAACTTGACACACTTGGATCCCTCAGCATCAGCATTATTATAGTGAGGACAATACTGCACCAGCTCTTCAAACTTCGAAGCGTAGTCAGCAACAGACATGTTACCCTGCTTCAGTTCTAGAAATTCCATCTCCTTCTTACAGCGCACATCAGCAGGAAAATATTTCTCCAGAAAGGCCGTCTTGAACCTTTCCCAAGTCATCTCAGCACCTGGTACTTCAATTCTCTGGCGAGTGTTATCCCACCAGTTTTCAGCCTCTTCAGATAACATATGCGTACCAAACTGCACCTTCTGTGCTTCAGTACACGTCATCACCCGGAAAATCTTCTCAATCTCCTTCAGCCAAATCTGAGCACCATCCGGATCATAGCGCCCTTTGAATGTAGGAGGGTTATTCTTCAGAAACCTTCCCAAATTCTTAAACTCGTCGACCGGCGGATTCTGCTGCGCCTGCATAGCCTGCGCCATAGCAGCCAAAGCCTCAGCAATCGCACGGTCATTTTCCCCAGCCATACTCTGCACAACACAACCACAACCGTTAAATATCGACAGTGTCATTTCCACTAATCGACCAACAGGGAAAACATCACATTATGACTCGACTGGACTGACAATGCTCTGATACCACTAATGTAACACCCTTCTACCCAAACGACATATTTATATATATTATCAGAGTACAACATGTAGAAGAGTTTACATTTCATACAACATGTTATTTCTCGCATCACAACATAAAATATATTCTTTATTTGATTTAAAACTTCGCAGCGGACAACAACATAATTATTATAATAATGTGTCAACATGATCTCCACAAAGCATCTCAACAATTATCCATCATAAACAACATAAATAAAATGTAATTATCTATCGAATCCCATAACCCCGGTGTCACATGACCAGAGCATTTGACTCGACTCCGTAGAATAACTCTACACTTATTCTTCAAACCTCAACAATAGCTACTCCGCTGTATCTGCACATTGCTCATCATAGATGAACATAAACACATGCAGAAGGGGTGAGAATTACATTATTAAATAACAATATAACGACAGAAATATAAACATAAATATATTTCACATATGCCAACACAGCTCATCATAATCATCATAATCAACATACTCATGAACATCAACAAAACAACATATCAAATGCAATGCACACACCCATGCATGACTCAACACGACTCGATATACCCATTTTGTGACCACTACAGGATCACCACTCCCAGATTCATCACCATAGAATCCGGGTCCCCCATAAGGAACCAAGCCTCTCAACAAGCCCGGAGTCAACAACATCATTGGAACTCATGTCCGTTCATCACTAGGCATCGGCCTTTCATGAATGCATGCACACCAAACATGCATCATAATCAACATCGCAACAACAACATCACATGATCATGTTATCTTTATCATTAATAGCATGACATACAACTCAACAAAACAACAACAACATTACATCTTAACACATGGATTCATCACAATCAACCACAATAGGCCAAATCACAATTTCAACATAAAAATTAGTCATTTTTCAATACTGGAACAGTGTTAACCGGTTAACACCATGCGTTAACCGGTTAACGCAGGACAACAATACCTCCCCAGGCAAAACGCAACAGTGTTAACCGGTTAACGCTATAGGTTAACCGGTTAACGCAGGCAAAACTCAACATATTCACAAATTGTAACAGTGTTAACCGGTTAACACCATGGGTTAACCGGTTAACGCAGACGAAACAGCAGTTCCTGCGCTAACACAAGGCAGAATGCAGAGTTTCCGCATTTTTCCGCCGTTGGAGGACTTCCGGACCTCCGATTCTAAATCTGTAAAAGCTATACGCTCAGAATTTCACAATACTCTCAACTACGGATTCAATTTCAGCTTAATTCAACTTATTCATCATAACCTTAAACGACGATAAACCCCAACTTTCCCAATCTCCCTAAATCCCCAAAGTCCATCAACAATCCTACATAAATCATGAAAATGCTCGCATATTATTGTTTAATAAGGTTCAGACCCCTTACCTGAGATAATTCGGCAACTCAACTCTTCAGCTTTTCCACTCTTCCGCCTTTGCTCTACCGCTTCTCCCTTCTCTGCAGCTTCTCAACTTCCACGTAAAACTCTTCTGTTCCCAAAAATGAGACTATTTTTCTTATTTCCCACTTATATATTTTCCAAAATAATAATAATAATAATAAATCCAATAATCCAATTTATTTAATTAATTAATAAAATAATATTATCAACTTAATCAAATAATTCTTTTACTTTATTTGGGGTGTTACATATTACACTTGAAGGAATACCATGCTGGCTAACAAATTTCTCAATATACAACTCATCTAACTTCTACATAGGATAACTGATCTTAATTGGCATGAAATGAGCTGATTTGGTCAGTCTGTCAACAATAATCCAAATGGAATCACATACCTTCATCATCTTCGAAAAACTCGTCACAAAATCCATGGAGATGATATCTTAGTTCCACTCAGGAATACTCAACGGTTGCATCAGGCCCAATGACTTCTGATGTTCAATCTTCGAGTTCTAGCAAGTCAAGCAAGCGTAAACATAATCAGGTACTTCATTCTTCATTCTTGGCCACCAAAACATTTTCTTCAAATCTTGATACATCTTAGTGGCATCGAGATGAATACTCATACCACTTCTATGAATTTCCTCAAGAATACTCTTCTTAAGTTCTGGTACATCTGGCACACAAACCCTATCTCTGGATTTCATCACACCATTCTCGTCGATCATGAACTCACCTCCTTTTCCTTGATTGATTAACACTAACCGGTCGATCAATCTCAAATTGATTTTTTGACCTTCTCTGATTTCTTCAAGGATACCAGTAGTCAACTTCAACATGCCTAACTTCACACTGTTAAGAGTCTTTTCACACACCAAACTCATGTCTCTGAATTGCTTTATTAATACTAGTTCTTAAACCATCAGCATCGACATATGCAACGACTTCCTACTCAACGCATCGACCACAACATTGGCTTTACCCGGATGGTAAGTCGAGCCAAAATCATAATTTTTCAGGCATTTGATCCATCTCTTCTGCCTCATATTCAATTATTTCTAAATCGAACAAGTAATCCAAACTCCTGTGGTTGTTGAACACTTCAAATATGGAACCAAAGTGATAATGTCTCCAAATCTTTAACACAAACACCATAGCTGCCAAGTCTAGATAATGCGTAGAATAATTCCACCCATGAACTTTCAACTGTCTAGAAACATAAGCCATAACTTGACCATTATGCATCAATACACCACCTAGACCCATCTTCTAAGCATCACAATACACAACAAAGGATTCACTTGGCTTCGGCAAAATCAAAACTGAAGCAAACATCAAATTCATCTCGAGTTCTTGAAATTTTTCTCACAATGCACATCTTAAACGTCAGCTTGACCCTTTCAAGTCAGCTGCATCAAAGGCAATGCTAACTTTGAAAAACTTCAATAAACCACATGTAATAACCAGCCAAACCAAAAAACTTCTAATCTCAGTAACAAACTTCAGAGTCTTCCATTGTAGCACAACATCGACCTTCGACGGATCAATAATAATACCACCACTAGAAATCACATATCCAAGAAAACTCACTTCTTTCCACCAAAAATCACACTTGGAAAACTTGGAATAAAGCTTCCTCTCTCGTAAAGTCTGCAACACTACCCTCATATGCTCCACATGCTCTCATCAGAATTAGAGTATATTAAAATGTCGTAGATGAATACCACCACAAATTGATCTAAGTACGAATGGAATATTATATTCATGTACTCCATGAACTCTCCAGGCACATTAGACACACCAAACGACATCACTGAATACTCATAGTGACCATACCTCGTCCTGAACACAATCGTTAAAATATCTTCTGGTTTCACACAAATATGATGATAACCCGACCGCAAATCGATCTTACTGAATGCATCAGCACCAATCAATTAATCCATCAAATCATCATTTCTCATAAGTGGATACTTGTTCTTGATAGTCACTTTATTCAGTTGTCGATAATCAACACACAACCTCATGCTACCATCTTTCTTCTTGCTTAGCAACACTAGTGTTTCCCACAGTGAAACACTCGATCGAACAAACTTCTTCTTAAGAAACTCTTCCAATTGCTTCTTCAAATCACTCAAATCTGAAGCAGGCATCCTATAAGGAGCCATTAACACAGGACAAATACTAATTACTAAGTCTATGGAAAACTCAACCTCGCACTCCAGCGGTAAATCACTTATATCATTTGGAAACACTTCTGGAAAATCGTACACCACTGGTAATTCACCAATTGCAACTTTGTTTTCAGCTTTCATTGAAGCTAATATCATAAACACCTCAGTATCATCCTTCATAAACTCATCCACTTGCTTAGTAGACACGAACAATTTGTCACTTTCATCAAACTCTGGAAATGACATTGACTAATCGAAACAATTGATATGAACATGTTTGAACTCCAACCAGTTTATTCCAAGGATAACATCGAGTTGGTTCAGCGGTAGACAGACTAAGTCCATCCCAAAATTCTTACCATAAATAGCTAGCGGACAATTCAAACACACCCACGAAGTAGTCACAAAACCATTTGTTGGGGTATCAATAACCATACTCTCAACCATAGAAGATAACTTTAAATCCAACCTCTCAGCACAATCAAGCGAAATAAAATAATACGTTTCACCTGTGTCAATAATAGCAATAAGCGGAATACCATTAATGAAACACGTACCTAAAATAAATATGTATGAGCTAGTAGTCTCTGACCCAGTCAAAGAAAAAACTTCCCCTCAAGACTAAACCTTCTTCGGTTTCTAGCAATGACTACTGATGTGAACCGACTCTCTACAGTTGAAGCAAGTCAGACTATTACTCTTACAATCAACAATAAGATGTCTAGTCTTTCCATACTTGAAGCATCTATTCTCATAATTCTTGTAGTCATTGGCACGACGACCCATGAAACCACACTTAAAGCACTTGAGAGAAGCGAGAGTATCTCCCTCACTTGGCCTTTTCTCATCTGGAGCCTTCTACTTCCTTTTGTCACATGGAGCACTATACAGTTTTTCCATGATAATGACTCTTCTCTTTCTTCTCACTAAGACTCTTATAGTGAGCATAATGGTCTCTATTATCCTCATCATATATCCTACACTTATTCATCAACATAGGATATTAGAGAATCTCCTGATACCAAATACCTTGCTTGATCTCAGGACGCAACCTACTTTCAAACTTGATGCATTTTGACCCTTCAGCAGCCGCACCATTGTACTGTGGACAAAACTTCACCAGCTATTCGAACATAGCAACATACTAAAAAATTATCATATTTCCCTACTTTAACTCGAGGAACTCGATTTCCTTCTTACTACGCAAGTCAGCTAGAAAATACTTCTCTAAAGATTCAGCCATGAACACAACACAAGTAATCTCAGTATCAATAGCCTCCAGTCTCTGACGCGCATTATCCCAATAGTCTTCGGCCTCCTCTGACAACAAGTGAGTACTAAAATAAAATTTTAAACTTCAGTGCAAACCATCACTCGAAAAATCTTCTTAATCTCTCTGAACAAAATTTGTGCATCCTCCGAATCATATCTATCCTTGAATGTTGTGAGTTTGTTATGGTGAAGTGTCTTGTTAATTGCTTCATTAGATTTGATTGAATATATTTTGTTGGATTCTTAGATTTTTTTTTATAGATTTGAGCTTATTAAAGTTACTAGATTATATGATAAACGTGTATCTGGAGTGATACTGTAGTTTAATCTTTTAATTGCATATATGTTAATTTATTTATTTTTCTATATTGGGATGTGCTTTCATTGCCCAAGCTTATATATTGGTGAGAGATGCCTCTGAAGGTGAAATTTTTGGTTGAGACTTCTAAATTATTTTTGTGTTATAACTATTCTCTTACTTCTAAATTGTAGCTATTAATCTTCTAGTTGTTCGACATAATATTTTTTAGAGGTGACAACTATACGAGTGATGTTAATCCTCTATGTCACTTTTCATAAGATTTGGATTCATGGACTTTAAAAAGTAAGTAAATAAAACAATATTTTTCTTTAATGGTTAATTAGGTGTGACATATTTAATAATTGAGATCTTAGAACATTGAAAATACTTTTCACAATAATTTGGATAAAAAAAGGACATATGTGGTATAGATCATCTTTTTCCTCGTATGTTTGGACATTATTGTAGAATTTCATGACCGAAGAATTGTCTTCATTTGAAGACACAACAAATATTTGAATTAAATCGGTTCTCCTATAAAAAAAATGATTGATTGAATTTAGACCTTTTTCCTCTCCGATTATTTGGACACTACTGTAGAGTTCACTGTGTGAATAATCGTCTTCCGTTAATAAAATTTAACTTAATTCACCACACATATTCGTAATAACTTTATGGATGAAAAAGAAGGTGCTTGGGATATAGACCTCTTCGCTTCTCGAGTATTTGAATACTGCTGTAGAGCTCCTTGTTTGAATACCCGTCTCCACATAAACTTAAACCCAACCAATCAAACTTGTTTGCTTGCTCTTGCACGACTTCGAAATTCTTTCAGAAACGAGTATGTTTTATCCATTTCGACGCGAAACAAAAAAGATTCTAGCATGAGTCAGCAACAAGTAAAGGTTTAATCGCTCAAATGTGATCTAAGCAACAATCCTTAAAAGCAATCAACAAACAGTTATTTTTTACAATGAACTATAGAGCTCTGATTTTTTTCATTGCACCATGTGAATACGTAGACACGAGATTCTGAAATCTTGGCGAACACAATAATAAAATTTTTAGGTTTAGTCCCTTTCTCTCTTTTGTCCTCGCATAATAAGTAGAAGATCACAAACAATACACGCTAACATTCATTCGCATAACTAACTAAATGGATTCCAGAGGGGTGTTAATACCTCCCCATTTCATAATCGACTCACGAACCAGATATGATTGTGACAACCATTTCCCTTAGCTTTAGCAGGTTTTATTCGATATTTTTTCGTTTCTTTGGAACAGATAAAGATCAGTGGCGACTCTATTGTTATTCCGAGCGTGCGACGCGTCTGTGTGTTTTTCGCGCCGCGACACGCTTTTATTCTAAAAACCTAATTATTCCAATTCCTTAATAATTATATTTTCATTCCCTCATATTATCTCTTCTCTCCGTATTCCCTCTATTTTCATTTATGTCAATTCAGCCCTCACTCCACTAATTTTCACTGATTCTTATTTATTTAAATTAATTAATTTAAAATAATTATTCATTCTAATTATTTTCAATTAAATTAATTATTCTAATCTTCTAATTCTTTTACCACCCCACCAATGCTCTCACCATACTCCACCATACACCACATACACACAATATATTTGATTTAAAACACACAACATATTAATTAATTAAATAAAATATATAATATTTGATTAAATAAATTAATCAAATTCCGGGGTGTTACATTTCGCCTCCGGATGCTTCAACTTGATAACTTCTTTTTCTTTGTATTGTCTTTTTTGTCCCTATAATATTTTCTAGGACATTTTGTCCTGGATGTAACAATTAATATTGATAAAAGTATTTTTAACCCAATAATTTATGCATTATTTAGATTTGAGTTATGTATTTGTCTCCATTTTATTTTTGTTGCTCTATTGTAACTTTGGTTGTTTGCAAGTTGTTGCAATTACAAGGTTCAATTAGTACCCCTAAAATGAAAAGTTCGTGGATTACTGGGCATGACCAACGTTCACCGGTGAGTTGCGAGTCTGCGCCTTGTCATCTACGAAGGGTTGTCAGCTTAGGGCATGTGAACTCTGATTGCTTGCCTTTAGGAGGGAAAGAAGTGCCTCGTTGCAAAGGAGTACTTGATGTGCTCTTCGCACTTTCTTGAAAATGGTATTTGTGATTTATGGCTTAACGCATTGAATCTCGCCAGCTACCATTTTCGGTTGATATGTTTGTCTTCCATATTTAGCATTTGTTTGCATGTGTTGTTTAGCATTAGCTCTAGTAGCATATTAAGTTGTGTGTTGTATTAAGTGTATTGCATATGTCTCCCACAGTGAGGCTCTCCATTATTGGGACCGATGAGATGTGTTCGTCTCTTTGTACTATGTTCCATGTCATAGAGGATCGTTCCCCAACCAAAGGTAGGATCTCCTTCTATACCCCGAGGCTTTGGATCAGATTGAGGTGGGCGTCTCCAGGCTCCATCTCATAGCACCTTTAGATTGGATAAATTCGAAGGAAGGGTGTGCCGTCTACGGAGAAGAGCATTTAATCAATATCATCTATGCATAAATGCGTCTAGTATGTATCATATGTGCAGAAATGCATGTAATCTTGATCATCCCTGCTTTTAGTGCTCTAAAAGAGAGACAACCAAGAAAGCATGTAACAGAGGGAAAAAAGATGAACAAGTATTTATACTCATAATGAAGTAAATTTGTTATAGTGAGACAACGGAATGACTAGATAAGTAAATCTTCAACTATAACACTGGTTTAGTTTGTCTTTGGGCTTACGGACAGATCTCTTAGGGTCAAGAATATGGTCAGAAGAAGATGAAGTTTCTTGAGAGGCTCATCCACTAACCTTTACGAAAGAACCCTGGTTTGCTCTCTTCATCTGGTAATCTTTCTAAGGAACAATGATGTCAGGAGAGGGACCAGAGATGCCTTTTGAGGAGACATGGTTTCTTTTCTACCAAAGTTTGGGGTGTTGCTCCCTTGAACGTATTTAGTGAGTCTTTGTTATTTTTTTGGTCCGATCATGAGAATTTGGTAGTTTGGCTACATCGTACAGGACGATGGCACTCAGAGAATGTTGCTTATGAGTTATCTCGCGCACACTCTAGCATTAATGGAAACTATTTCACTTACTAGGCAGATTATGGTTGTAGTTTGTTTAATGTTCTCGTCCTTCGATCCTATTTTTGCCTGAACGTCTATGTATTTCTTGATGTGACTCTTTAGAGACAGATGGATGTATATTTTTACTACAAGATCACCGCTGGACTCAATTTCTCTCATGACCTAGGTGATGAGGAAAAATGTAGCAGATTCAACATGCTCAAATGCGAACAATTTTACGATGGAATCTTGTTTCACTTTGTTGCAATTATGTGGTTTCAGTTGCTATATGAGCTCCATCACGGTCTATTGGATCTGGTCTAAGGAGATCTCTGCTCAGTGGTTGGATATGCTTTGATACCTATAAAAGGTGCTTCGGTATCAGATATGCTTAAACATAAATTATGAACTTGTCGTATCTCTGATGTCACCATAGTAAGTCACGTTACCGGCGGGAGATATAGGTGGTGTTAGGTCGGAAGATGGATCATGGATCTTCGACATGATCTTCAAAGAAATTGCCTTCACTCTCTGGTAATTTAGTGTAGATCTGGACATGGATCATAGATCCTTTATCCTTTTACTTCATAGAGTTTTTGAGGGAATCAGAGATCTAAAAATCTTATGAATCGTAGTTGAAACATTAATTGGTTGGATCAAATCTGATAGATCTTTGCGTTGGATTATGAATTCTCTTGATTTGGTGACTTGAGGAGGTTAGAAATTGGTAATTCAGAGATCGAGTGTGACACCACTAGAATATTGCATTTTAGCCTCCAAATTTAGTGTCGGTCACTGACACCGACGGTATTAGCGTTGATCGTGCCCAAATTATAAAGACATTTTGGCATTGCATAACAAAAAGTAATAGCGTCGGCCATGCCCATGATATAGACATTTTGTCAGTATAACAAAAAGTAATAGCGTCGGCCCAACCGACTCTATCTAATTATATACAATTTTTTATTTAGAGTCAGCTATATTCTCTTAATAGTTTTTTTGTGATTAGAGTCGGTTAAATCGACGCTATTGAATTTACCAATTTTAAATATATTGAGCTTGAGACCTTTTGATTGCAAAGAATTTTACATTATTTTGCTTACCACTACACCATAATGTTTTGATTATTTAGTATTGTTTACAAATTTATATATTTAAAACTATTTTCGTTACTAATTGTTTTTTTTCCTTTTCCCTCTTCAGTTTCCCCCCTTTCTTTTTTATTTCCCTCATTTCATTTTATATTTCATTTTCCTTCTCAAGAGTCAAATTTAACCCAGAATCAATTGAAGAATCAAGCCATTTCCATGGAGTTCTATACATGGAAAGAAAATACAATTTTTTTATTCAAACCGATTCTTCATCATTAGTTTTGAATTTATTCAACTGAGCTCCATTGCTTTCTAGCTGGAAGTTTAGATTAAGCGGACATACACATAACATATTTATGGGTTTTCTCGCTGACTCAGCTGGTTTGGATTTTTAAAATATGGTTATGTTGATGATACTAGCAAATGACTGTTGAAGTTATAAGATAAAAAGTTTATTTGATTATTTGATGGCCTTTCATGTTAAAACTCGGTAGTTAGTGTGATACTCTTATAGGTCTTGTGGAAGTTAATTGATATTCAAAAAGCAAAGTCGTGTGAAGATACCTATAGCAGTGTCAAAAAAATCTTTTGTGGCCGAGGTGATATCTATTCTTTGTTATTTACATGTTTTCTTGGTTCAGTTTCGGTCCGAGAATTGTTGTGTGCTAACTATTGTAATAATTTCAGTTATTTTTGGTTGGGTACAGTTCAGTTTTCCAGCTCGGTATAATTCACACTTCTTTATCAAGCCGTCAAAGGAAGGACATGGCCTTCTGTTTCTTTATCAAGCCGTCAAAGGAAGGACATGGCCTTCTCCCATAACAGGTTCCATTTTCTTCTCATTCTTGTTTATTTAAATTATTATGTTTTAATAGTATATGATATGAAATATGCATATTGATATGTTTTTAGTTTTCACAGTTTTGAAAAATCGTTCAGCCACTACTTCACACTAGCAAACTAAGTTTTGCATAGTTTTTAGTTTCACTTTCATTCACTAACTTGAGTGCTTGATTTAGGTTATGTTGGAGTTATTGGTTGCTTAAATTGCGATTAGCTATCATGCTTTGTTGGAAATAAACCTTTTTTGTGTTTAAGAAAAATGTGTGAGAATATTAGAGGCTTGAATAGAGACTTGGTAGGTAGGAGAATTATTTATGGAAGAGAAAACTTTATATTTTTTTGCTTGATTCAAAAGTGTTGGATTACATCTCTATTTATAGTACTCTAAGGAGAACTCTAGACACATTAATTCTAGAGAGTTCTCAACTCTAGATATTCAAAGAATATTCTAGAAAATATTACAATCTTAAGAAATATCTAGATACTCTAAATACTACAAGACTTTTCTAGAAACATTACCCAATATAAACTAAGCCCAAATAACTAAGTCCAAAATCAAATAATAAAATTAGGCTCAAATCAAGTTTAATATTTCAACATCCCCCTTAAACTTGATTTCTGACTCCAAGCATATTCCTTAGCTTCACGAAAGTTTCCAATTTGAGTGACTTGGTGAAAATATCGGCAGCTTGATCTCTAGATATCACATACTTTAACTTCACCTTCTTCTTCTCGATGCATTCTTTTATGAAGTGGTAACGAGTGTCGATGTGCTTACTTCTTTCATGAAATACAGAATTCTTTGCCAAAGCAAGTGTTGATTTATTGTCAACACATATTTCGACAGGATCTTCTTGTGGAATTTTTAATTCTTTTAACAAATTCCTTAGCCAAACTGCATGACAAACACATGATGTGGCAGCAACATACTCAGCTTCACAAGTTGATAGCGTGACGATAGGTTGCTTCTTTGACATCCAAGTGAAAGCAGTATCTCCCATGAAGAACACAAAACCAGTAGTGCTTTTTCTATCATCCAAGTCTCCACTCCAATCACTATCACTATAGCCAATAATCTCATAATTATTAGAAGAGTAATAGTGCAAGCCAAAATTTGTTGTACCTTTAATGTATTGAAGGATTCTTTTTGCCGCCTTGAAGTGAGTTGTTGTTGGAGCTTCCATGTAGCGACTTACGACTCCTACAACATAGAGAATATCCGGCCTTGTACTTGTCAAGTAACGCAAACTTCCAACCAAACTTTTGTAAAGAGTTGGATCAACAAACTCTCTATTTTCATGGTTACTCAACTTGCTTCCACATTCCATCGGGGTGCCAACTGGATTGGCATCATCCATCTTGAACTTCTTTGGCATAACCTTCTTGGGTGATAAAAATTCCTTTGTCTTCTTACTTTACTTCGATGCCGAGATAATTTTCCATGAGCCCTATATCTGTCATCTCAAATTCATTTGACATGTCTTTCTTGAACTCTTCGAACATGCTTAAATTGTTCCCTGTGAAGATCAAGTCATCAACATATAAGCACACAATCAAAACATCTCCACTTTGAACTTTAATATAGAGAGAATGCTCATATGGACACTTGGTGAAGTTCTTGTCTTGAAAGTATTTGTCGATTCAAACATTCTAAGCTCTTGGTGCTTGCTTGAGTCTGTACAATGCCTTCTTTAACTTCAAGACTTTTTCTTCTTTCCCTTTTACTTCATAGCCTTGTGGTTGCTCGATATAAACTTCTTCTTCGAGAAAACCATTCAAGAAGGCCAACTTCACATCCATTTGATAGATCCTCATTTCATTTTGGGCTGCCAAAGAAATGATCAATCTAATAGTTTCAAGACGAGCACCGGGAGAAAATACCTCATCATAGTCAATTCCTTGTCTTTGACTATATCCTTTCTCCACCAATCTTGCTTTGTATCTCTCCATGTCTCCTTTTGCATTCTTCTTTGCCTTGTACACCCATCTTACTCCGATTGCTTTGTGTCCTTGTGGAAGTGTAGTAAGTTCCCATGTATCATTCTTCGTGATTGACTTGATTTCTTCTTCCATGGCGTCTCTCCACTTTATGTTTTCAACTGCTTCTTGATAGCTTAGAGGCTCGCAATTACCCAAAAGGAAAAAAAGGTTAATGTCATTTATGTTTTCGGTTACCTCATAAAGTTCTTCAATACTCCTTAGTCGTGGTGTCCTCTCACTTGAGCTTGTTTCATCCAACCTTGGTGTCGGTGAGGCCGGTGGTGTAATATTTTCTTCTATCATTGGTTGTTCCATTCCGTCTTCTTCTTCAAAGTAAGGAAGAAAATCGTACATGTCTTCTTGAAGACTCCAATCCTAACAATCTTCTTCTTTGAACTCCATATCACGACTTATGACGATCTTTCCACTATTTGGATTATAGAGCTTGTACCCTTTGGAGCTTGAGTCGTAACCGACGAATACATACTTCTCACTTTTATCATCGAGCTTTGTTCTCCTTTCATCAGTAACGTGAGTATAGGCAATGCTTCCAAACACTTTGAGGTGAGAGATCCCAGGCTTCCTTTCACTCCATGCTTCTTGTGGTGTATTCTCATGCACGCTTCTTGTTGGGGAACGATTTGTCAGATAAACCTCACATGCCACTGCTTCGGCCCAAAACTCTCTCGACATCTTCTTGCTCTTAAGCATGCTTTGCACCATGTTAAGTATGGTCCGATTCTTTCTCTCTTCTACTCCATTTTGTTGTGGTGATCTTGGCACTGTTAGTGGGCGGCGAATTCCATGGTCTTCATAATATTTTTGGAACTCATTTGAAATAAACTCTCCTCCTCAGTCAAATCTCATGGCCTTAATGGAAAGACCACTTTCTTTCTCCACAAGGGCTTTGAACTTCTTAAAGTTTTCAAACACTTCTGACTTCTCCTTCAAGAAATAAACCCATGTTTTTCTAGAATAATCATCAATAAAGAGGAGAAAGTATTTACTCTTACCAAAAGAGTTTGGATTGATTGGTCCACAGACATCAGTGTGTATGAGCTCTAGAGGTTTTGTCGCTCTTGATGTTGATTTCTTTGGAAAGATTTTCCGGAATTGCTTCCCAATTAGACATCCTTCACATAGTTGGTATGGGTGGTTTATACTAGGCAAGCCTCTCACCATTTCCTTCTTTGACAAACATTTTAGACTATCGAAGTTGAGATGTCCGAATCATAGATGCCATAGCCATGAAGAGTCGGTATAGCAAGTCTTGAGACACTTTGCAACATCATTTTGAATGTTCAAGAGGAACATTCTATTATTTGGCATAGACACCTTATCAATCAAGTTATGTTTACAATCTCTTAAGAAAAGACTATGTTCTTTCAAGTGAATGTCATAGCCTTTCTCTAAATAATTGTCCCAAGCTCAAAATATTATTCTTCATGTTAGGAACATAATAGACATTGGATATGAATTCATGACTCCCATTCTTTAAGCGTATAAGAATTTTACCTTTGCCTTTGACCGGTATCTTTGAGTCATCTCCAAATGAGACATTTCCAGTTATCGCTTCATTGATCTCTACGAACATGCTTCGATCGCCACACATGTGATTGCTTGCGCCGGTGTCGAGGTACCATTTGTTTATTTTCTCTTCAACTTGGTTTTGACACGCGAGCAACAAAGTTTCTTCTTCTCTGTCTTTTTCTTCTACAAAGTTAGCTTTCTCCACAACTTTCTTCGAGAATCTACATTCAGATGCATAGTGGCCGATCTTGTTGCCGTTGAAGCACTTGATTTGTGATTTGTCACACCTCGACCATGAATTTCCTCTTCCATGACCTCTTGTTGCTTGTGGATTCCAACTTCTTTCTCCATTGTTAGAGTAGTTGTTGTAACTGCCTCTGCCTTCTCCTCCATGTCCTCGTCCACGTCCACGATCTTGGCCACGACCTCGTCATCTTTGGCTCTTGTAATTCGCATAATTTGCTTCCTTTATGTTGAGTTGTAGTAGTTGCTCCATAGCCTCCTTTTGTTTAATTTTCTCTTTTGTTTTTCTTCGTATGCTTGTAAGGAACCCATGAGTTGCTCAATAGTCATGGTCTTCAAATCCTTGTTTTCTTCAATGTTGGTAACAATGAAGTCAAAACTTGGATTTAAAGTGCGAAGTATTTTCTCCATGACTTTTACCTCATTAACGTCTTCACCATTTCTTTTAAGTTGATTGACTACGACCAATACTCAAGAAAAATAATCAGAAATTGACTCGGACTCTTCCATAAATAAACGTTCAAAATCATCTCTAAGAGTTTGAAGACGAATCTTTTTCACCTATTCCACTCCTTTGTTGCAAGTTTGAAGTTTGTCCCATGCTTCTTTGGCCGTCGTTGCGTTGGAGATCTTCTCAAATGTATCTTCATCCACCGATTGATAAATGAGGAAGAGAGCTTTCTTGTCTCTCTTTCTTGACTCCCTCAATGTCTCCTTTACACCTTGGCTTAGCGATGCTTCATCTTGTTCATTGAAGCCTTTCTCAACGATATCCCACACATCTTGAGCTCCTAGTAGCGTCTTCATCTTGATACTCCAATTGTCATAGTTGTTCTTTGTGAGCATTGACATTTGAAAAGGGAAACCTCCATTCACCATTTTTTTAGGACCTTGAAGCTCTGATGCCACTTTGTTGGAAATAAACCCTTTTTGTGTTTAGGGAAAGTGTGTGGGAGTATTAGAGACTTGAATAGAGACTTGGTAGGTAGGAGAATTATTTATGGAAGAGAGAACTGTATAGTTTTTGCTTGATTCAAAAGTGTTGGATTACATCTCTATTTATAGTACTCTAAGGAGAACTCTAGACACACTAATTCTAGAGAGTTCTCAACTCTAGATATTCAAAGAGTATTCTAGAAAATATTACAATCTTAAGAAATATCTAGATACTCTAAATACTACGAGACTTTTCTAGAAACATTATCCAATATAAACTAAACCCAAATAACTAAGTCCAAAATCAAATAATAAAATTAGACCCAAATCAAGTTTAACATTTCAACAGCTGGAAGATGGTTCCGAAATCAATACCGTATAATATCGAAATCCGATGGTTAAACTTGTTGCTTCTTCTTTTCTCGACATTCACTCTAGTATGCCAAAAATCATTTACACTGTCAGTATCTTTGTCAGTATCTTTTGATGAATTCCATTCCAGGCTTGTGTTCCTTTTACACAAGTTTGGTTTGCTTTTGCAATGAAATTTGTTATTTTTGTTGTGGTTGTGGATACATACAAGCCTTGATTGTGATTACGCCTATGTCATAATCACTTTTATAATAAGTGCTTAAAATGTTTATCGAGGCATGGACTCAAAGTATCAAGCTTTAACACCTATGTTAAAAATGCATGTATTTCTATCGCAACATGTTTTGAAATGAAAATGTATTGTTTCATTGGTATAAATGGTTTTTTGTTTTGTTATGCAGACCATGACCATCCACTAAGTAAGTCAGGGAAGAAAGATGTTGTGAAAGGTTATCTCAAGATCTAACAGTTGGGTTGGATTATATTGTCTAGGTTGCGAATTTTGTAGTTGACATTGATTTGAGTTTGCTATTTTTTTTTGAAGGCTTATTCGGATAGGATGAGTTTGCCTTTGAGATTATTTGTTGAGTTTTGTTGCTTGTTACAGTGATGTCGTGCATACTAAGGAGACACTTGTGAGCTTTGTCCATGTGAATATGTTTCATCTTTTAGTGCACAGTTAATTTTTTAAGAAAGTCCGAGTTGAATTTTGTATGAACTTTTGATTTTGTGGCAGCAAGTACTATTGAATAGGCATGGTTTTATTCAGTTACCGTGATGAAATGATTATGTTGTGGGATTTATGCGCAATTTGTTGTTTGATTCTAACATCAGTTTGTTGTGGATTAGAGTTTTGATCTGAAATGATTATGTTGTGGGATTTATGTGTAAATCATGATGTTCATTTTGAAGATTACACAACACCAAAGGAATCAGTAAATCATGATGTTGATTTTGAGGATCCCTAGAGATATGACACCGATGGGTTTGGGAATGATTGAAACTCTTGCTAATCTTTTGTAGGAAATTTAAACTTGTATTATTTATGTATTGAATTATAACGTTAATTCTTATTATAGTGTGGGTTGTTATTTGAATATGATATATGGTTTATTTGCATTGACTCTATGTTGTTATTACCCACTAACATATTACATATTACTGTGATGATGCCATATAGTCCATATTTTATGCTATATGAAGTTTCTCTTCTGTTCTTTATTATATAGAGTCGGCAAAGTTGATGATTCACAAATTTATTGACTTTTTTGGTTGACTTTAAAGTCGCCTAAACCGATGTTAAAGTTAATTATTGACTTTTCTTAGTTGATTTAGAATCAGCTAGCAGATATGCTAAACTTAGTTATTGAATTTCCTTGTTTGACTCTAGATTGGGTCTACCGAGGCTAAACGTAATTGTTGATTTTTCTTAGTTGACTTCATAGTCGGCTAGACCAACACTATAAGTAATCATTGACATTTTTGGTTGGTTTTAGAATCGGCCAGGCTGAGGCTATAGATATTTGTTGACTTTTTGTCTTTTGAAAATTTTAGCAACGACCATTGTTAGTGCCTGTTTAGCCCCGGCTTAGTCCAGGCTAGTAGCCACGGTTTATCATCAGCCAACACTACTCAGTAGTTTCGCAGGTTTTATCCAAGTCCCGACATTGATGCTAACTCCGACGTTAAACCCATATTAGCGTCGGTTTTTAGGCCTTAGTGTCCTCTAACAGCCGACGCTAATTGTTGTTTTTCTAGTAGTGTGAAATCATGGAAATTGTGGGAATGAGAAATCGTTTCCTACAGAAGGCGCCATTGTTCTGTTCAAGAACCAGAAATGGATATAATTGGAGAACTAGATATCTTGAACCAATGATGTTGATCTACGTTACAGCGACGTGACGTGGAGCTGCATGGTTAGCACTCCAACGTCCAAGTCAATTAAATATTCAAAGTGAGTACAGTGAAAAATGGAGATTAGATAATGTACATTACTTTATTTGTGACCTGACTTTTATACCTTAGGACATGTGGAATGAATTCGAGATAATTGAGCCTTATCTATTTGGACTTTTGATCGGTCCATAACAGAAGCCCACAAAACATGGTTTGTCACACCTATCATTCCTTGAAAGTAGGGGTGGAAAGACATGTTCAGCTTGTTGAGCATACCCGTTTTGCCCACACTTTTTTATGGGACACGTCAACATTTTATTCCAACACTCTCTAATATGTCCCTCCCATCCCTATTTAAAAGCAAGCTATTGGATGTAGTTCAAGTGTACAAAATCAAACGTAAATCACACGATTCTCTTAAGCTCTATAAAGAGAAGTTAGTAGAAAAGGTTGACAAAACTTGAAGGTATAGGCTATTATGATGCCTTTTCATCTACTTAGAAAATGGTTATGATTATTGAAGCTCTATAAAATTATATGCCGTTTTAACGATAAAGAGAGATTTTTTTTGTGCCACTCAAACAAATATTTGTATAAATTAAAACAAGTCACGCGTTAATGGTTTTCCAAGTTATCACAAATTATTCAAGGGGTTAGATTTGTTCATTCCTAAAAAGATTACTCATTATTTACATGTAGGAAAGGAAAATTATTTACTATCTTATTGATGTATGTTGATGACATCCTCATATCTGACAATGATCCTAACACCATGATTATTCTTAAATAGTTTTTGCACAATCAATTTTAGATTAAAAAAAATATGCTTTACGGATTCTTAAAAATGGAGGATGTTTGTAATCTAAGTCTGTGAATTTTAGCGTGGAGAAAAATGTAAAATGTTTTAATGAAGGAGAATTGTTCAGAGATCCATTCTCATATAGGTGGATGGTAGGAGTCTTAATTTATTTGACTGTTATGCGTCAGTATATCACCTATTTAATGCACATATTGAGTAGATTCATGCATGCATGCTCTTCGCAAACCTCACATGTACGTTGCCATGCGAACACTGTGATATTTAAAGAGCAATTATGGTCAAGGTTTACTTTTTTTTCTTCTCAAATTAATTTCTTTTACATGTTTTTTGAGATTTATAGTGGGGTGGTTGTCCGATATCCAGAAAATTAATTATAAGTTAATGTGCTTTTTTTTTTTTTTGTTCTCTCTAATTTCTTGGCGACTCTGTTATCATATGAATTTAAATTTAAAGCTATGTCAAGTGTATGGTGTGAGTTGTCTTGGCTATGATCATTGTTGAAAGATTCAAAGATATTGCATTCAAAGGAAGCATTGTTGTATTATGACAACAAAATAGCTTTTCACATTACAGAATCAAGTATTTCATGAAAGAATTTCACGTGTATAGATTATATTTTTTACAATAAAACAAAAGTTGTAAGTTCTTGATATTGACTCTCCAACTTAACTTAAGAGGGAGTGTTAAGAAAGTTAATTATATCCCTTGATTCTTGCCATTAAAAAAATTAATTGAATTAAAAAAGTTTTGTTGTAAATGTAGTAACTCTCATATTAGAATAAGAGGACATTACTGAATTATATGAGCATGATCTCAAATTAGGGACATATATTTGGGTATTATATATCTTAATATTACCTCTATATTTCTGAATTAAAATAAGAAATTACTCTCTCCGTTCCTTTTTAAGTGTCATATTTTGACTTTTTACACATACCAAGAAAGTTAATCATTATTGTTACTTTTTAAACAAAAATCTTATTTTACCTATAATACCCTTAATAATATCCTACATTCATTTTACTTTTTCTCTCTCTGTAATAATTGCATAGGGGTAATTTTGACAAAAGTGCATTTAATATTACCTTGAATTCTGTAAGTGACAGTTAAAAAGAAACAAAAATTTATCAAGAAAGTGACACTTAAAAAGGAACGGAGGAAGTAATTATTTGTAGTCTCTCTTTTTATGGGTATGCTCACCAATCACCATTATTAATTCCTAATTGTTGTTTTTATCATAAACACTTTTGATAATCTCTCTGACAAGAATCAGGTGAGATCACAAACATAATGAGACTTGGATGTTACTTGATTGCTTTTTGTTGGTGTATATGCACCTGTCCTCACTTTGTTCCTCAATGGAGAGTACTTTTATACTCATCTCAGTTTCTAAGATCATTAAGAAGCATCTCCTCAAGCCTCGATATTAAATGATGATTATAACGTCTGTCGTCCTCATCATTATCATGTAACATCCTCTGTATCACTTTATGTAACTCCCATACAACCCTGTAACTGAAGGTGAGAAAAACAAGAAAGGGGGTTTGAATTGTTTTAGAAAATAAAACCTTTTTCAAAAATAAGAACACACAGAATTTTATACTGGTTCGTTTAGAAAACAAAGTTACTCCAGTCCACCCGACCAAGGTGATTTCGCCTTTAAAAAGGACTTAATCCACTAATCTTGAAAGATTACACAACCAAACGTCTAAGAGAATGATCTCTTAGTCCTCTCAAGTATACAGACTACGCAGAGTCACTTGAGGAACAAAAGCAATTTAGCAAAATAAATTTGTAATAGAAAGTGCTTCTAGGAGTAAGCAAGTATTACAACAAAATATTTGAGCAAGAGTTTTCACGTATGAGCAGCAACTCGTGAAAATTGAGAGAGAATATGAATGACTTTTTCTGTGCGTTGTTGTTGTTTTTCTCAATCAGGTAGACTGTCCTTTATATAGTAGTGAGAAGGACCGTTGGAGTGATGACAGAATCTTGGTCTTTGATGAACATTCAATGTCATTACTTCTGTGTTTCTTGCTAAAACCATTTTGTTTCCCTGAATAAATTCTTTCTTAAAACACTTCCTTTCCATAATGAGAATTTCTTTCCGTTACTCTTTTTGGATTTGGTGAATCTTCATCAGAGTCTTGTTGTATCAGAGCCATTCTTCAGAGGGAGATCATGTCTGAATTCATCAGAGCTTCTCAGAGTACTAGTCTTCTATATCATCAGAACTAAGACCAGTAGATGTTAGAGCTTCTGGTTCTTTTTACTATCTTGCTTTGGTCAGATTCAGAACTTCTTGGGCGTACTTATTCCTTAGATGCGTCTGATCTTCTAGCACTTTGTATCTGATCAGTGTTTGTATCTGATAAAATGATCAGAGTCCTTCGTTGCTGTTCAGAGTCCTGCACACTTAGAAAAATTTCGTTAGGGTGCCATTTTTGGTTTCATCCTTTATTATCATCAAAATCCTAGAATTCTATTGTAGAACTAATTTTGTTCTTACAATCTCCCCCTTTTTGATGATGACAAAACAATTTTAATTCAGAGATGAAACATTTTTAGATAAGAGTTTTAGATCAGATGGAAGTGAGCTCCCCCTGAGATAAGTTTGGGAGTTCAGAAGTTCTTACCAGACCTTCCATGATATGGTGTTTCTAGCTACTCTCCTGCAAATTTCTAAGTCAAAAGTTAGAAACAATGTTTGCAGAGTTTTGATAGGAGTTAGATATGTTTTCATCAGAGCTGTTTTTAGTTCTCCCCCTTTTTGTCAGAATCAAAAAGACTTAGTGAAAATGAAAGAGCAAAAGGATATATATATATATAATATATATATATATATATTATATATATATATAATATATATATATATATATAATATATATATATATATATATTATATATATATATATATATATATATATATATATATATACAGATAGCAGGTACAGATGCCAGAAATGCAAAAAAACAAGAATGCAGTAAAACAACAAGCAAATAAGAGCAGAGCAACAAGCAAATCAGAACAACAAGCAAAAGGAGAGAACATATAAGCAAGTCCTAGGTGCCTAAGGGTTTGGAGGAGGTGAGATCCTCTGAAGCAGCTGGGTCAGCAGATTCTGAATGTTGATATTTACTGACTCATGTTGATCCAATCTGGCTTGGACTTCCTGCTGTTTTTTCTGAAGTTCTTCAAGAGTCTTTAGAACCAGAGGGACAAAAGTGGAGGACTCCCCCTGAGTCAGAGCATCCTGTTCTACCCTGGTGGAAGACTCTTCAGCTAGGCGTGCTTCAGCAGCAGCAGCGACATAAGCTAGAGCTTTGGCTTCAGCTTCCTTGATCCTTTGCAGTTCTTCTTGCTTGGCTTTCTCTTCGGCTTCTTTGCGTGCCTGCTCCTCAGCTTCTCTGGCCAGACGCTCCTGAAGTCTGATCTCAGCGTCTCTAATAAAGTCGTTACGGACTTGCTCAGAGAGGCCATCAAGCTTAAAGGCTTCAGAGGTCATCCAACTTATCACTCTGTTCCAATGAGTCCTTACAGCGGAGGGATCATCACTGATGCCAGAGTTGATGGTCAGAGACTTGACCTTGTCAACTGAAGCTTCTGCAAACACCATTATGGTTTCCTCAAGGGTTGGAAGGATGTTTTCGGGTTCAGAGGCTTGGGGTGGAGAAGTGGGAGGGCTTAGGTTGAGTGTGAGAGTTTGTGGTTCAACGTATGTATTTGGCGGGGGTATGCCAGAGTTAAGTGGTTGTGTTTCAGCATGAATTGGTTCGGATGGTGGAGGGTCAGATATGGTTGTGTTTGGGTCTTCTGTGGGTGACAAAGTGACTTCTGGTTCAGGAATGGATTGTGTTGGCTGTTGAGAGGCCAGAGCACATGTTTGGAGCTGAGCCAGAGTTGGGGAGTGAGGGTCAGATGGTTCAGTGTCTAAGGAAAGGTTATAGTAGGGTGGTGATTCTGGAGAAGAAGATGAGGAGGGTGAGGTTGTTTCGTTTAGCATTTTTGCTTCTGAAAGGGGTAGAGAGGTGGTGGCCAGGTTAAAGTTTTGAGAGGGTTGGTGAGATGGTCTGGTGGTTGAGGGAGGAGTTTCTGAGTTAGTGTATATGGGTGTTGGTTGAGGGATAGAGGAAGCAATGAGTTTAACTTGTGCAGAAGGAGGGAGAGAGACAGACTTACCAGAAGATCTAGTCAGAGGTACTAGAGGTCTTGATCCAGAGGATTCTCCCAGCTTTGCTTTCTTCGCCTGCTTCTCCTTCTCAGATGGTCCTCGTGGTCGCTTCATGAAGTCTGGAGGACATTCTGGCAGCCAGTCTAAGTTGAAGTCTGAGAACTCTACTCCTTGTTTTTGCAAATCTTCTAAGTAATACATGACTACCTCTGGAGGGTCGATCTTTGAGAACAAATAAAGTTCATTTGGAATCTTTCTCTGATCTTTAAGAGCTTCCTAGGAGGTGTCCAGAGTTGATTTGACCCTTACTTGATCCAGAATCCCCATGCTCTTCAGATTGCGGGCGTTCAGAGCTCTTCCAGTGTCGATAATCACATCTTCCATGAGTCTAAATTGAATCAGATGATCCACGAGACCGCTTTCAATCAGGACGTTAGAGATGAGCCTCCCCAAAGGAATGTAGTTTCTGGGCTTCATGTTGTTTCTGGTATCTCTCACAGAGTCTCTGAGATACTTGAAGAGGAGTGCAGGAAGGCAGAGCTTTAGACCCTTGTGGATACAGTACAGAATGCACTTCTGGTCTGTGTTGATGTAGTCTGAGGAGTTGGAAGTTGGGCGATGATGAATGATGCCCAAAATGATCTTCAGCCAGACTTGGAGGTTCTGATGTAGTTCCTTGTTCTTGGAGTGTTTGCCTTCAGCGTTCTATTGGAAGATTGTTGGATTAATCTCATGGGGCAGATACTTTGCCCTAGGATTAATGTTGTAAATTCTTCTTCCTCCAGCTTTCTCCATGCCCAGAAGAGCAACAATGGATTTCTCAGTAATCACCATCTTGAATCCCAGAACATAGGAGACGATGTAGTGATCGTCAGCGTCAGAAAATCTCCAAAATTCTTTAACCAGGTTTGTGTAAACTGGACCATATAGATGTTGGAAGTAGTTTCCCCAATCTTGATTCTTCAGTTCTTCAGTGAGGTCGACACCGTTTCTTCGCATGTTGTCAAAATCAACTATTGATTCACACAAAACTTCCAGTTTTTCAAAGGGTGTTGCAAGGTGGATATGAGGCTCACGATCAAGAATGTGAGGTTCTTTGTAGACGGGAGTGGAGACAACACCGGTAACAACTGGGTTTGGAGTGCTTGAACTTGGAGCTTGCTCATTGGAGTTCATCTGTTGAGAGAAGTTATAAACTGATTGTTGTTGAGAATCCATGAAGGTGTTGAAGAACTGTGTTGATCATTGAAGAACTTGAGTGCACGCTGCAGGAATGCCTTGAGGGAGAAAAGAACTTGCAAGAAGGTTAAGAGTGTTTGTGAGAGTGAAAAGTGTGTAATGTGTGAAGAGAAGAGTTTAAATACCCAACTTAGGGCGCATGCAAAACGACACACAAAACATGAGTTTAGCACAAAAACCAAGTATGCACGTTAGAGGGGGAATGATTACAGCTCATAAATGATGTCTAATCCTAACAATCAGTACACTGCTCGAGGAGATCTCAAGAGACTGTTTCTTGATTACTGCTAGACAGCTGTCTAGAAGTTCCAAGGTCAGACGCAAGGTGCTCCACGTGTTTGCTTTATCTGATCTTCAGGAATACCAAAGGGTTGGTTCCTAGAGATTTCTAACTCATATGACTTCTAACTGGTAGGAGTATCAGAGTCAGATGCAGAATCCACTTTGTTTACATCAGAATCTTATTTCGCTAACTCAGAGGCACATTTTATTCAGGACAATTTTGAATGTTCAGATTCTTTAAGATGAAGAAGAATCTATCTTCAGCAAGGGGTTTGGTAAAGATGTCATCCCATTGATGGTCTGTATCAATGAATTTTAACATTACTACCCCTTTCTGAACATAGTCTCTAATGAAATGATGATTTATTTCTATGTGCTTAGCTCTGGAGTGCAAATAGGATTCTTGCTTAAACAAATGGCAGTAGTATTGTCATAAAAGATATGAATGTTACTCTCAAAGATTTGAAGATCCTGTAGTTGATTCTTCATCCAGAGCATCTGGGTAGTGCATAATGATGCTGAAATATATTCCGCTTCTGCAGTAGACAAGGCTATGGTTGATTGTCTTTTGCTGGCCCAAGATATCAGATTCTTTCCCAAGAGCTGGCAATTTCCAGATGTACTTTTTTGTTCCATTCTGTATCCTGCGTAATCTGCATCACAAAAACCAGATAGTCTATACTCTAATGTTTTCTCATACATCAGGCCCAGGTTAGGAGTTCCTTTCAGATATCTGAGTATTCTCTTAACGGCTGTTAAATGAGATTCTCTAGGATCTGATTGGAATTTGGCACTGAGACAAACACTAAATAGAATATCAGGACGTGTAGCAGTCAGATAGAGAAGAGAGCCTATCATACCACGATAGAGCTTCTGACAAACCTTTTGACTAACTTCTTCTTTTTCAAGAATGCAAGTTGGATGCATGGGTGTCTTAGCAGGTTTGCATTCCGCCATTTCAAATTTCTTCAGAATGTCTTTTATGTATTTACTTTGATGAACGTAGGTGGCTTTTGAAGCTTGATTGATCTGAATTCCTAGAAAGAACTTTAGTTCTTGCATTAAGCTCATTTCAAATTCTGCCTGCATTAGCTCAGAGAATTCTTGACATACAGAGGAGTTAGCTGAACCAAAAATGATATCATCATCATATATCTGGCATATCATGAGATCATTATTAATGTTTTTACAGAAGAGTGTAGAGTCAACTTTCCCTCTGATAAAGTCATGTTCCAAAAGAAAAATACTTAATCTTTCATACCAAGCTCTGGGTGCTTGTTTTAGTCCATATAAAGATTTCTTAAGTTTAAAAACGTGTTCTGGACAGTTTGAATTTTCAAAACCTGGAGGTTGATTAACATACACTTCTTCTGATATATACCCATTAAGAAATGCACTCTTGACATCCATTTGATACAGTTTGATAGAATGATTTACAGCAAATGAAACAAGTAAGCGAATAGATTCTAACCTGGCGACTGGGGCAAAGGTTTCATTGTAGTCAATGCCTTCTTGTTGACTGTACCCTTGAGCCACCAGTCGTGCTTTGTTTCTGACATCTTCTCCTTTCTCATTCAACTTGTTTCTGAACACCCATCTGGTTTCGATAATGTGTGTGCCTTTAGGTTTAGGAACAAGATCCCAGACGTCATTCTTTGTGAATTGATATAGCTCTTCTTGCATGGCTAGAACCCAATCGTTATCTTGAAGTGCCTCATCACAGGAAGTAGGCTCGATCAGAGATACTAGTCCCAGATGAGTTTCTTCAGGTGCCTTGAAGGTTGACCTAGTTCGGATAGGTTCATCCTTGTTTCCCAGAATCAACTCTTCAGATATGTTGAGGCGACTTTTTGATTTCTTTGGGATCGTTGGGGCTTTAGTTCCTTCTGAACTTTGTGTATTGGATGTTTTTGGTGCTTTGATCTTTTCATCAGAACCTGCAAGGGTAATCTCCAAATCTACAAGTTTCTCAACTAGCTTTGACTTTTCAGGGTCAAGCTTATCATCAAATCTGACATGAATTGATTCTTCCACAATTTTGGTTTCTGTATTGTATACTCTGTAGCCTTTAGAGCGTTCTGAGTATCCTAACATAATACCTTTTTGTGCTTTTGAATCAAACTTGTTCAGATGTTCTTTAGTATTCAGAATAAAACAAGAGCATCCGAAAGGATGAAAATAAGAAATTTTGGGTTTTCTTCCTTTACGCAGTTCATAGGGAGTTTTCTCCAGAATAGGTCTTATGGAGATTCTATTCTGAATATAACACGTTGTATTTACTGCTTCAGCCCAAAAGTGCTTAGCCACATTTGTTTCATTGATCATGGTTCTGGCCATCTCTTGAAGTGTCCTATTCTTCCTCTTTACAACTCCATTTTGTTGTGGAGTTCTAGGGCAGGAGAAATCATGGGATATTCCATTAGAGTCAAATAATTCCTCAAAAAATTTATTTTCAAACTCTCCACCATGATCACTTCTGACTCTGATGATTTTAGAGTCAAATTCGTTTTGCACTTTGGAAAAGAAGCTAGTGAATACAAAGTGAGACTCACTCTTGTGCTTTAAGAATTTTACCCATGTCCAACGACTAAAATCATCAACAATAACTAGTCCATATTTCTTTCCATTGACTGATGCTGTTTTCACAGAACCAAATAAATCAATGTGAAGAAGTTTCAGAGGCTTAGAGGTAGAAACAATATTTTTCTTTTTAAAAGATGATTTTGAAATTTTTCCTTTCTGACATGCTTCACATAGAGCATCTGAAGAAAACTTCAGCTCAGGTAGACCTCTGACTAACTCGAGTTTATTTAGCTGAGATAACTTTCTCATGCTAATGTGGCCCAAGCGTCTATGCCATACCCATTGCTCTTCATGAACAGACATTAAACATTTTACATTTTGTTCTTTTAAATCCGAAAGATTTATTTTATAGATATTGTTTTTCCTCTTGCCAGTGAATAGGACAGATCCATTGTTTTGATTTATGGCTTTACATGTTTTTTGATTGAAGATTACATCATACCTGTTATCACTTAATTGACTTATTGATAACAGATTATGCATTAATCCTTCTACATAGAGAACATCAGATATAGAGGGAAGAGTACTATTACCAATAGTTCCAGAGCCTCTGATCCTTCCTTTCATATCTCCTCCCAAGCCTACGAATCTAGCATCTTTAAGTTCCAGGTTTTGGAACATATACTTTCTTCCCGTCATGTGTCGCGAGCATCCAAAGTCCAGGTACCATGACTGGTGTTTTAACTCTACTGCATAAGATATCTGTAACATAAACAATCTTATCCTTTGGTACCCAAAATCTTTTGGGTCCTTTGTGATTAGTTTTCCTAGAGTTTCTTAACACTTTGGGTTTTCTAGCATTATTAAATCGTCGTGCTTGTGTATGTGTATAGTGATAGGAAAATGGAGATTTAGGTTAGTCATTAGTAGAAGTTTTATCTTCACTAGGATCATACTCAATTCCTCTTCTATTGTTCTGACTGACCCCATAAATCATGGATGCCATTCTGCTCCTCTCTATCCCATTTTTTAGAAACTTTTGAAAAGATTTTTCATATTCATAAATTATAGTGTTTGAAGTTTGTGGAGCTTGAGATAACGCTTCTTCAAGTTTTGAGCATTTTTTCTTTGTTGAATCTCTTTCTAATATCAGGGTTCTGTTCTCATCTTTTACTTCTAAAATTGTTATCTCAAGTTTACCACAGTTTCTTCCAGCCCCTCTTTTACGGCTTTAAATTTTTGTTTGAGTTTCTGATATGAGTTTAGAGTTTCATATAGGCATGATTCTAGGTCAGATCGAGAAAGTTCAAAAAATACCTTTTCGGATTCAGATTCTTCATCTGAAGTATTCTTGGAGGTGGTAGCCATGAGTGCCACATTTTCCTGTTCATCAGAGTCTGATTCTGATGAGTTAGATTCACTGTCGTCCCAGGTAGCCATCAGTCCCTTTTTGGTTTTGAAGGAATTTTTCTTGAAGTTCTCTTTTCTGGAACTGTCTTTCTTCAACATGGGACATTCGTTTATGTAATGACCTGTTTCCTTACATTCATAACACGTAACATCTTTGTTAGATTTACCTTTTGAGGTTGATTCTGATCGATCTCCTTTGGATCTTGGTTTTCTGAAGTTATTATTCCTTTTTCTCCAGAGTTGTTTTACTCTTCTGGTCAGAAGGGATAATTCTTCCTCATCGTCAGAATCTTCCTGTTCAGAGTCATCAATGTCTTCTTCTTAAGCCTAGAAGGCTTTGTTTCTATCAGACTTGTGCCTTTCTGATATGGACTTTAGTGCTACATACTTAATCTTCTTCTGAGGCTCATCTTTCTCCAGTTCTATCTCATGACTTCTGAGTGAACTGACAAGTTCTTCAAGGCTGATGTTGTTCAGATCCTTTGATAGCTTTAAGGCTGTGACCATGGGTCTCCATTTCTTTGGCAAGCTTCTGACTATCTTTTTGACATGGTCCGCAGTTGTATATCCTTTATCTAGCACTTTGAGACATGCAATTAAAGTTTGAAATCTAGAAAACATTACCTCTACAGCTTCATCGTCCTCCATTTTGAAGGCTTCATATTTCTGGATTAGAGCCAGATCCTTTGTTTCTTTGACTTGAGAGTTTCCTTCATGAGTCATCCTCAGGGAGTCAAGTATTTCTTTAGCTGTTTCCCTGTTGGTGATTTTTTCATACTCATTGTAGGATATGGCATTGAGAAGTATCGTTCTGGCTTTGTGATGATTCTTGAATTCACGTTTCTGATCATCTATCATTTTGCTTCTGGGAATGGCAACTCCAGCATCTGTTACAGGTGGTATGTAACCAACTGTGACAATGTCCCAGAGATCAGCGTCGTAGCCCAGAAAGAAACTTTCAATTCTATCTTTCCAGTAATCAAATTTCTCTCGATCAAAGACTGGAGGTTTAGTGTTGTAACTATCTCTTTCATTCGTGTTGGCCATAGTTTTTCTCGTTCTGGATCTCTCTACACTGTTAAGTGTTTGATTAAAAAATCAATAACAGAGCCGAAGCTCTGATACCAACTGAAGGTGAGAAAAACAAGAAATGGGGGTTTGAATTGTTTTAGAAAATAAAAGCTTTTTCAAAAATAAGAACACATAGAATTTTATACTGGTTCTCTTAGAAAACAAAGCTACTCCAGTCCACCCGGCCAAGGTGATTTCGCCTTTAAAAATGACTTAATCCATTAATCTTGAAAGATTACACAACCAAACGTCTAAGAGAATCATCTCTTAGTCCTCTCAAGTATACAGACTACGCAGAGTCACTTGAGGAACAAAAGTAATTTAGCAAAATAAATATGTAATAGAAAGTGCTTCTAGGAATAAGCAAGTATTACAACAAAATATTGGAGCAAGAGTTTTTCACGTATGAGCAGCAACTCGTGAAAATTGAGAGAGAATATGAATGACTTTTTCTGTGCGTTGTTGTTGTTTTTCTCAACGAGGTAGACTGTCCTTTATATAGTAGTAAGAAGGACCGTTGGAGTGATGACAGAATCTTGGTCTTTGATGAGCATTCAATGTCATTACTTCTGTGTTTCTTGCTAAAACCATTTTGTCTCCCTGAATAAATTCTTTCTTAAAATACTTCCTTTCCATAATGAGAATTTCTTTCCGTTACTCTTTCTGGATTTGGTGAATCTTCATCAGAGTCTTGTTGTATCGGAGTCATTCTTCAGAGGGAGATCATGTCTGAATTCATCAGAGCTTCTCAGAGTACTAGTCTTCTAGATCATTAGAACTAAGACCAGTAGATGTTAGAGCTTCTGGTTCTTTTTACTGTCTTGCTTTGCTCAGATTCAGAACTTCTTGGGTGCACTTCTTCCTTAGATGCGTCTAATCTTCTAGCACTTTGCATCTGATCAGTGTTTGTATCTGATAAAATGATCAGAGTCCTTCGTTGCTGTTCAGAGTTCTGCACACTTAGAAAAATTTCGTTAGGGTGCCATTTTTGGTTTCATCCTTTGTTATCATCAAAATCCTGGAATTCTATTGTAGAACTAATTTTGTTCTTACAGTAACAACCCTATAGTCGTTACACCGATTACACACCATCCAAAAACATATATCCGAGAATCATACAACCCGGGCTCCTACTTGTCTTAAATGTAGTAACCTTACACTCGTTATTTTTTGCAAATACCCGGCGTACCGTCTTTCCATTTTCGGTCCCGATGACTTATAACTCGACTTGGAGAATTTAGGGATGTACATAAGCCCCCCGATCATGAGACCCAATAGGATGAAGTGTTCGGACAAAGAGTCTCGTAACTCTTTCTCCTTGAATGGGTCATACTTCCATCCGATCTGGTTTAATCTAACAGTCACCTTATGATTTGCTAACTTGTGAAAATGGGTTTTTAAGAGTAATGATTATGATCATCTTGTCATATCTCATATCTCTCTTTGTCTTGATTACTTTTATGGGGAAGCCAATCGCCGTCATGACTCTAGTTTGATAGGGTATCCTAACCGTTTTAAATTTCATTCTATAAAACCCCAACTTTCTCTGTTTCTTTTCTCATCATTCACTACTCTTGTTCCTTTTTCTTTAAGATTGTTGTCTAGGTTTTTGCGCCTTCTGTCATTTGCTTGCAAGCACGAATATCAAGTATTACTTTTTTGCCTTACTTATTCTTACTTAATTCTTTTATCATGGTTATAATACGTGAGTGTGATGATTCGGGGGATGTATTGATTCCCCTCAATGCCCGAGAGAGAAGAAAAATCTAGAATGCATGCATGAAAGGTTGCGAGGGCCATATGGGGCAAGCAAAATTTGATTAGATCATTAAGGAAGTTTATGGTGACATTTCTTCATCTTTTAGTGAAACTGATTCAGAATCTTTGTAATCAGGTTCTGTGGGTATTTTGATGGAGATGACGGAGTCTTTTCTTGACAAAGAAGTCCTGAGCTACGATCGCAGCATAATTGATAACAATGATATTTCAAAACTCCGATCTAACAAACAAATTTCTTCAACCGGGAATGAAGAAGGCGTTGTGCTGGAACCTTTTGTGGTTGGTGAAAGAGTTTGCATCACTCAATCAATAGGGGTATTAGACAAATATTTTTATTTCTATTCAGAGGTAATTTAGGATTTTAGGATTTTAAGATTCATATCCATTTTACTAATTTTGAATCCGATCTCCTTAAAACCCTAAATATCTCCCCTTCTCAATTTCGCCCAAATGACAGAGGTTTTCTTAAATATTTTGAACTTGTTTATGAGGCAATGAACATAATATCCACTTTAGGTTTATTCTTTTCTTTCTTTGAGCTAAAAGGGATGGACAAAGGAGGTTGGGTTTCCCTTAGTGGAATCCCAGGGAAACGTTTACTCCAGGCTTATACTATGAACTACAAAGGCCTCAAAGATAAGTTTATTTGGGTAAAAAGTGGGAAAAAGGTGCCCCAAAGTTATGTATGCATTGGATGGGGGCCATCGCTTCCCAATTTACTGAATGGATAACCCATTGTCGGTGTCCGACTTTGACTATGACAAGTAGATGATTTGGAGATCTGAGCCTTATCTATTATAGATGCCTTCTGGGAAGTAAAGGTTAAGGATTTACTAAACATAGCCGATGATCCAGAACAAATCTCTAACTTCTTGGGTAATGTTTATATGCCTTTTACTATACTCTAGAAATCTCTTTACTTCATTCCTCTAAACTCATTTGTTCATTCCTTTTCAGCTGAAATGAAGAGCCTTAAGCTGACGGAACAAAAGAAGTTAATGGCTGAAGCGAGGGCGAGGCGGGGAGAACAATTTTCCTCTAAGACTGACTTGTCTAATATTCAAACCCGGTGTCACGCACTAAATTTTTCTCCACCTCAAATCATTCATCTGCATTTACTAAATACAACAGCCAAGGACCAAAGAACAACTTGAATGTGTTAGTCATTTGGACAAGTTTACATATTGTTGTTATTGGAATATCTCAACGACTTTCATCATCATGCATGTCATACATCCCATTGGTTCTCATTCATCAATAAAGTCTAAGAGAAAGTCAAATATGGTTTTAACCCTCTGCATCCCTAAGAATAATCTTTTCATTCATTGCATATTGTCTTGACATGTTGATTAATATGGTTAGGATTGAGGTGGCTCGTGAGTTTTTGCACCATTTGTTATCCATTTGGATTGATGCTTAACATGTCTAAGGTTTTTGTTTGGCATTACATGGTTACCATGAGAAGTATGGAAACAATATTTTTATGAAATAAGTATAAATCTTTTGGATCTAATTACTTGGTTTAGGATTTTGTTTATATGCCATTTTCTTTGTTCTTATTGGCATATATTGAACCTTCCTAAGAGTTTAGTGGTCACTTCTAATGGACACAAGACATGAATTTAAAGCATAAGCATTATGTAAATAGTTTTTATTTTGCATTGATCTAGCTAAGTCGTATTAAAAAATGGAAAGAATGTCAAACATGATACACCAATATTCCATAAATATAAGTTTTTTAACATTTATATAAACACCCTAAGGCCTAAGTTGCTGTAAAAATTCCATTTGATATCCTTTCTTCATCTTCAAGTAAACTTCATGAGCCATTATTTCTATTGGCTCATAAACACGGACCTGCACCAAATGATATCAAGCAACATGCCTTTGCTACTATCCCCCAAGCATTATCATTACCATAGAAACCTCTCATAAAAAGTAAGATCAGGTTACACAGACTTTGCTGGTTACATACATCAAAACAAAAACAAAAAGGAAAATCAAGATGAAAAAGGCCAGCACAACCTAATTTTTCTTGCTACCCTCTCACAAACAGCGCCTACATCAAAATGAGAACAATTCACCCATCTCCTTTGACTGCAAGCTTGTCTTTCCTATCTCATCCAAAACCACTGCAGAGTTTCTTCCGCAATCACACTAAAGAACCCTATTACACAGGCATAGCTAGACTTCAACAACTTTCATACAGTAAGAGCAATGAATCTCTCCCATAATAGAGTTGCAATAACAAGTCAATAAATAAAAAAAGAAGGAATTTACCATGATCATAGCAGTAATGGTTGGAACTATTTTGGCAGACCTAACACATAGCACAAACCATCAAGTTATCTCAACCCACCTACATAAACTACACATTGAAGCTAGCAGAAATATACCTGAACGCATCGCATGCTCGAAGATACAATAGAGTCGCCATCGAACTTTATTTATTCCCGAAGGAAAGAGAAAACATCGATAAAACCCAGGGGAAGAGAGAAAGGGTAAGGAAGTCGGTTATGTACGGGGAAGGTATTGACACCTCTCACATCCGTTGTACTCAACGGAAACCATTTTGATTATTCTATGCTCGGATGGGTGTTTCTATCTACAGGTTACTCCCGAAAGGATAAAGGGAAAAGGAAGATAATAGATAGAGTGCTCGATGAGGATTAGGGCCTTCATGCCTACGTATCCTTATAGTGCGATAAGGAATTCAGAGCTTCATAGTTCGTGTAACTAAAGGCGGGAGATCAAAAGAAGAGTGATAACAAATATGGTTTGACCCAAGGGATAATCTGGTTTGAACACAAAAAGGGATAAAATTTGAACTAGAGAGTAAAGGTGGCATGAACCAATATATGAGGGGCCAAAGCATGAACCACTATATGGCGGGCCCGAAAATAAAGGGAATTAAGTGTTTGACAATAAGCTAAACAACTCTCGGTTCAAAGGCAGACACTGGATGGAGCTCAAAGAAATAATGTATTTGGCTCAAATAGATAGGTATATCTCATGAAGTGAATGATTGGTAGAAGATATTGAATATAGGTAATGAATAGTGAATAATGGATATGAATGGAAGGATAGAGAGAAATAAATAAGGTGGAAAGAAATGAAAGGTTTGGTAAAAGTGAAATAAGGGTATAGTTTAGAACCAAAGATAAAGGTATTATTGGAATCCATAAAGGAAATTGTATTTGAAACCTAAGAGTAAAGGTGGCATGAACCAATATGTGGGGGCCAAGGCATGAACCACTATATGGTGGGGCCGAAAACAAAGAGAATTAAATGTTTGGAAATAAGCTAAACATCTCTTGGTACAAAGGTGGACAATTGTCCTAAAAAGGTATATATGGAATCCCAAAGAAATATGGTATTTGGTTTCAAAGAGAAACAACATGTCACTAAGATGAATGGTCATGATTGAAGATAAATGATAATGGTTCATGAAAGATATGAATGGAGCCCTAAGGCAGGAGAAATAATAATTATGTTGTATGGAATGGGAAATAATAGTTAGGATGCTCGTCAAGGGTTCGAAGCCTTGTGCCTACGTATTCTCATTGTGCAATGAGAATGTCAGAGCTCTATAGTTCATGGAACTAAGACGCGCAAAGAAAAGGAAGGTTTGATAGAATTGGTGTTTAAACCTGACAAGAGATGCAAATGGTTGTTGAACCAATGATAAAGATAAAGGTGATATAAGTGAGAAAATGGTGTTTTAACCGGGTGATGGTGTTTAAACCAAATCATGAATGAAAGTGGTGTTTAAACCAAAGGGTTGTGAATGAAAGTAGTGTTTAAACTAAATGGTGATGTTTAAACTGAATGGTTGGATAAAAGTGGTGTTTAAACCGAAGGGTCTGGTGTTTGAACTAGAAGAGTAGTATTTAAACCAAAGTGTAGGAATGATAGTGGTGTTTAAACTGAAAGGTGATGTTTAAACCAAAAGGGCAATATGGGTGTGGTGTTTAAACCAAAGAGTACGATGTTTAAACCTGAGAAATAATGTTTAAAACAAAAGATCAATGTTTAAACCAGAAAGGTGGTGTTTAAACCAAAAGGCCGGTGTTTGAACCGGAAAGGTGGTGTTTAAACCAAAAGATCGGTGTTTAAACCGGAAAGGCGGTGTTTAAACCAAAAGATCGTTGTTTAAGCCGAAAAGGTAGTGTTTAAACTAAAAGGCCGGTGTTTAAACCAGAAAGGCGGTGTTTAAACCAAAAGGTCGGTGTTTAAACCGGAAAGGTGGTGTTTAAACTAAAAGGTCGGTGTTTAAACTCGAACGGTGGTGTTTAAACCCAAAGGCCGGTGTTTAAACAAAAAAGTTGGTGTTTAAACAAGGTCAGTGTTTAAATGGGAAAGGTGGTGTTTAAACCAAAAGGTTGATGTTTAAACCAGAAAGGTATTGTTTAAAAAAAAGGTCGGTGTTTAAACTAAAAAGATGGTGTTTAAACCAGAAGGTCGGTGTTTAAACCGAAAAGGTGGTGTTTAAACCAAAAGGTCTGTGTTTAAACTGGAACGGTGGTGTTTAAACCAAAAGGTCGGTGTTTAAACCGGAAAGATGGTGTTTAAACCAGAAAAGTGGTGTCTAAACCAACATAGAAAGTGAAATATGACTTGCAAAGGAGAATTGTAGTGTTGAAGGTGAAAGGTTTGTATGTTGCCATAGGACAGAAGAATGTCTTTGGCTGATTATAATTATAAAATTTGTGTTACGAGTTTAATCATTGGTACTTAGAGGTGTTAGAACAAGATTTTGATTCTGCAATATATCTCTAAGTTTTGATGGTAACAAAGAATGAAACAATTTGGTACCCTAATAATTTTCTTAAGTGTGCAAGATTCTAAGTTAAAATGACTCTGATGAAACGAATATTTGGCATCTTCGTTAGTCCAGAAACGTTGACCCAACACAAAGAGAAATCTATCTAACTCTGAACATAATACATCTGAAGAGCAATCAACTGAAGAATTTGACTATGTAGTTCAAGCTCTAATTCTAAAGACTCTGGAAGAGATATCTGAAGACTCTGCAAGAGTTATCTAAAGACTTTACAATAAGATATCTAGAGACTCTAACTCTGAAGACTCTGATCATGCTCACTGACACATGCTCAAAAACACGCCATCAGATACCACCTGATCAGAAACTTAAGCTAGAAGCATTTAAATTGTAGTATAATTCTTTTTAAGGAAACAATAGATTATACTCCAAGACTGATATGGAAAGAACAAGAAATTTACTAACCTTAACTCCCACGGATGGCACGAAATCTCTATTGATTTTCCCCTAACGGTATCATCTCAAGTGCTATATAAAAGACTCCTTACAACTTGCTGAATACACAACTTTGACACAATAATATTCTCATACTCAAAATATTTTTCACCATCATTGTTGTAAGAAATATGTTCCATACAAGAGTTTTTTTCTCAATAGTGTGTGGTTGTCTTTCTTTGTTCTTAAAGTGTGTTTATACTGCTTGTCTAGAAGCATCTAGCCAAACATTTGTAATTCTTAAAATTGTTTATGATTCCTCAAGTGACTTGTTTAGGTCTGTAGACTTAAGAGGGCTAAGAGGTTGTTGAACTCTTTGACGAATTTTGTAATTTGTTGAGATTATAGGATTAAGTCCTTATTAAAGGCGAAATCACCTTGGTCGGGTGGACTGAAGTAACTTTGAATTTCAAGCGAACCAGGATATATCATTTTGTGTTGTTATTAATTATTATGTGTGTGTTATTGCAAAAAGATTTTAATTCCTGTGAAAACAATTCAAACTACTCTTTCTTGTTTTTCTCTACCTTCAATTGGTATCATAACTTCGACTCTGCTATTGATTTTTGAATTAAACACTTAACCGTGTAGAGAGACCCAGGGTGAGGAAAACTTCATGGCTAACACAAATGAAAGATATAGCTACAATGCAAAACCTCCAGTTTTTGATGGAGAAAAAGTTGACTACTAGAAGGACAAAATTGAAAGTTTCTTCCTAGGCTACGGTGATGGTCTATGGGATATGGTTATAAATGGTTATGAATCACCCATTTATGCAATTGGTACTCCTATTCCAAGAATCATCATAAAGCAAGAACCATTTTGTTAAACGCTATTTCCTATAATGAGTACAAGAAGATAACCAATAGGGAAATGACCAAAGAAATTTTTGACTCCTTGAAAATGACGCACGAAGGTAACAATCAAGTTAAAGAGAATAAGGCGTTGGCCTTAATTCATAAGTATGAAGCATTTAGAATGGAAGATGATGAAGTTGTTGAAGTGATGTTCTCAAGGTTCCAAACCTTGGTTGCAGGAATCAAGGTTCTGGACAAAGGATATACTACATCATATCACATCAAGAAGATAATTAGAAGTCTTCCCAAGAAATGGAGACCTATGGTTACTGCTCTGAAGCTATCCAAGGATCTGAACAACATAAGTCTTGAAGAACTTATCAGCTCCCTCAGAAGTCATGAAATAGATCTAGAAGAAAATGAACCTCATAAGAAAAGCAAATTTGTTGCTCTAAAGTCTAGATTAGAAAGAAGAAAGCTAGAAAGAAACAAAGCCTTTCAAGCTGGAGAGGAAGAAGCTGATGACTATGAGAATGAAGATTCTGATGAGGAAACCAACTTCAGAAGGCCCAAAAGTGTTTACTGTTAGGATATTCTGAACGCTCTAAAGGCTACAAAATCTTTAACACAGAAACATGAATTATTGAGGAATCAATTCATGTTAGATTAATGATAATCTTGACCCTGAAAAGTCAAAGATAGTTGAGAAATTTGCAGATCTGAAGATCAATCTTTCAGAATCTAAAGACTTTGTCTCTGAAGAAAAAGACTCAGAAGGAAAAGCCAAAGAATCTGAAGAAATGACTCAACCAGAAGCAATAGTTGATCTAGCTCTTCAGAAGAAGAGAAGATCAAGAACTTCTCATTCTGAAAAACTGATTCTGGGAGACAAGAATGCTCTAGTCAAAACTAGATCCTCATTCAGACCTTCTGAAGAAACTCTTATAGGTTTGGTGCCTCTGATAGAACCCACATCCATTGATGAAGCTCTTCTAGATAATGAATGGATTATGGCCATGCAAGATGAACTGAATCAATTCACTAGAAACGACGTTTGGGATCTTGTTCAAAAACCAAAAGGCTTCCATGTCATTAGAACCAGATGGGTTTTTAGAAACAAGCTGAATGAGAAAGGCGAAGTTGTCAGAAATAAAGCTCGATTGGTAGCACAAGGTTATAGTCAACAAGAAGGTATAGATTAGATAGAAACCTTTGCTCCAATTGTCAGGTTAAAGTCTATTCGTCTTTTAATTTCTTTTGCAGTCAATCATAACATCATCCTTTATCAGATGGATGTTAAGAGTGCATTCTTAAATGAATATATTTCTGAAGAAGTATATGTGTATCAACCTCCTGGTTTTGAAAGTTCTCAAAATCCTGATTTTGTTTTTAAACTGAAAAATCTCTGTATGGTATAAAGCAAGCTCTAAGAGCATGGTATGATAGACTAAGCAACTTTCTGTTGGAAAATAATTTTACTAGGGGGAAGTGGACACATCTCTCTTTTGAAAAACCTTCAAGAATGACATTCTGGTTGTGCAAATATACATTGATGATATTATTTTTGGTTCTGCTAATGCGTCGTTGTGCAAGGATTTTGCCAAGTCTATGCAGGCAGAATTTAAAATGAGACTGATGGGAGAACTTAAGTTCTTTATGGGAATCCGGATTGATCAAAGACCAGAAGGCACTTATATTCATCAAAGTAAATATACAAAGTAACTTCTGAAGAAATTCAACTTATCAGAATATAATCTAGCAAAGACTCCAATGCATCCTACATGCATTCTGGAGAAAGAAGAGGTAAGCAGTAGGGTACATTAGAGCTATTCAGAGGTATGATAGGTTCTCTTTTATATCTAACCGCTTCTAAACCTGATATCTTATTTAGTGTTTGCTTATATGCTCGCTTCCAATCAGATCTTAGGGAAAATCACTTAACTATTGTTAAGAGAATCTTTAGGTATCTAAAAGGTACTACTAATCTTGGTTTGTTTTATAGAAAATCAAGTGAGTATAAATTAGTAGGCTATTGTGACATTGACTATGCTGGAGATAGAATTGAAAGAAAAAGTACTTCTGGAAGTTTCCAATTTCTGAGAGATAACTTGATCTCATGGTCCGACAAGAGATAGTCAACAATTATGCTCTCAACAGCCGAAACTGAATATATTGCTGCTTCTGGGTGCAACGCTCAAATACTCTGGATGAAGAGTAAGCTAGAGGATGCTCATATATCTGAGAGGAACATTCATAGTCTCTATGGTAATACTTCTGCTATTTGTTTATCTAAGAATCCTATCTTGCATTCTAGGGCTAAGCATATTGAAATAAAACATCACTTTTTACGTGATTATGTTTAGAAGAGAATTTTTCACCTAAAATTTGTTGATACAGACCATCAATGGTATGATATATTTACAAAACCCCTTACTGAAGATAGATTCATATTCATTCTGAAAAACCTATTTATGAAACCGTGTCCAGAATGAAAAGATGTATTTCAGAATGTTAAGTCTTTAGAACTCTATATTAGATTCTGAGCTTTCTGAAGTAAGAAAGTTTCATGAATCAGAAAGGTTCTGATCAAAAGAAATCTTATCGATTTGTCTTCCTGATTTTGAAAAATTGTTGTATTTAATGGTTGTTTTGTTGTTTGAATTCATGTGGTACTTAGTGGCGACAGTTGTCCCACTTTCTGAGCATGCATGATAAAAGCATGACACACTGGGTTTAACAATTCTTGGAATTAGGTCTAAACCTTTACACTTCCCCCTATGACTGCGCACTCCTTCTTGTCATCATTATAAAACAATTTATTTAAACTCACTTCACTCACATTTTCAGACTACGCGCATAACTCTCCCACACTTTTAAGTTTTCAAACTTTAAACAACCTCTCTCTCTCTCTCTCTCTCTCTCTCTCTCCCCCCTCTCTCTCTCTACAACCGCTCTTCACCTTCATCTTCATTTTCATCCTCTTCAAATAAAATGGTAGAACAACAACAATCTTCAAAGGCAACTGAAAGCAACAACATGTTGGAAGGAATTTCTGAGTTAACTCTTCACACTCTAGTCAATGAGTTAACTGTGCTGTGTGAAACCATCGTTGATTTCAAAAACCTAAAGTATAATGGTTTTGATTTCATTGAAATGTTGAATGTTCAAGGATGGAACACCTTCTTCGAGAGACTCACATGCCCAGTTTACCCTGTGTTGGTAAAGTTGTTTTTGGGTTCATGCAACCGTTGAAAGGGAAACCATAACTTCCTATGTCATGAATAGGAAGATCGTCATCATTGAGAAGTCCACTGCGGACCTTATTGGTCATGATGGAAAAGGAAATAAGGTTCACAATGCAACCATCATTTCTAAGAGAGATGTTGATATTTCTCCTGTTATATTCAAAGAAGAAACAAATTTTGCTGATGAAAAGGGTCTTAGTGCTAACGAATTAACAAGGAACCTAAGGGTTTAGTTCAAGATCATTTTGGGTGCATCAACCATAGGCCCAGTACAAACAGTTATGACAACATCAACACATGTCAGAAAATCATGTTATTTCTTCTGGAAAAGGGTGTCAAGCTGGGACTTCCATCACTTCTGTTTAAGTTCATAAGGGGTTCTATCAGAGAATCCAGAACTGGTGGATCATCCAAGAAGGCTAGGAGCAAGTTCATTTCCAATGGAAGATTGATTCCAGATATTCTGGTGGAAAGCAGTCTGGTGGATGACCTTCTGGTAAAGGACGCTGGTAAAGTATTTTGGGGGAAGAATTTGAAGAGTATGGGTCTTATCTCCAAATTTAGAAGATCGGATGTCATGCTAACTAAGGATGATATCTATGGTATAAGAAATCTTGAGAACTACCCTACATTCACCAAAATTGACCCTCCACAGGTTCTGATGGCTTACTTGGAAAGCTTTCTGAAGGATGGAATTGAACCTTTGGTAGATCCATTTAACCTTCCGGAAACTTGCCCAGATGTTCATGGAAAGAGAAAGAAAGAGTTCAGAGGCGAAGGATCTTCTAGGGGTCAGAAGACGAAGAAGATTGTTATCTTTCAGGATGAAGATGGGGTGCCTGTAAGTGAGCGCTAGAAGGCCATGATTCTGAAGGATACTTGTGGGGTCGTCCAGTCTTCAAGAGTTTTCGGTATGCTTCCTTCTGATAACACTTCTTTAGCCTTTGATTCAATTTCTTCTAGAATCTTACCAATTCCTCATCCATCTCAATCCACTATTTCTAAGTCAATTCCAATCCCACCACCATAATCAAATCCACAAATATCAACACCTACGATAGAAATTCCACCACCAATATCTAATCCCATAAAAGAAACATATGTTACAGAAAGTCCAATTGTAGCGGTAAATTCATGACCATCAAGCTATGGATGAGCTTAACGTCAATAAAACCAAAGTCACCACCGTGCTTTTATTGTTTCCAAAGGAAAAGGGAAAAGTACGAACAAAACCCAAAGATAAGAAGTTTTCAAATCAAAACTAATAAAATTCCAGAGATTACAGGTAAGGGGGTTGGTTACACAGAGGGAAGGTGTTAGCAACCAAAGTGTCATAGGTACTCCTAGGGAGCCCTTCTTTATGTGTGTATGTGTTTTTTGGTATAAAAGATGTTAAAGAAAAATAGAGTGTGGGGATGAGAAAAGAATTCATTGGTTATATTTTTGTGTTTGACAAGACCTTCAGACTTGTGCCTACGTACCGACATGAAAATGAGGGATCAAAACCTCGTAGTTCGTGGTAACAATTTCAAAGTTGGTAAATTGCTTTTAACAAAAGGTTAATAAGAAAGGCACAAAAGGCCCAAAACTTTGAATGAAGTTGTTAGTTCTTTTTGTATTTTGAAATTTTAAGTCAATATGATTAGATTTATTTACAAGTTTGATTTAAGAAAAGGAGTTTGAAAATTCAATGGCATAAGGCCAAAGTTTCTACTTGAAGTAAGGTCCAAGTTTGAAATCACAAGCAAATAAAGTTTTTTAAAAGGGGGAAAGATTTTGAAATTTAAGAAGTGGGAGGAAATGAAGAGACTAATCCTAAGCATAAAATTAAAATTTAAGAGTTGAAAAGATCTGACCAATGAGATGCAATCCAACAGACAAGAATGTCATATAGAAAACCCACTTTCCCTTTGGACTTTGAATCAAGAAATAATCGATCAGGAAATTAGCAATATCATACATCATGAAGATCAAGGTATCAAATAAAGATAGCCACATCCAAGCAAGCAAATCCATAGCTAGCAGTCTTCTTTGTCTTCTCATGTATCAGATGCAATGCTCCTTGATCAACTCAGAAGAAAGCATTAGACACAAGATCAAAATAACTGTTTGCATCAAGATAATGTAGCATATGAATTCAAATAAAACCCCAAGACTTGCATCAGATGAAGGCTTAGTTCATAATAACTTGATTTCAGAATGTTGGCATTGGCCAAGTCCTTTTTGCACAGGGAATATTGCCTAGTCCTAAGTCCAATAGTTTAGATCAAGATCAACAGTCCACCAAACATTTTTTTAGGGTTTTTGTTGTTTATTAGATGTTTTAAGGTCCTAAGACCACAAAAAAAATCAAAAGGGCACAAACAAAATATAATCATAAGATATGGCTCAAATAAGCAAAGTGAAAATGACATAAACATAAACAAGTTAAATGAAATGTAAATGGAAATGAATGATAAATGACTAAAAATTAAATTTCATAAAGTAAATTAATTGAAAGTAAAGCAATATTAATAAGAGTTAGTCAAATGTTAGTCAAGGTTAATTGAATGTTAGTAGTGTTTTTTCTTTTTAATGGATTAAGTCATTCTTTGGAGAACACTCAACCATCTAATCACAAGCATGGATCCTTGAACCAAGACATCTTCCATAGGTAAGAAAAAAGGCCAAGTTTCCACACAATACCATGAAAGATTGGAGACTTATAATCTCACTTACTAGAATGCTATGCCTTTAGGGTCAAATTTAGCTCTATGTTGAGCAATCGTAATTGGACTTATCTAGAAGTCACAACTATCTGAAGTCGGGCAATAAAAATTTAGGTGTTAATGCATGTTAGAGATTTGGTATCATGAACCAAACTGCTAAAACATACCACACACTAAAATAAAAGATCAAGAAGGATGGACCTATCTGATCCATACTGTAAGACCCCAATTTTGACCCTAAGATCCCTCATGCAATTTCATCATAAGCATTAGCATTGGGATAATACCTTGGCATTCTCCTTACCCCTCTTTAATTGGGTTTGTTTTAGGAGATATCACCAAGCACTATGTGATTATATCATACTTGTATATCATCATTTTACTAACCAAAATACAAAAATATGTTTTTGCATTTGCCTAACTCTTTTGTAGGTAGGGCATGATCTCCATTGATTTATCAAGTTCATATTTAGGGTTTGAGACCCTCATGACAAAGAGCACAACCATGAATTGATCCAATAATGGTTATGAGCATCATATATGATTCCCAATGACCTCTACATGTTATATTGATCAATTATTCTTCAAGAGTTTGAAGGTGATTTGCCTTGGAAACCCTAGTTTGACTAGGTATCTTAAGTAACTTCTCCAACAAGCTATCTCACCAATTGGTCAAATTTCTCAAGGGACACTTCAAAATTAATCATGTTATGCATATATGATCTACCATGAGCCTAAAAAGTCAAGAGAATTGAAGGTTAGCAAGTTGGTTGGTGGTGGTTGGCCACATGATATCATCTAATCAAAACTGGGTCTCCTTAGACATTATCTCCTACAATTTTCACCATATGAAAATTATTCCAATAGAAAGGTTACTCTAAATGACATTCCAAAAAACTTTCATGTTGAGACCTATAGCTAGTTTTACTTGAAAAAGCATTTTCTATGTTGAAACATTATAGGTCATTTTGTATAAACCCTAATTTCAAAGTCAACTTCCGAAGGCCATAACTTGCTCAACTTTTATGATATTAAAGATTTCCAAGTTTCAGAATATAATTCAAGATGTCTACTTCAACTTTGATGTTTGGAGGGAGAGCTAATTCAACTTTTACGAGCATGTGATATGAGGATACATTATAGGTCATTTTTGACCTATACCATTGAACAAGTGATTTTTCTCAACTTCAAAAATGCATAACTCTATCATTCTAAATCCAGAAGACAAGAAATTGCTGACCATTTTGAAAGAATTTGAAAGATTTACAACTTTGATACAGACACTTTTCTCATTTGAATCTCACATAAAACGTTAAGCAAGGTGGAATATTGAGATATATGGCTTGACACTTAGAAAAAATTTCAACATGTTGAAATTTCGAAACTTCCACCTCAAAATTCTCCATGTTCCAAGCTCCAAATGAAAAAGTGTTGAACATCAAACTTATTCCCCTTGATCCAAGATTTCCAAAGAACCCAAGTTCATGCATTTTGGATGAAGATTGCTAGGTCTGCACATGGCTTTAACAGGGCTGCATCATTGGAAAGAATCAAATGTACAATCTTCATTTCAGCTTGCCTTGCCATTCAAGCTTCACTCAGACTTCAATTTACATCATTTTGGACCTTAATGCATTACATCATGGGCCTGTACATGCCCATGCACTCGTGCCATTCACATTGCTAATTTTGGAAAGATTTTGAAGTGTGCAAATATCATTCCCTTTACCTATAAATGGAAGGCTTATGAGCTCATTTGAATCACACCTTGTGTGCCATCTTTGCTCTCCAATTTAAACCCTCTCATTCTAAAGGAAAACCTGAGAAATTTCAATTTGAAATTTGAGTTTGAATCTCAACTGTTGGAGATTCAAGAACTCCAGGATCCACAACCTTGCAACCTCTCCAATCACTTCCTATTAGCTCCTCAAGTGTGATCAGATCGTGTTTGAAGCAAGCAACATCAAGTTCTGCATAACATTGAAGGTGATTTTCAGAAAACTTCATCTCTTCGATTCTCACTAAATTCTACTCAATTCTCTTGGATATTTGGTTGTCTGAAGTCCTACCAATGTAGGCAAGAAGATTGAGTTGCTTAGAGGTCAAATCGAAGCAACTCAGTTGACACACCTTAAAATTCAACTCCTCATATCTTTTTATATATTTGGAGTTAGTTGAAATTGAGGTCAGATTCATGCTCTACGCCATTTTTTCTTTCAGATCATGTCCTCCTTTTTTATTTTGGTGATGGTTGAGGGTGGACCAGTCCGGTGAGGTCCACCGGAGAAGAAGGCCGAAGTTACAGCTCCGGCAGTGTGTTGGCACGTCTCCCGGCCATAGGATCCAGTTGAAATGTTTTAATCTCACGCGTTGGTTCTGATTACCATCCCTGTGGCGCATTGACTTAAGTCCATGGTGGAAAGCGCGCTGAGGACCACTTGATCTGCCACCTCAATTTATGAGGGAGATCAAGTGGCTCACGTTTTTTTTTATTTTCCTGATTTTTATTTTTATTCATTTGGTTTTTATTAATTCATATTAATTTTAATATTGATCCAAAAAATATGAGAGTTTCACCAAAAAATTTCAAATAATTTCCGCTTTCATATTTCGAATTAAAATTATTTTTTGGATCATTATTAATATTTTTCATGATTTAATTGATTTTGTGTTTGTTTTTAATTGTTTAAAAAAACTTTTAAGTCTTTAAAAATTATGAAATTTTTTCTCCAAGGTCCTTTGACCTTGTTTAACCTATGATAAATCTTATGGCCATTTCTTTGGCGTTTTGATGAGGTTTTAGGAATTTGACAAACCATATTTAATTTAAATGTATTATTTTAGTGTTTTTAAATTGAATAAATACCAATTAATTGTGTTGACCATTTTCGATGACTTGTTTGAGTTTGACTCTTGTTGTTGGGCCTTGGTCAAGGTTGATTTGACTTTGTAAAGTTAATATCATCGGATTTAGGGGATTGATGGAATGTACATTCCATCTCCCAAAATGAATGGATGATATTAATTTGGTAGAAGTCCTCCTTTGACCAATTTGAGTTTTGATCCATCCCCCTCCCTCTTCATCTCATTCCCATTCTTTATGCATTCATCTCATTTGGCCTATGATATCTCAAAGTCTTAAGGCTAGTCGATTGCAAAATCAACATAAGTATGGATGAGATTAGGCCACCTCTTTTACATATTCTTTTTGTGTGTGGTATGTTTCATGAGCATAGTCCATTATACTATGTCTCTAACATGCATTAACACCAAAATACTATTGCCCGACCTAAAATAGTTGTGACTTTTACATAAGTCCAATTACGATTGCTTAACATGACGCTAAATTTGTGACACAAAAGGCATAGCATTCTAGTTAGTGAGATTGTAAGTCTCCCCTCTTTCATGGTATTGTGTGGAAACTTGGCCTTTTTTCCTTCCTTTGGAAGATGTCTTGGTTCAAGGATCCATGCTTGTGATAAGTGGGTTGAGTATTCTCCAAAGAATGACTAAAAAATAAAAAGCAAAAACAAAACAATACTAACTTCTAACTCATTAACAACTAACTTTTAATTTCAAGTCACTTACTTTAATGTCATTTAATTTTAGTCTTTATTCATTTGCCATTATTCATACCATTCTAATTGTTTATGTTAATGCCATTTTCACTTTGTCCACTTGGACCATATTGTGCGATATATTCCATTTTGTGTATACTTTGTTTGTTTGTGTGGTCTTTGACCATTAATGTACATAATAACAACAAAAATCCTAAAAAACTTTTGTGCGGATTGTTGACTTGATCTTGGACAAATGGACTTAGAATTTAGGCAACATTCCTATGCTAAAAGACTTGGCCAATGCCAACTTTTTGTGAAACCAAGGGCTTGCAATTTAAAACTTTATCTGATACATCTTTGAAGATCCCTTTGTGTTCATCTATAACATCATCATTGTGAAACTGTTATTTTGAACCCGTGACTTGTGGAATTCATCTGTTACATGGGCTATATTGAAGAAGATCATGGAGTGGCTAAGCTTCGATGTGGCTATCTTTCTTTGATGCCTTGCTCTTCAAGATTGATAAGGTTGTGCATTTGTGTGTTGCTTGTTTCTAAATGTCCAAGGGAATTTGAGTTTCTATTGACATTCTTGTCTATTGGATTGCTACCCATTGGTCAGATCTTTTCAACTCTTAACTTTTAGTTTTGTGTATAGGGTTAGTCTCTTCATCTCCTCCCCATTTCTTTAATTTTAAAATCTCTCCCTCCCTTTTAAAATCTTCTTTGATTGAACTAGTTTTGTTCTAAACTTTGACCATTTTGCAAAAAGATAGAAACTTTCGCCTTATGCTATTGAACTTTCAAACTTTCTTTTCTTAATCAAACTTATAAATAGATCTAATTATACTTGACTTACACTTTCAAAAAGCCAAAAAGAACTAACTCATTCAAACCATTTTTGGGCCTTTGTGCCTTTCACACTTAATTTTTGTTAAAAGCAATGCATCCATTTTGAAATTTGTATCACGAACTACGACGTTTTGATCCCTCATTTTTATGTTGGTACGTAGGCACAAGTCTGAAGCTCTTGTCAAACACAAAAATATAATTAATTAATTCTTTTCTCAGCCCCCCATTCTATTTGTTTGTAAACATAATTTTGTACCAAATACATATGCACACAAAAAGGGCTCCCAAGGAGTACCTAGGACACTTTGGGTGCTAACACCTTCCCTCTGTGTAACAACCCCCTTACCTGTAATCTCTGACATTTTATTAGTTTTGATTTGAAAACTTCTTACTTTTGGGTTTTGTTCGTACTTTTCCCTTTTCCCTTGGAAACAATAAAAGCGCGGTGGCGACTCTGGTTTTATTGATCTCTAGTTTATCCATAGCTTGATGACCATGAATTAAGTGGCGACTCTGATGGGGAGTAGTCCCCAGTGGGTTTAGCCTACTTTTTATGTGTATATGTTTGTATATATGTGATGTTTGTATATATGTATGTGTGATATAATCTACTTGTTGTGCTTGGTGATCTCTGAGTGGTGAGATAAGGTCTAACCCGAACTTGAGTGCAATTGAGATAGGAGGATGGTATAGTCATGTTCGACTTGTGTGGGGTAGTCCTTAACAAGTTGGCTCGAGATCCATCTGCTCAGTGGAGACTCTTTTGGATTTGGAAATGTCACACAAGTATTTATGGTTAGGCATTGCTATCTCTAATTTGGGTCCGAGAAGTTGAGGACCGTAGAACATTTACCCCCTCTTGGCCTATTTAGGACTTAGTGCGGAAACTGTTCAAGTGTAGACTTGATAACAGTTGTTATGCGATGAGTTTCTGTTGAGAATATTATGGGTCACTGAGTTAGTCATCTTAACCTGTAATATCCGATAGATGGAATTAAGACTCTAGGAACATTTTAGAACATGATCTACAGGTTTTATCCTTAGTTCACTCCTTTGGGATGGTTCTTACCCAGACTTCATGCTCGTGACTCACAACAAACCCTTGACTCTTGGTTGATCCAATCAAGTCTTGTCAATATCAATGGAACTTGGGTGTTGATAAGGTGTAAACCATAATCCACCAAAATGGATGATTGATCTTGACAATGACTTGATTCAGCCCTTGACCTTTGTTTGTTTGCCTTGTGTGGGATCCCTTATTTGTGATTATTGCATTCATGCATTCATGCGCATCATAACATTCATCACATGAAAATTTCAAGGAACTGAGGTATTATTTGCAAATATTTTCAGACCATGGATTATGGACGAAGGAACACTAAGAAGTACAGTTTCAAATGTCTCGACTTGAAAGAGTTAAGGAAGCTAGCATCTTTTGTATTATATCCCTTGGTCTTCAAACAACGTCATGGGAAGCTTATGTCCATCTTGTATATTGATGTGGTTGAAGGACTTTTGAGTGTATTGGTACAGTTCTATGATCCTCTCTACCGTTGTTTCACTTTCCTAGATTTTCAGCTTGTGCCTACCTTAGAGGAGTATTCTCATCTTTTAGGGATACCTGTGTCTAGTAGAGTACCTTTTAGTGGATTGGAGGAAATTCCCCGATCTAATCTTATTGCTGAAGCTCTTCACTTGAAGAAGTATGAGATAAAGGCTCATTGGGTGAAGAAAGGAGGGTTATTTGGGTTGCCATCTGATTTCCTCATCAAGGAAGCTACTGCTTTTGCTCAAGTCGATAGTGTGGATGCTTTTGAAGCTATCTTTTTGTTGCTCATTTATGGATTAGTTTTGTTCCCTAACATTAACGGTTTTGTTGATGTTAACGCCATTAGACTTTTCTTGATTGGGAATCCCGTGCCTACATTATTGGGTGATATGTATTTCTCTTTGAATCTAAGGAATTCTAAGGGTGGTGGAACTATCGTCTGTTGTATTCCTCTTCTGTATAAGTGGTTTATTTTGCACTTGCCTCAGGCATCTTCTTTTATGGAGAACAAACAATGTCTACGGTGGTCTCAGGGACTTATGTCTCTCACTAATGATGATATAGTTTGGTATGATCCGTCTTTGAGCAGTTTGGAGATTATTGATAGTTATGGTGAATTCTCTAATGTGCCTCTCATTGGTACACAAGGAGGAATTAACTACAACCCTGCTTTGGCTCATCGTCAACTTGGGTTTCCCTTGAGAGACAAACCTAATAACACTTTGTTAGAAGGTCTTTTCTATCAAGAGGGTAAAGATCCCTAACATTTGAAGCAGAATATTGTGCATGCTTGGCATAATGTGCATAGGAAAAGGAAGATCCGAGCTTGGTCCGTGCAACTGTGTAGCTTTGGAAGCTTATACTCTTTGGGTGAAGAAGAGAGCTTTGGAGTTGAAGATGCCTTATCCTTGTGAAAGACCTATGTCTATGGTTGTGGTTGAGCCATTAACTCTCCCTAAACGAGAAGTAGAGGAGTTGGAAGACGCGCTCACCAATATGTAGCAAGAGAAAGATATGTGGAAAGAGCGTTTTCGCGCTTTGAGCAAGAAGCATGAAGAGTTGCAGTTAGATTCTAAGGACAAAGACGCACTTATCGAGCTACTTGAAGACTGAGTGACGAAGAGACAGAGAGAGCCGGAGGTTTCATCTTCTAGCATGCCTCATCCTTTCATTGCTTGGAAGAAGATTGTTGATCAACTTGTCCTCGAGAAGACTCAGATGAAGGCTTCTTTTGAGACCGATATTCGACGCATCCGAACAAAGCACACGCCTTCAGCTAGGTCTTCTGACATTGTTGTTAGGGATCCTTAGGATAACTAGTCTCCTTTTCTCTTTTATTTTTTATTTTTGTTTCTGAAATTGTACTCAGTGTAATCCTTCCAATTATATAAATGAAAAGAGATTTTTGATCATATAAAAATTATTGCAATTATTGATAATATATATATATATATATATATATTATATATATATATATATATAATATAATATATAATATATATATATATATATATATATATTTATATATATATATTTGAAAATGATATAGTAAGTTCCTTGAAAATAAAAATAAATAAACAAGCATTGCAATTCACGCCTCATTTGCATAAGCAGGTTTCTCTTTCACCAGATGTCTCATTGGTGTTTCTTTTGTGCTTTGGCCAAGATGACTCATTGGTACAATACTCGCGCCAATCACCTCAAGATTATGGAGCATCTAGAGCAAGAGAACAGAGAACTGAAGGACGAGATCGCCCGACTGACTGCCATGATGGAGTTAGTGTTGGCTGCTCAGAGCCAATATTCTCCAACGCCTACAACTCCTCCTCCTCAGAGGACAGTTATTTTAGAGGTGGCTACCTCTAACGTGCCCGCTGCTACAGCTCACTTTACACCCACTATGCCTGCCAGATTCCCGTGGGGAATGCCGTCCAACTTTATGCCTGAAGGCTTTGCGCCTACTTTTTCTTCCATGCCGACATCTAGCCCGGTCATGTCTGTGCCACCTCCCGTTGTGCACACCTTACCTCGTGTAGAGGACACCATTTATCATTCCGAACCGTCTGAGGGTCTGAATGTCTATGAGAAAATGGATGAAATGAAGGATCAGTTTCTTGAGCCGCGCAAGGAATTGAAAACACTAATGGGTAAGGATTTGTTTGGGAAAAGTGCTGCTGAGTTGTGTTTAGTGCCAAATGTGAAGATCCCGGTGAAGTTCAAAGTGCCTGACTTTGAAAAGTATAAAGGGAACACATGTCGACTCAGTTATCTAGTGATGTATGCTTGCAAGATGTCTACCCAGATTGATAACGATCAACTGTTGATGCACTACTTCCAAGACAGTTTGATCGGTGCTGCGGTCAGATGGTACATGGGATTAGACAGTGCAAGCATTCACACTTTCAATGACTTGGGAGAGGATTTTGTCAAGCAATATAAGTACAACGTGGATATGGCGCCTGATAGAGACCAGCTGAGGTCTATGTCTCAGATAGATAAAGAAACATCTAAAGAGTACGCGCAAAGATGGAGGAACTTAGCTGCCCAGATCACTCCTCCTTTGGAGGAAAAAGAGATGACAAAGATCTTTCTGAAAACTCTGAGTTCATTTTATTATGAGCGTATGATTTCTAGTGCCCCTAGTGACTTTACCGAAATGGTAAACATGGGGATGAGGCTCGAGGAAGGAGTCCGGGAGGGACGTTTGTCGAAAGAAGAAGCATCGTCGAGTAAGAGGTATGGCAGTAATTTTTGGAAGAAAAAGGACAATGAAGCGAATGCAATAAGCAGTGGGAGGCAGAGGAGGCCTCAGATCAGAAGGAATCAACCACCCCGTCAACATCATCATCAAGTATCTTCAGTCATTCCAGTATTTTCTAATCATCAATCAGTACCAATTCAACAACAACAACAAAAACGTCAACAACGAACAACCTCAACAACGAACAAACACCTACAACAACATCAATACCAACAACAATCATCATCAGTAAAACTTTGAGAGGAAGAAGGTCTCTTTCGACTCGATTCCTATGTCTTATGCAGAACCCTATCCAACATTGGTTCTCAAGAACCTAATCCAACCGAGAAACCCGCCGCAAATTCCAAAACCACTTCCATGGTGGTACAAACCTGAACTCCGTTGTGCTTTTCATCAAGGAGCACCCGGACATGATATCGAGAATTGTTATCCGCTCAAGTATGAGGTTCCGAAGTTGATGAAAAGTGGAATAATGTCCTTTGAGGACCGTGCGCCGAACGTGAAAGCAAATCCATTGCCCGCCCATGGGAATTCTTCTATGAATATGGTGGATGGTTGTCTAGGCGAGTTTAAGGTTTTTGATGTTCGCTTTATCCGGAGATCCTTAGTGCAGATGCATAAGGACATTTGTTTGGTGAGTGATTGTGAGCACGACCACGATGGTTGTGCTGTTTGCAGTATTAATTCAAGGGGTTGTGAAGTTGTGAAAAGGGACATCCAACGGCTGATGGATGAAGGCATGATTCAAATTGTTCAATCCCGTCATGTAGATGACGATGTGAATATCATAGTGCCCATTTTCAAGCAACAAGAGAGATTGGTAATTCAGTACGACAACAACAACAGTAACAATGTCAGCAATAGGTCAGTATCACCGTTAGTTATATGGTTAGCGGGCCCAGTCCCGTATTCATCTGATAAAGTTGTATTGTATTAGTATAATGCTACAATGATAGAAGGTGGTCAAGAGGTCTCGTTGCCTATGACTAGCTCTGTAGTGAGCATTGCTGATGTTACCAAGGTGACCCGTAGTGGTCGAGTGTTTGGGCCGGTGTTCCCAAAGGATAAAGAAGAATCAGTTGTTAGTAAAAATATGGAAGTGCCTGTTATAGATCCAGTTGGTGCTTCAAAGGGTAACGATGATGATGAGGTGCTTCGTTTGATCAAGAGGAGTGAGTTTAATATGGTGGAGAAGCTGCTCCAAACCCCCTCAAAAATATCAGTGTTGTCTCTGCTCATGAATTCTGAAGCACACAGAGAAGCACTGCAGAGAGTTTTGGAACAAGCGTTTGTAGAACATGATGTTACAGTGGATCAATTCGATCATATCGTGGCTAACATCACTTCTTGCAATAATCTTAGCTTCTGTGATGAAGAACTCACTGAGGAGGGTAGAAATCATAATCTGGATATGCATATTTCTATGAATTGCAAAGAGGATGCTTTGTCAAATGTGCTTGTTGACACCAGGTCGTCACTTAATGTGTTGCCGAAGTCAACTCTGTCCAAGTTATTGTATCAAGGAGCGCCTATGAGGTATAGCAATGTAATCGTCAAAGCTTTTGACGATTCGCGCAAAACAGTTATTGGTGAAGTGGACCTTCCAGTTAAGATAGGTCCGAGTGATTTTCAAATTACTTTTCAAGTAATGGATATCCACCCGACCTACAGTTGTTTATTGGGAAGATCGTGGATCCACGAGGCAGGAGCTGTTACCTCCACTTTGCATCAAAAGCTTAAATTTGTGAAGAATGGAAAGCTTATGATCGTTGGCGGGGAGAAGGCGTTGTTGGTTAGCCACCTGTCAGATTTCTCTTATGTTGAAGCTCAGGATGAGGTTGGAACTCCGTTCCAAGCCTTATATATTATTATTGAAAAGAAAGTTGGGGCACATATGTCCTCATTGAAAGATGCAAGGAAGATTGTAGAAGAAGGCGATGTTGATCAGTGGGAGCGCATGGTAGAGGTCTCCGACAACAAAGGCAGAACCAGTTTGGGGTTCCAGTGAGGTTCATCAACCGCAAGGTCTGAAGATATGCAACTTAGCTTCCGTAGCGGAGGGTTCATTCATGGCAATGAACAACACTTAACCGCAGTGCTAGAGGATGACGAAGAGGAAGACTGCACCAATTTTGTGACGCATGGAAAGGCTTGCAACAATTGGACTTCTGTTGATATTCCTGTTATTTTGCATCGATCTAAGTAATTGCTTTTATATGTTTTAAAAATTCTTCTCCTATGCCTAAGGGAGAAGAGAACATTGTTGGGCATTTTTAAACTGATCATTAATAAAATTAATTCTATTTATCCATATCTATGATGTTTTGTTTTTACTTTTTGTTTTATTCTGAAAATGGTAATCACAAAAAACATAAATAAATAATATAATTGTCCATCTGCATAATATTTGGTCAAAAATTCACTTCTCTAAAATTAAAATATCAAATCATTATGCATGTTGGTTTCTAAACCCATTGAATACAATGATCCTTCTCCTTCTCCAAATTTTGAATTCCCTGTGTTTGAGGTCGAGGAGGAAAGTGATGAAGAAGTAAGTGATGAATTATCTCGTCTTCTTGAGCAAGATGAAAAGACCATTCAGCCGTTCGAAGAGCAGATTGAGCTAATCAACTTGGGTTCCGAGGATGATGTGAAGGAAGTCAATATTGGGTCTCGCCTGTGTCCAGATGCCAAGAAGGGGTTAATTGATCTTCTTCGAGAGTATTCAGATGTGTTTGCTTGGTCCTATCAAGACATGCCTGGTTTGGATTCTGAGATTGTGGAGCATAGATTTCCGTTGAAGCCAGAATGCCCGCCAGTCAAGCAGAAGTTAAGAAGAACGCATCCTGATATGGTTGTGAAGATCAAAGAAGAAGTGCAAAAGCAGATTGATGCCTGTTTCCTTGTGACCGCTGAGTATCCGCAATGGGTGGCTAATATTGTGCTTGTGCCGAAGAAAGATGGAAAAGTCCGCATGTGTGTCGACTATAGAGATTTGAATAAAGCCAGTCCGAAAGATGATTTCCCTCTACCACACATTGATATGTTGGTAGACAATACTGCTAAATTCAAAGTCTTTTCGTTTATGGATGGATTTTCCGGATATAATCAGATCAAGATGGCACCCGAAGATATGGAGAAGACCACATTCATTACACCTTGGGGAACATTCTGTTATAGAGTGATGCCTTTCGGTCTAAAGAATGCTGGTGCAACTTTCCAAAGAGCAATGACTTCTCTTTTTCATGATAAGATGCCTAAAGAGATTGAAGTATATGTCAATGACATGATTGCTAAATCAATTGATGAAGAGGAACATGTTAAGCATTTCTTGAAGCTATTCCAGCATTTGAGGAAGTATAAACTCCGCTTGAATCCCAATAAGTGTACTTTTGGTGTTCATTCTGGTAAGTTGTTGGGATTTATCGTCAGCGAGAAGGGTATTAAAATTGATCCTGCCAAGGTCAAAGCAATACAAGAGATGCCTGCGTCCAAAACCGAGAAGCAAGTCAGAGGTTTTCTCGGCCGCTTGAATTATATCTCGAGATTCATTTCTCACATGACTGCCACATGTGCGCCTATATTCAAGCTTCTTCGGAAAGACCAGTCTTATGATTGGACCGAAGACTGCCAGAAATCTTTTGACAGTATCAAGGAATATCTTCTTGAGCCTCCGATTTTGTCTCCGCCTGTTGAAGGAAGACCATTGATCATGTATTTGACTTGCTTGATGAGAGTATGGGTTGTGTTCTTGGTCAGCAAGATGAAACGGGAAAGAAAGAATTTGCAATTTACTACCTCAGTAAGAAGTTCACCGACTGTGAGACTCGATATTCTATGCTTGAGAAGACTTGTTGCGCATTGGCTTGGGCTGCTAAGCGTCTGCGTCAGTATATGTTGAATCATACCACTTGGTTGATATCCAAAATGGATCCGATCAAGTATATATTTGAGAAGCCTGCTTTAACTGGGAGGATTGGCCGTTGGCAGATGTTGTTATCAGAGTATGATATCGAATACCGATCTTAGAAAGCGATCAAAGGTAGTATCTTGGCTGACCATTTGGCTCACCAACCGATTGAAGATTACCAGTCAGTGCAGTATGATTTTCCTAATGAAGAGATCTTGTACTTGAAAATGAAAGATTGTGATGAACCATTGCTTGAAGAAGGGCCATAACCTGGTTCCCGTTGGGGGATGGTATTTGATGGAGTTGTTAATCAATATGGAAATGGCGTTGGGGCAGTGATCATTACTCCTTAAGGCACGCATCTACCATTTACAGCTAGATTGACTTTCAAGTGTACAAACAACATGGCAGAATATGAAGCTTGCATTATGGGGCATGAAGAGGCCATGAATCTCATAATCAAGTATTTAGATGTCTTCGGAGATTCCACTTTGGTTGTGAATCAGATCAAAGGTGATTGAGAGACAAATCAACCCGATTTGGTACCGTATAGAGATTATGCAAGGAGGATTTCAACTTTCTTTACAAAGGTTGAGTTCCATCGTATTCCTCGAGATGAGAACCGGATGGCAGATGCTCTTGCAACATTGGCGTCAATGATTGAAGTGAAGTATTGGAATGAGGTTCCCAATTTGTCTGTGATGCGTCTTGATAGACCAACTCATGTGTTTGTTGTTGAAGAAGTCAGAGATGAGAAGCCGTGGTATTATGACATCAAATTTTTCCTCCAAAGTCAAATTTTCCCGCCTGGGGCATCTTTGAAAGATAAGAAGACTTTGAGAAGATTAGCCGGCAATTTCTACTTGAATGGTGATATACTGTATAAGAGAAACTTCGACATGGTTTTGCTCAGATGCATGGATAGACACAAAGCAGACTTGTTGATGACTGAAGTGCATGAAGGTTCCTTTGGTACTCATTCCAATGGACATGCAATGGCGAAGAAGATGTTGCGAGCAGGTTACTATTGGCTGACAATGGAATCTGACTATTGCAAGTTTGTGAAGAAATGCCACAAGTGTCAAATATATGCAGATAAGATTCATGTTCCTCCGACACTATTGAATGTTATTTCTTCCCCATGGCCCTTCTCCATGTGGGGAATTAATATGATTGGGATGATTAAGCCCAAAGCTTCAAATGGACATTGTTTCATTTTAGTGGCAATTGACTACTTCATAAAATAGGTTGAAGCGGCATCGTATGCAAATGTAACCAAGTAAGTTGTTGTAAGGTTTATCCAGAATCAGATCATATGCCGTTATGGTGTGCCAAGCAAGATCATTACTGATAATGGATCGAACTTGAATAACAATATGGTAGAAGATCTTTGCAAAGACTTCAAGATTGCACACCATAATTCTTCTCCCTACAGACCCAAGATGAATGAGGATGTTGAAGTTGCGAATAAGAACATCAAGAAGATTATTCAGAAGATGGTTGTGACATATAAGGATTGGCATGAGATGCATTTGCTTTGCATGGGTATCGTACATCCGTCCGCACTTCAACTGGGGCAACCCCTTTTTCTCTTGTATATGGTATGGAAGCAGTGCTCCCCATAGAGGTTGAGATTCCTTCATTGCGTGTGCTCATGGAATCCAAGTCGACTGAGGCTGAATGGTGTTAGACCAGGTTTGATCAACTGAATTTAATTGAAGAGAAGAGATTGACTGCCATGTGTCATGGTCAGTTATATCAGCAGAGAATGAAGAAAGCTTTTGATAAGAAAGTCAGACCTCATGTGTTCAGAGAAGGTGACCTTGTGCTCAAGAAGATCCTGTCGTTCAAACCAGATTCTAGGGGAAAATGGACTCCTAATTATGAAGGCACATATGTTGTCAAGAGAGCCTTTTCAGGTGGTGCTTTGATTCTTACAACTATAGATGGTGAAGAGTTCACTCGTCCTATGAACGCAGATGCAGTCAATAAATACTTCGCCTAAAAAAGAAAAGAACAAATCGCTAAGTTGAAAACCCGAAAGGCGGCTTAGGCAAAAAAGAGCGTCTCAGTGGATTGAAAACTCGAAAGGGCAATCCAGGCAAAAATTAGAGACATAAAAAACAGAAAGAATTTCCCGATGAGTTGAGTACCCCACCTTGGGGAAACTTATGCAAAAATTAGGGATTATGGCAAGTAACTGCAGGCTGCTGATCGTCCAATTTTGGAAAGACTTTGTTGAGCACAAGGGTTGACGTCGATTTAGCATCCTAGTAGCGGTCAAGAGCACAGTGGATATCAAGAGTTGGTAGAAGGATTAAGGATCATTTGTATTCAATGTAACCCTTTTCCATGTAAATTACCATTTTCAACTTTGTAAAAATCTATGGAGTCTTGTCATCTACAGACTACCATCCCATTAAATAAAGTTGAGCTTTTATCCAATTACTTCTACTCTTATTTCCTTCAGCCAATAGTTTAAATTTTATTATGATCATTTTGGAATTTTTTTTTATAATAAAAATCATTTTTCTTAAAACATATAAAAACAAGAATTTTTCAAAGCAATTAAAATGAAGTATCAACAGCACTTCAAAAAGCAGCAAGTCCTTAAGTGTGAAACATCAGAGGTTCCCCAAGCAGTTAACCCTTCGGGTATCCCAAGTTTTTTGTGTTGATCCGGTTCCCCTACGGATTACTTGTTCCTTAGCGGAGTTCCGATTCTTTTCCCCAGCTGAGTTGGTTGATTCAGTACCTTGCGGCGAGTTATTTCCCCGACAGAGTTTCTATGTTCCCCAACGAAGTTCATGTTTCTTTAGCGGGGTTGATCTTCAGCAAAGTAAGATGTTTTTCCCCTAGTAGATCACGTTGGTTTCTCCACCAGTCATCACCCGACTCGCTCTCAGTCAGAGTTTCCTCCTGGTTTTTTAGCAGCTATTGTGTGGTTATCCTCTGCATGGCTGTCTCCCATTTGATATGGCGTTGACCTAAAATTCCCTGCAGACTCGATAATGATCCCTCTCCTCAGCAGATCTCCTCCCTCAGCTAGATTTGAGCATTTGGGATGTTGATTTCTCTGTTCTCCAGCAGTTGTCTCCCTCTTTTCGTGGATTGACCGAGGATTGTATCGATGATTCAAATTCTTTGCGACACCTTTGTATCCTTTGTGATCGTTTTATCAGCATAATCATCATATATATACACATACATTCATATAATTTCATAATTGCATATTTGCGTCATCATATTTGATTAACTTGTTGGTTTGAGATTCTCATTCTTTGTTATGGCAGTACTTTATCCCCATACGAACCTCGGTGTCTGTCCTCCCTCAATTGTAGAGTGTCATCGCCTTAGGCAGAAAGACTTTAACCTTTCTCCTCTTCCCCACTGAGTTGTTTCCTCATGGATGATTATTACTTCAACTTCCTCCCCGGTTGATTATCTGGATGGAATCACTCCCCTTGAGTTATATCCTCATTGGGATGAGTCTTGATTGACTGTTTCTTTCTAGATCGTACCTAGATAGACGCTTTGAGTCTTCTAAGAGTTTGTTACCCAGTAACTGGTAATATTCTTCTTAGTTGGCAGTTTGTTACTTCTTGCCCAATACCCGACAAAAGTACCCCACTTTTCCCAGCAGTGGAATCCCCAATGGATTCATTTTTTCTGATTCCCCAGGAAGTATATCCTTGATATGTTCACCATAACCGATGACAAATATCTTTCTTTCCCCTGCCTGAGTCTATCCTTGATATGTTCATCCTAACCGATGACGGATATTCTCATCTTGTGGTATTCTACTCAGTAAAAAGGTAGTTATAATCCTTATTTTGTTCCCTAGAGAGTTAATCATGTTCATCCTAACCGATGATAGGTTTCCTTCTCTTTGTGGTATTCTACCCAGTAACCGGTAGTTGTAAACCCTACTTTCTCCCGCAGAGTCTATCCTTGATATATTCATCTTAATCGGTGACATATTTTCTCTTTGATGGTATTCCACCCAGTAACCGGTAGTTGTAAACCCTACTTTATCCCGCAAAGTCTATTCTTGATATGTTCATCCTAACCGGTACAAATTTTCTCTTCGATGGTATTCTATCCAATAACTGATAGATGTAATTCCTATTTTCTCCCCTCACAGAGTCTATCCTTGATATGTTCATTCTAACTGGTGACAAATTTTCTCTTTGTTCAGTTGGTATATCCTTGATATGTTTATCCTAACCGATGACGGGTATCCTCCTTGACAGTCCCATGCAAGTCTATCCTTGATATGTTCATCTTAACCGATGACGGATTTTCTTTCCTGTTGAGTCTATCCTTGATATGTTCATCCTAACCGATGGCGGATATTCTCACCTTTGGTCTTCTGCCCAGTAACTGGTAGTTGTAAATCCTATTTTCTGCAGTTTTCCCCAACAAGGATATTCTTACCTAGTAACCGGTAATGAATATTCCCTCCTGGTGGTTCCCAGCGAGTCATCCTTGATATGTTCATCCTAACCGATAACTGATGTCCTCTCTATCAGATCTTTATTATCTCCTCACCCAGTAACAGGTAGTAGATAATAGATTTCTGCTCCTTCTGTGTTGAAGTTTATTTCTCCCCCAGTCGAGTTGAGTGCACGTTTCCTTAGTGAAATCACTTTTCCTGCATGATTCAAGTACTTCGGTTTTATCCTAACTTACTCGTATTCCCTATAGATGTTGTTATTCCCCGAATGAGTCTTTTCCATTTTTGTATGGAATTCCTCGAGTCCCCTAGCAGTTTTAAGTCGTAGCCTGGCCTACGCATAAATCTTTTATCCTCTAGAGTCCCTGTCTCCCCAGTGAGTTTTCCTTACGGAATGCATTATACTCCTGCGGACTTTCGTTGTCTCTAATTTCTTTTCCTTTGTGGCAATATTCCCCATAAAGCATCACCTTTCACATTCATATCATATGCATCATGAGGTCTCTTAGGGACCAAAATTTATGTCTATGTGTTGTTATTTAAGCCCATTCTACTGAGTTGACATGAAGATTTTAACCTTTGCCTCCTCAGTTAGAATGTCCTTAAATAGGGGCAGCTGTAAGACCCCAATTTTGACCCTAAAATCCCTCATGCAATTTCATCATAAGCATTAGCATTGGGATCATACCTTGGCATTCTCCTTACCCCTCTTTCATTGGGTTTGTTTTGCGAGAGAACACCAAGCACTATGTGATTGTATCATACTCTTATATCATCATTTTACTAACCAAAATACAAAAATATGTTTTTTCATTTGCCTAACTCTTTTGTAGGTAGGGCATGATCTCCATTGATCTATCAAGTTCATATCTAGGGTTTGAAACCCTCATGACAAAGAGCACAACCATGAATTGATCCAAGAATGGTTATGAGCATCATATATGAGTCCCAATGACCTCTACATGTTATATTGGTCAAGTATTCTTCAAGAGTTTGAAGGTGATTTGCCTTGGAAACCCTAGTTTGTCTGGGTATCTTAAGTAACTTCTCCAACAAGCTATCTCACCAATTGATCAAATTTCTCAAGGGACACTTTAAAATTTATCATCTTATTCATATATGATCTACCATGAGCCTAAAAAGTCAAGAGAATTGAAAGTTAGCAAGTTGGTTGATGGTGGTTGGCCAGATGAATTCATCTGATCAAAACTGGGTCTCCCTAGACCCTATCTCCTACAATTTTCACCATATGAAAATGATTACAAGAGAAACGTTACTCTAAATGACATTCCAAACAACTTTCATGTTGAGACTTAGAGCTAGTTTTTCTTGGAAAAACATTTTCTATGTTGAAACATTATAGGTCATTTTGTTTAAACCCTAATTTGAAAGTGAACTTCCCAAGGCCATAACTTGCTCAATTTTTATGAGATTAAAGATTTACAAGTTTCATAATCAAATTCAAGATGTCTACTTAAACTTTTATATTTGGAGTGAGAGCTAATTCAACTTTTATGAGCATGTGATATGAGGATACATTTTAGGTCATTTTTGACCTATACCATTGAACAAGTGATTTTTCTCAACTTCAAAAATGAATAACTCTATCATTCTAAACCCAAATGACATGAATTTGGTTACCATTTTTAATGTCTTTGAAAGAGCTACAACTTTTATGAAGAAACTTTTCTCATTTGAAGCTCACATAAAAAGTTAAGCAAGGTGGAATATTGAGATATATGGCTTGACACTTAGAAAAATTTTCAACATGTTGAAATTTCCAAACTTCCACCTCAAAATTGTCCATGTTCCAAGCTCCCAATGAAAAAGTGTTGAACATTAAACTTGTTCCCCTTGATCCAAGCTTCCCAAAGACCCCAAGTTCATGCATTTTGGAAGAAGATTGTTAGGTCTGTGCATAGCTTTAACATGGCTGCATCATTAGAAAGAATCAAATGTACAAACTTCATTTCAGCTTACCTTGCCATTCAAGCTTCATTCAGACTTCAATTTGAATCATTTTGGACCTTAATGTATTACATCATGGGCCTTTACATGCCCATGCACTCGTGCCATTCATATTGCTAATTTTGGACAGATTTTGAAGTGTGCAAATATCATTCCCTTTGGCTATAAATAAAAGGCTTATGAGCTCATTTGAATCACACCTTACGCGCCAGCTTTGCTCCCCAATTCAAACCCTCTCCTTCTAAAGGAAAACCTGAGAACTTTTAATTTGAAATTTGAGTTCGAATCTCAACTGTTGGAGATTCAAGAACTCCAGGATCCACGGCCTTGCAACCTCTCTAATCACTTCCTGTTAGTTCCTCAAGTGTGATTAGATCGTGTTTGAAGCAAGCAACATCAAGTTCTGCATAACATTGAAGGTAATTTTCAGAAAACTTCATCTCTTCGATTCTCACTCAATTCTACTTAATTCTCTTGGATCTTTGGTTGTCTGAAGTCCTACCAATGTAGGCAAGAAGATTGAGTTGCTTAGAGGTCAAATCGAAGCAACTCAGTTGACACATCTCAAAATTCAACTCCTCATATCTTTTTATATATTTGGAGTTAGTTGAAATTGAGGTCAGATTCGTGCTCTACGCCTTTTTTTATTTCAGATCATGCCCTCCTTTTTTATTTGTGTGATGGTTGAGGGTGGACGAGTCCGGTGAGGTCCACCGGAGAAGAGGACTGGAGTTACAGCTCTGGCGGTGTGTTGGCACGTCTCCCAGCCATAGGATCCAGTTGAAATGTTTTAATCTCACGTGTTAGTTCTGATTACCATCTCTGTGGCGCATTGACTTAAGTCCATGGTGGAAAGCGCGCTGAGGACCACTTGATGTGCCACCTCAATTAATGAGGGAGATCAAGTGGCTCACGTTTTCTTTTTTTTTTCTTCTGATTTTTATTTTTATTCATTTGATTTTTATGAATTCATATTAATTTTAATATTGATCCAAAAAATATGAGAGTTTCACCAAAAACTTTCAAATAATTTCCTCTTTCAAATTTTGAATTAAAATTATTTTTTTGGATCATTATTAATATTTTTCATGATTTAATTGATTTTGTGTTTGTTTTTAATTGATTAAAAATACTTTTACGTCTTTAAAAATTCTGAATTTTTTTCTCCAAGGTCCTTTGACCTTGTTTAACCTATGATAAATCTCATGGCCATTTCTTTGGTGTTTTGATGAGGTTTTAGGAATTTGACAAACCATATTTAATTTAAATGTATTATTTTAGTGTTTTTAAATTGAATAAATGCCAATTAATTGTGTTGACCATTTGTGATGACTTGTTTGAGTTTGACTCTTGTTGTTGGGCCTTGGTCAAGGTTGATTTGACTTTGTCAAGTTAATATCATTGGATTTAGGGGATTGATGGAATGTACATTCCATTTCCCAAAATGAATGGATGATATTAATTTGGTAAAAGTCCTCCTTTGACCAATTTGAGTTTTGATCCATCTCCCACCCTCTTCATCTCATTCCCATTCTTTATGCATTCATTTCATTTGGCCTATAATATCTCAAAGTCCCAAGGCTAGTTGATTGCAAAATCAACATAAGTATGGATGAGATTAGGACACCTCTTTTGCATATTCTTTTTGTGTGTGGTATATTTCATGAGTATAGTCCATTATACTATGTCTCTAACATGCATTAACACCAAAATTCTATTGCCCGACCTCAAATAGTTGTAACTTCTACATAAGTCCAATTACGATTGCTTAACATATATAGTGCTAAATTTTTGACACAAAAGGCATAGCATTCTAGTTAGTGAGATTGTAAGTCTCCCCTCTTTCATGGTATTGTGTGGAAACTTGGCCTTTTTTACTTCCTTTGGAAGATGTCTTGGTTCAAGGATCCATGCTTGTGATAAGTGGGTTGAGTATTCTTCAAATAATGACTAAAAAATAAAAAGCAAAAGCAAAACAATACTAACTTCTAACTAACAACTAACTTTTAATTTCAAGCCATTTACTTTAATGTCATTTAATTTTAGTCTTTATTCATTTGCCATTATTCATACCATTCTAATTGTTTATGTTAATGCAATTTTAACTTTGTCCACTTGGACCATATTGTGTGATATATTCCATTTTGTGCATACTTTGTTTGTTTGTGTGGTCTTTGACCATTAATGTACATAATAACAACAAAAATCCTAAAAAACTTTTGTGTGGACTGTTGACTTGATCTTGGACAAATGGACTTAGAATTTAGGCAACATTCCTATGCTAAAGGACTTGGCCAATGCCAACTTTTTATGAAACCAAGGGCTTACAATTTGAAACTTCATCTGATACATCTTTGAAGATCCCTTTGTGTTCAACTGCAACATGATCATTGTGAAGCTATTATTTTAAACCCGTGACTTGTGGAATTCATCTGTTACATGGGTTATCTTGAAGAAGATCATGGAGTGGCTAAGCTTGGATGTGGCTATCTTTATTTGATGCCTTTCTCTTCAAGATTGATAAGATTGTGCATTTGTGTGTTGCTTGTTTCCAAATGTCCAAGGGAATTTGGGTTTCTATTGACGTTCTTGTCTATTGGATTGCTACCCATTGGTCAGATCTTTTCAACTCTTAACTTTTAATTTTGTGCATAGGATTAGTCTGTTCATCTCCTCCTCATTTCTTTAATTTCAAAATATCTCCCTCCCTTTTAAAATCTTCTTTGATTGAACTAGTTTTGTTCTAAACTTTGACCACTTTGCAAAAAGATAGAAACTTTGGCCTTATGCCATTGAACTTTCAAAATTCCTTTTCTTAATCAAACTTGTAAATAGATCTATTTATACTTGACTTAAACTTTCAAAAAGCCAAAAAGAACTAACTCATTCAAACCATTTTCGGGCCTTTGTGCCTTTCAAACTTAATTTTTGGTAAAAGGAATGCATCCATTTTGAAATTTGTATCACGGACTACGAGGTTTTGATCCCTCATTTTTATGTTGGTACGTAGGCATAAGTCTGAAGGTCTTGTCAAACACAAAAATATAATTAATGAATTCTTTTCTCATCCCCCCATTCTATTTGTTTGTAAACATCATTTTGTACCAAATACATATGCACACAAAAAGGGCTCCCTAGGAGTACCTAAGACACTTTGGGTGCTAACACCTTCCCTCTGTGTAACCAACCCCCTTACCTGTAATCTCTGACATTTTATTAGTTTTGATTTGAAAACTTCTTACTTTTGGGTTTTGTTCTAACTTTTCCCTTAGAAACAATAAAAGTGCGGTGGCGACTCTGGTTTTATTGATCTCTAGCTTATCCGTAGCTTGATGATCATGAACTTACTGCTACACAAACTTGTATTGGTTCATCTGACACAAGGTCATTGATGAACCAATTAGCCTTAGGATATTTGAGATTTCATTGGTCAATGAAAGGAATGGGAAAGAATAGGGATGAAGATGAAGGGGAGGGGAAATGAGAGAAACACAAATTGGTCATGGGAGGAGTTTTGTCAAATTAAAATCATTCATTCATTTTGGGAGATGAAATATACATTTCATCAATCCCCTAAATCCAATGATTTTAATCCAAAAAAAGTTAAATCAACCTTGACCAAGGCCCAAACAAATAGTCAAACATCACAAGACCATAAAAATGGCTCAACATAATTTTTACACAATTAATTAATTAAAAATCAATTTAAAAATACATTAAAATTCAATTTAATTTGGTCAAAACCTAAAATCTGTTCAAAACACCAAATAAATGGCCAAGAGATTTATCCTAGGTCAAACAAGATCAAAGGACCTTAGACAAAAAATTTCATGATTTTTGAAAAGTCATAAGTATTTTTAAACAATTGAAAATATGCAAAAAAAACATTTAATTCATGAAAAATATCAAAATTAATCCCAAAAATAATTCTAATTCAGAAAATGAAATAGAAAAATATTTAAAGATTTTTGGTGAAAGTCTCATACTTTTTGGATTAAAACTGAAATTATTATGAATTAATCAAAATAAAACAATGAAATGAAAAATCAGAAAATACAAAAAAAATAAGGGCCATAAGATCTCCCTCATTAATTAAGGAGGCAGATTTGGTGGCCAAGCGCGTATCATCTACCATATTCTACACTCAATGCGCATGTACAAGTGGTAATTCAAACTAAAGCCTGATATTAGATCCTTGGACCAATATTTGATGGATGAGATGAAGCCAACTCAACACCGGAGCCCTAGCTCCGATCATCTTCTCTGGTGATGACCATCGGACTGGTCCAACCTCAACTCCATGAAAAATGAAAAACAAGGATACTATTTTCAAGAGAAAATACTCAGGAGCTCGAATATGGCTTCAACTTTCTCCAATTCCAAGTATATAAAAAGATACAGGGATTTGAATTTTGAGGATCATGAATCGAGTTACTTCGATTTAACCTCAAAGCAACTTAATATTCTTTCCTATATTGGTAGGACTTCAGTCAACCAAAAATAACAAAGAATAGTGGAGAATTGGGGGAGAATCAAAGAGATGAAAATTCTGAAAATTACCTTCGAGGGAGCTTCAACCTTGCTTGATCTTGATCCTAATTGTGCTTGGCTTGGTTTCAAAAGCTTGTAAGAAGTGATTAAGATCAGAAAATGGCTTGGACTCTTGGAGTTTCAATCTCAAAACAGAATGAGATTTAAAGCTTTATTTTCAAATGAAAACCTTCAAGATTATCCTTTAATGGTGAGGGTTTGGATTGCAGGTTCAAAGCTTGAGCACAAGGTCCTTAATTCTGAGCATGAAGGGTTGTATTTATAAGGCAATGTGATTCATTTCCACACACTTCCATTTTTTTTTTCAAATTTAGCAATTTTCATTGCATGCTTGCATGGGCATGTGGTACGCCCATCAAGTGATGTATTCATGTCCAAAATTGCTTGTGAATCATGCTGAAAATCATGTCATGTAGCCATGCATTTGAGTTTGAAATGTGAAGGTGAAAATCATCCAATTGGTCCCTTGAAAAGAACCCATGCGCAAGTCCTTCATTCTTTGGCCAACTGAGGTGATCCTAGACTTTTTGTAAAGGTGAGACCAAGGGAAACAACTCTCATTTTGAACACCTTTCTATTTGAAGCTTATATCATGATGAATTTTGAGGTGGAAGTTTGGAAAATCAAAGATGTTAAAAAAAAATTCTAAGTACCAAGTCAAATGTTCACTTCTTCCAACTTGAATAACTTTTGCTATGGGCTTCAAATGGAAAAAGTTCCTTCATCAAAGTTGTATCTATTTCAAACCTCTTAAATTTGGTCACAAATTTGACCTCATTTGTATTTGGCATGAAAGAGTTATGCATTTTAGAAGTTGAGGAAAATCACTTGTTCAATGGTAATGGCCCAAAATGACCTATAATGTTTCCTCTTGGCACATGCATTTGCAAGTTGATTTTGAACTTCTTCCAAACATAAAAGTTGGATAGAACATCTTGAATTGCTTTCATATCATCAAAATTGATCAAGTTACGGTCCTTGGAAGTTGACCTCCTAACTAGGATTTAGACAAAATGACCTATAATCTTTCACCATAAAAAATGACTTTCCAAGAAAAACTAGCTCTTGACTTCAACATGAAAGTTGTTTGCAATGTAATTATGAGTAACTTTTATCTTGGAATAATTTTCATATGACAAAACTTGTAGGAGATAGGGTCTAGGGAAACCCAATTTTGATCAGTTAACTTTCTCCGGTCAACCACCATGAACCATCTTGCAAACTTGACATTCTTTTCATCTTTGGGACTCATGGGGGATCAAATATGTGTAAGGTGATGTAATATTAAGTATACCTTGATATATTTTATCAAATGATGAATAAAATTGTTGAGGAAGTCACACAAGATACCTAGATGAATTAGGGCTTCCAAGGCAAACAAGCTTCAAACTCTTGATGATTTCTTGATCAAAATGATATGTGAAGACCATGGGGATCCATACATGATATTTAGAGTCCATGTAAACCCACTCTTGATTGATATCCTTGCATTAAGGGTCTCAAACCCTATTTGTGAGCTTGGTGGAGCATAGGTGAACACACACACTACCTACAAAAGTAACAAACTATACATTGACATATTTTTGGTATTTTGGTTCATAAATAATAAAAAACAAAGTATGATACAATCAAATGTGCTTGGTGACGTCTCCCAATGACAACCCAATTAATGAGGGGTAATGAGAATGCCAAGGTGTGATCCCAAAGCCAATGCATATGATGAGATAGCATGAGGGATCTTAGGGTCAAAATTGGGATCTTACAACTGCCCCTATTTAAGGACATTCTAACTGAGGATGTGAAGGTTAAAATATTCATATCAACTTAGTAGAATGTACTTAAATAACAATAATAGAAACAAACTTTGGTCCCTAAGAGACCTCATGATGCATATAATATGAATATTAAAATAATCTCTGTGGGGGAAAATATTGCCATAAAGGAAAAGAATCTGGTGAGACTAAAAATCTAAAGGAGCATAATACATTCCATCAGGAAAACTCATTGGGGAGACATAGACTCTGGGGATAAACAATTGTGTGTAGGCCAAGCTACGACTTGAAAACTGTTGGAGACACGAGAGGAATTCCAAGAAAATAAATCAATGGAAGGACTTGGTTGGGGATAAGGAAAATCTATGGGTAAATCTGAACAAAACTGAAATACTCGAACCAAACAGGGGATTGGCGACTTCACCAAGGAAATACGCACTTAAATTCAACTGGAGAAGAATGAACTTCAATGCAGGAGTACCAGAAGTATATTATCTATTACCAGTTACTAGGTAGGAAGATAATATACTGTGACAGAGGGACATCCGTTACCGATTAGAGTAAACATATCAAGGATGACTCGCTGAGAAACAGAAGGTGAATTCGTTACCGGTTACTGGGTAAGAAATGGCCTGCTAGGGAATATATCAAATAGGGTTTACAACTACCAGTTACTGGGCAGAAGACCATAAAAAGAATATCCGTTACTGGTTAAAGTGAACATATCAAGGATATGCTCAAAGGAAGAATATCCGTCACCGGTTAGGATGAACATATCAAGGATAGACCACCTAGGGAAATGGGAAGAATATATGTTACTGATTAGGGTAAACATATCAAGGATAGACTGCTGGAGAAAAGTAGGAATTATATCTATCGGTTACTGGATAGAATACCTAAAAGAGAATATTCATCATTGGTTAAGATGAACATATCAAGGATAGATTCAGTAGGGGGAAGCAGGATTTACAACTACTGGTTACTGGGCAGAAGATCGCAAACAGGAGAAAGTAAAGTACTCAAACATTGAGAAGAATACTACCAATTACTGGGTAATAGACTCTCAAGGGACCAAAAATATATATTTAGGTAAGAGCTAGAAAGAAACGGTCGAACAAAGACTCGTCCCAATGAGGATATAACTCATGGGGAGTGATTCCACCCAGATAATTAACTGGGGAGGAAACTGAAATAATAATCATCCACGAGGAAATAATTCAGTGAGGAATGAGAAAAGTTAAACTCTTTCTGCTTAAGGGGCTGACACTCTAGAATTGAAGGAGGACGGATGCACCAAATCTGCATGGGGAAATAATATCACCAAAACAGGGAATCAGAATAATGAAATCAAATGCAATAAAAATTGCATAATGAAATATCTGATGTATGAATATGTATGTATATGATTGATGATTATGCTGACAAAACAATCACGAAGGATACAAATATCACATATTTGAATCACCACTGCAACACTCAGCTAATCTCAACAAGATGGAAACACCAACTGGAGAAAAATGTTGGGGATGAACATAAATCATATGGCTATGAATAATTCAACACTGGCCGGGGAGAGAGAAAAGATCTACTGAAGATCTAAGTTATCAAATCTGCGGGGAATTTTAGGTCAACACCATATCAAATGGGAGACAACCTCACAGGGGACCAAATCAAACACTGTTGGGAACCAGGGAACTTCAGTACCTGAAGATGAACTCCACCGAGGAGTACAAGAGATAAAACTCTGCATAAAAGATCTAGGCAAACTGCCGAGGATGTGAGCATACAACTCAGTTGGAGAATGATTTGCAAAAGGGACCGGTCAGAAGCTCTATTCTACTGGGATGAATGATGAACTGCTTGCGAAAGATTACAAAACCAACTGCTTGGGGAAGACCAACAAGGCTTCATATGTCAAGACTTACCTATTCTCAGACTGTTGTTGATATTCCTTGCTGAAATCGATTGTTCTTAAAGTAATTGCTTTTATATTCTTAAGAAAAATGATCTTTATTTATTAATTTATTTCAAAATTATCATCATAAAAATTCAGTTTTATTTAGCTGTAATAAATAAGAGTAGACACAAATGGATAAAAAGCTCAAATTTATTTAATAGAAAGGTAGTCCGTAAATGACAAGACTCCATAGATCTTTACAAAAGTTGAAAATGATAATTTACATGGAAAAGGGCTACATTGAATACAATGATCACTACTCTCCCTACCCACTTCAATATCCGTTGCACTCTTGGTTTTGGTTGAGAATGGCGAATCAGAACGAAACGACTTGCTCCAAATTGCTCCAATGATCAGGACCAACCGAATGCAGTTACTTGCCATAATCCCTAACTTTTGCCTAGATTATCCCAAGGTGGGGTACTCAATCTATCGGGATAAATTTTCTATTTTATGTGTCTAACTTTTTCCTGGATCGCCCTTTCGGGTTTTCAATCCACCAAGACGCTCATTTTTGTCTAAGCCGCCCTTTCGAGTTTTCAACTTAGCGAGTTGTTCTTTTCTTTTTAGGCGAAGTATTTCTTGACTTCATCGGTATTCATAGGATGAGTGAACTCTTCACCCTCCATAGTTGCAAGAATCAAAGCACCGCTTGAAAAGGCTCTCTTAACAACACCCGGGTCTTCATAATTAGGAGTCCATTTTCCCCTAGCATCAGGTTTGAAAGATAAAATCTTTTTTAGCACAAGGTCACCTTCTTTAAACGCACGAGGCCTTACCTTCTTATCAAATTCCTTCTTCATTCTCTACTGATATAACTGACCATAACACATGGCAGTCAACCTCTTCTCTTCAATTAAGTTCAACTGGTCATATCTGGTATGGCACAATTCAGCTTTGGTCAACTTGGCTTCCATCAAGACACGTAATGATGGAATCTCAACCTCCACAAGGAGCACAACTTCCATACCATAGACAAGAGAGAATGGGTTTTCCCCTGTTGAAGTGCGGATGGATGTACGGTACCCATGCAAAGAAAATGGGAGCATCTCATTCCAATCTTTATATGTCATAACCATCTTCTGAATGATCTTATTGATGTTCTTATTTGCAGTTTCAATAGCCCCATTCATCTTAGGCCTGTAGGGAGAAAAATTATGATGTGCAATTTTGAAGTCTTTGCAAAGAGCTTCCACGATATTATTTTTCAAGTTAGATCCATTATACGTAATGATTTTACTTAGCCCACCATACCGGCATATAATCTGATTCTTGATAAACCTCACAACAACTTGCTTGGTTACATTTGCATACAATGCCGCTTCAACCCATTTGGTGAAGTAATCAATAGCCACCAGAATGAAACGATGTTCGTTTAAAGCTTTGGGCTCAATCATACTAATCATATCAATTCCCCTCATGGAGAAGGGCCACGGAGAGGAAATGACATTCATTAGTGTCGGAGGAACATGAATTTTATCTGCATAAACTTGACACTTGTGGCATTTCTTCATAAACTTGCAACAGTCAGATTCCATTGTCAGCCAATAATAATCTGCTCTCAACATCTTCTTGGCCATAACATGTCCATTAGAATGAGTACCAAAGGAACCTTCATGGACTTCAGACATCAATAAGTATGGCTCTTCTTCAAGCAATGGTCATCACAATCTTTCATCTTCAATTTAAGATCTCTTCATCAGGAAAATCATACCACACTGAATGATAATCTTCAATTGGTTGGTGAGCCAAATGGTCAGTCAAGACACTATCTTTAATTGCTTTTTGAGATCAGTATTCAATATCATACTCGGATAATAACATATGCCAACGGGCAATTCTCCCTGTTAAAGAAGGCTTCTCAAAAATGTACTTGATTGGATCCATTTTGGATATCAACCAAGTAGTATGATTCAACATATATTGGCGCAGACGCTTAGCAGCCCAAGCCAATGCACAACAAGTCTTCTCAAGCATAGAATACCGAGTCTCACAATCGGTGAACTTCTTACTGAGGTAGTAAATTGCATACTCTTTCTTCCCAGATTCGTCTTGCTGACTAAGAACACAACCCATACTTTCATCAAGCACGATCAAATACATGATCAAGGGTCTTCCTTCAACAGGCGGAGACAGAATCGAAGGTTCGAGCAAATACTCTTTTATATTATCAAAAGCTTTCTGGAAGTCCTTTTTCCAATCACAAGGCTGATCTTTCCGAAGAAGCTTGAAAATAGGCACACATGTGGCAGTCATATGTGATATAAATCTGGATATATAATTCAAGTGGTCGAGAAAACCTATGACTTTCTTCTCAGTTTTAGGCGCAAACATATCTTGTATTGCTTTGACCTTGGAAGGATCAACCCCAATACCCTTATCACTGATGATAAAGCCCAACAACTTACTAGAAAGAACACCAAAAGTACACTTATTGGGATTCAAACGGAGTTTATATTTCCTCAAACGTTGGAATAACTTCAACAAATGCTCAACATGTTCTTCTTCATCACTTGATTTGGCAATCATATCATCAACATTAACTTTAATCTCTTTATGCATCATATCATGAAAAAGAGTGGTCATAGCTCTCTGGTATATTGCACTAGCATTCTTTAAACCGAAAGGCATCACTCTATAACAAAATGTTCCCCAAGGTGTAACGAATGTGGTCTTCTCCATATCTTCAGGTGCCATCTTGATTTGATTATAACTGGAAAATTCGTCCATAAACGAAAAGACTTTGAATTTAGTTGTATTGTCTACTAACATATCAATGTGTGGCCGAGGAAAATCATCTTTCAGACTAGCTTCATTTAAATCTCTATAATCAACACACATGCGGACTTTTCCATCTTTCTTAGGAACATGCACAATATTGGCAACCCACTGCAGATATTCGAAGCTAACAAAAAAACCAGCATCAATATGCTTTTTCACTTCCTCTTTGATCTTTACTGCCATATCAAGATGAGTCCTCCTCAACTTCTGCTTGACCGACGAGCATTCTGGCTTCAACGACAATCTATGCTCCACAATCTCATAATCCAAACCGGACATGTCTTGATAGGACCAAGCAAACACATCTAAATACTCTCGAAGAAGATCAATCAACCCCTTCTTAGCTTTTGGACACAATTGAGACCCAATCTTAACTTGCTTCACATCATCCTCGGAACCCAAGTTGACTAGCTCAATCTGCTCTTCAAACGGCTGGATGACTTTTTCCTCGTTCTCAAGTAAACGAGATAATTCATCAAATACTTCTTCATCAGTTTCTTCCTCAGCCTCAAATACAGGGAAATCAAAGTTTGGAGAGGGACTAGGATCATTGTATTCAATGGGTTTGAGAACCAACCTGCATAATGATTTGATAGTTTGATTTTAGAAAAGTGAATTATGACTAAATATCATGCAGATGGAATATTATTATTTATTTATGTTTTTTTTGTGATTACCATTTTCAATAAAGCAAAAAAGTAAAAATAAAACATCATAAATGTGGATGAATAAAATTTCATTTTATTAATGATAATAGAAATGCCCAACAATGTTCATTTCTCCCTTAGGCATGGGAGAAGGATTTTTTTCCTAAAAATGAAAAACAAATTACTTAGAGTGATGGATAATAGTAGGAACATCAACAACAACCAAATTGTTGCAAGTCTGGCCATGCGTCACAAAGTTGGCGCAAGCTTCATCTTCATCGTCACCATCTTCAATCACAGCAGCTGAGTGATGATCATTACCATGAATGAACCCTCCACTGCGGAAACTCGATTGCACAACTTCAGTCTTGATGTTGAATGACCCTGGTTGAAATCCCAATCCAGCCCTATTCTTGTTCTCAGCAATCTCTGTCATACGTCCCCATTGATCAATGCTACCAACCTTAATATCCTTTTGTGCATCTTTTAAAGAAGACATGGGTGCCCTAGTTTCCTTCTCCTCAGCAATAGACAAATCTTGGAACAAAGTTCCAACCTCCTCCTCAACTTCAACATATGTAAAAGATGATAGATGGCTCACCAAAAGTGATTTCTCTCCACCAACAACGACAAGCTTGTCGTTCTTCACAAATTTCAATTTCTGGTGTAGAGTAGACGTCATTGCTCCAGCTTCATGAATCCACGACCTTCCCAACAAGAAGCTATAGGCCAGGTGGATATCCATTACCTGGAAAGTAATTTGGAAATCACTCAGACCTATCTTAACTGGAAGGTCCACTTCACTAATGACGGTTTTACGGGAACCATCAAACGCTTTGACAATCACGCCACTGTATCTCATTGGGGCGCCTTGATAAGATAGCCTGGACAGAGTTGACTTTGGAAGCACGTTCAAAGACGAACCAGTGTCAACCAACACATTGGACATAGCGTCCTCCTTACAATTCATCAAAATATGTAATGCCAAATTGTGATTTCTGCCTTCCTCGGGAAGCTCTTCATCACAAAACTCAAATTATTGCAAGAAGTAATATTGGAACAATGTGGTCAAATTGTTCCACCGTCACATCATGCTCAACATAAGCCTTCTCGAGCACTTTCTGCAATGCCTCCCTATGCACCTCAGAATTCATCAATAAGGACAACACAAAGATCTTTCACGGGGTTTGGAGCAGCTGCTCCACCATATTAAACTCACTTCTTTTATCAACTTCAGAACTTCATCATCATCACTAGCCTTCCGTTTGCTGGATTCACCAGACTGACACACTGGATTTCTAATCGTATTCATCACTGGAATCTCTATCTTCTTATTGGTTGCAACATCTTCTACTTCCTTTGGGAAATTTGAACCAAACACACGACCACTACGGGCCACCTTCGTAATATCAGATATATCCATAGAATCTGAAACTGGTAAAGGAACCTCTTGACTATTTTCCACCATCGTGGCGTTATACTAATAAGGCACAACTTTATCGGATGCATACGGAACAGGGCCCGCTAACCATATTACCAACGGCGATACCGATCTATTAACATTATTGCTATTGCTGCTATCGAACTATATAACTACCCGCTCAGGGGTCTTAAATACTGGCACGACTATATTTACGTCATCTATATCCCTCGATTGTTGAATCTGGATTACATTCTCATCCATCAACTTCTGGATATCTCTCTTGACAATCATACACCCACGGGGGTTCACATTGCAGATTGCACAACCATCATGGTCGTGCTCACAATCACTAATCAAACACAAGGTTCTATGCATTTCCTCCAACGACCTACAGATACGTCGTACACCGAATACTCGGAAATTCCCTGGACAGCCGTCCACCATGTTGACAGTAGCATTACCATGAGCAGGCAATGGATTAGCTTTCACATTAGGTTCTCTGTCCTCAAAGGACACCATCCCACTCTTCACAAGCTTTTGTATTTCATACTTCAATGGGTAGCGGTTCTCTATGTCGTGGCCAGGGGCTCCCTGGTGAAAGGAACAACGATGTTCGGGTTTAAATCACCATGGAAGTAGCTCAGGAATTTGTGAAGGATTTCTGGGTTGAATGAGATTCTTGAGAACCAAGGATGGATACAATTTTGTGTACGACATAGGAATAGGTTCAAAAGATACCTTCTTCCTCTCCATGTTTTGCTGGTTATTATTGTTGTTGTTGTTGGTTCTTTGTTGTGGTTGTTGTTGACGTTGTTGTTGTTGAATCAGAACTGATTGATTGTTGGAATTGTTGGAAAATACAAGAATCACTGATGAAACTTGATGTTGATGTTGACGAGGTTGAGAATTCTTTCTAACATGAGGCGTCATCTTCCTCCCCTTAGTTACTGAATTAGTTTCCCCCTCCTTCCTCTTGGAGAAACTACCTCCATACTTCTTGCTAGACGATGCTTCTTCTTTAGACAGACGTCCTTCACGAACTCCTTCTTCTAACCTCATCCCCATATTTAACATTTTAGTAAAGTCATTGGGGGAACTGGCAATCATTCGTTCGTAATAAAATGAACTTAGTGTCTTCAAGAAAATCTTTGTCATCTCCTTTTCTTCCAATGGTGGGCTTATCTGGGCAGCAAGTTCCCTCGATCTCTGGGCATACTCCTGGAATGTCTCCTTATCTTTCTGAGACATAGACCTCAGCTGGTCTCTATCAGGTGCCATATCAACATTGTACTTGTACTACTTGACAAAGGCCTCACCTAAGTCATTGAAAGTACGAACACTTGCACTATCTAACCCCATATACCATCTCAAAGCAGCACAAGTCAAACTGTCTTGTAAGTAGTGAATCAGCAACTGATCATTATCAGTTTGAGATGACATCTTTCTGGCGTACATCACAAGGTGGCTCAATGGACAAGTGTTTCCCTTATACTTTTTAAAGTTAGGGACCTTGAACTTCATCGGGATTTTCACATTAGGCACTAGGCAGAGCTCATCAACACTCTTCCCAAATAAATCCTTCCCTCTCAGAGTCTTCAAATCTTTACGTAGCTTGAGGAACTGGTCCTTCATTTCATCCATTTTCTCATATACATTTGGGTCCTCAGATGGCTCAGAATGGTAGATGGTGTCCTTAACACGAGGCAAAGTATGAACAACTGGAAGAGGTACTAACATGACCGGGCTAGATGTCGACAGAGAAACAAAAGTGGGTGCATACCCTTCAGGCACACAGTTGGATGGCATTCCCCAAGGGAATCTAGCAGGCATGGAAGGACCGGATTGGTTGGCAGCAACTGGAACAATCGAGGTAGCAACCTCAGAAATGACAGTCCTCTGGTGAGGAGTTGCAGGAGTTGGTAAAGACTGATTCTACATAGCAAGAACAAACTCCATCATAGTAGTTAATCGTGCAATTTCATCCTTCAACTCTTTATTCTCTTTCTCTAAATGCTTAATAATCTTCGGTTGATTAGCGCGAGTGTTATATCGGTGAGTCAGCTTGGCTGAAGGACAGAAGAATAACAGATAAGACATATGGCAGAAGAAAACCTGTTATGCAAATGATGCATGAAATGCAATGTTTTTGTTTATTTAATTTCAAGGAACATATGAAGTTCTATTTGAAAATATTAAATAATAATAATAGTAACAATTTGATTGACCATAAAATCTCTTTTTATTCATAAAATTTGGAAGGATTACACTGAGTACAATTTTCAGAAACCAAAATACAAATACAAGAGAAAAGGAAACTAATCATCCTAAGAACCCCTTAGCAACAGTATCAGATGATCTGGTTGTGGGCCTGTATTTCCTTCAGATGCATCGAATCTCGGACTCAAAGGATGTCTTCATCTGAGCTTTCTCAAGGACAAGCTGATTAACAATCTTCTTCCAAGAACCGAAAGGCTGAGGCATACTAGAGGAAGGTAGACACTCTGGCTCTCTCTATCTCTTCACTGCTCGGTCTTCAAGAAGTTCAATAAGCGCGTCTTTGTCCTTTGACTCAAGCTGAAACTCTTCATGCTTTTGGCTCAAAGCATGGAACCGCTCTTCCCATATCTCTCTCTCTCTTGCTTCATCTATGTGAGTGCGTCTTCCAGTTGCTCTACATCTTGGTTAGGGAGAGTCGATGGCTCAGTCACAACCAAAGACATAGGTCTTTCACAGGCATACGACATCTTTAGTTCCAAATCTCTCTTCTTCACCCAAATAGTGTAAGCTTCCAAAGCTACACAATTGCACGGACCAAGCTCGGATCTTCCCTTCCTATGCATATTATGCCAAGCATGTACCATCTTCTGCTTCAAAAGTTGAGGATCTTTACCTTCTTGATAGAAAAGACCTTCTAACTGAGTGTTATTAGGTTTGTCTCTCAAGGGTAACCCAAGTTGACGACGAACCAAAGCGGGGTTGTAGTTGATTCCTCCTTGTGTACCAATGAGGGGCGCATTGGAGAATTCACCACAACTGTCAATAATATCCACACTACTTAATGCAGAATCATACCAAACAATATCATCATTAGTGAGAGACATAAGTCTCTAGGACCACCGGACATTGTTTGTTCTCCAAAAAAGTTGGCGTCTGAGGCAAGTGCAAAATAAACCACTTGTACAGAAGAGGAACACAACAAACAATAGTCCCACCACCTTTAGAATTCCTCAAATGCAAAGAGAAATACATATCACCCAACAGAGTAGCCACGGGGTTCCCAATCAAGAAGATTCTGATGGCGTTAACATCAACAAAACCATTAATGTTAGGGAACAAAGCTAAACCATAGATGAGCAATACAAATATGGCTTCAAAAGTATCCACACTACCGGCTTGAGCAAAGACAATAGCTTTCCCAATGAGGAACTCAGAAGTCAACCCCATAATTCCTCCTTTCTTCACCCAATGAGTCTCAATCTCATATTTCTTCAGATGAAGAGCTTCAGTTTGGTACGAGATATGGGAATCTCCTCTAATCCACTAAAACGTACCTTGTCAGAAACAAGTATTCCCAAGAGATAGACATACTCCTATAATATAGGCATAAGCTGATAATCGGGAAAAGTGAAGCAACGGTAAAGAGGGTCATAGAACTAAACCAAAACACTCATAAGTCCTTCAACTACATCAGTAGATAACACAGATAAAAGCTTCCCATGACGTTGCTTAAAGTCCAAGGGATCTAGTACAAAGGATGACAACTTCCTTAGCTCTTTCAAATCAGGACATTTGAAACTGTACTTCTTAGTGTTCCTTCATCCATAATCCATTGTCTGGAAATATTTGAAAATGAGACCTTAGTTCCTTGAAATTTATTTTTCTGTGATGAATGTTATGATGCGCATGTATGCATGAATGCAACAATTACAAACAAGGGATCATACACAAGGCAAACACAAACAAAGGTCAATGGATAAATCAAGTCATCATCAAGATCAATCATCCATTTTAGTGGATTATGGTTTTCACCTTATCAACACCCAAGTTCCATTAATATTGATGAGACTTGATCGAATCAACCGAGAATCAAAGGGTTTATTGTGAGTCATGAGCATGGAGTCAGGTTAAGAACCATCCCAAAGGAGTGTACTAAGGATAAAAACCTATAGATCATGTTCTAAAAAGTTCCCAGAGTCTTAATTACATCTATCGGATATTATAGGTTAGGATGATTGACTCATCAACCCATAATATTCTCAAGAGAAACTTGTATAAGTGTAGTATCACGTAATAACTATTATCAGGTCTACATCTGAACAGTCTCCGCACTACATCTTAAATAGGCCAAGTTGGGTTAAAGGTTCTATGATCCTCAGCTTCTCGGACCCAAATCAGAGAAAGTAATGCCTAACCACAAATGACTTGTGTGGCATTAGTAACTCCAAAAGGGTCTCCACTAAGTAGATGGGTCTCAAGCCAACTTGTTAAGGACTACTCCACACAAGTTGGACATGACTATACCATCCTCCTATCTCAATTACACTCAAGTTCGGGTTAGAACTTATCTCACAACTCAGAGATCACCAAGCACAACAAACATATTATATCATACAAACAAATATACAAACATTAAATATACAATTATATGTAGATAAAAAAGTAGGCTAAACCACTGAGGACTAATCCCCAGCAAAGTCGTCACATAATTTCTGTAGAGGTAAATTCATGACCATCAAGCTATGGATGAGCTTAACATCAATAAAACCAGAGTTACCACCGCGCTTTTAATGTTTCCAAAGGAAAAGGGAAAAGTACCAATAAAACCCAAATATAAGAAGTTTTCAAATCAAAACCAATAAAATGCCAGAGATTACAGGTAAGGGGGTTGGTTACACATATGGAAGGTGTTAGCATCCAAAGTGTCCTAGGCGCTCATAGGGAGCCCTTATTTATGTGCGTATGTGTTTTTTGGTATAAAAGATGTTTGAGAAAAATAGAGGGTGGGATGAGAAAAGAATTCATTGGTTATATTTTTGTGTTTGATAAGACTTTCAGATTTGTACCTACGTACCAACATAAAAATGAGGGATCAAAGCCTCGTAGTTCGTGGAAACAATTTCAAAGTTGGTGAATTGCTTTTAACAAAAGGTTAATAAGAAAGGCACAAAAGGCCCAAAAGTTTGAATGATGTTGTTAGTTCTTTTTGTCTTTTGAAAATTTAAATCAATATGATTAGATTTATTTACAAGTTTGATTTAAGAAAAGGAGTTTGAAAATTCAATGGCATAAGGCCAATGTTTCTACTTGAAGTAAGGTCCAAGTTTGAAATCACAAGCAAAGAAAGTTTTTGAAAAGGGGGAAGATTTTGAAATTTAAGAAGTGGGAGGAGATGAAGAGACTAATTCTAAGCATAAAATTAAAAGTTAAGAGTTGAAAAGATCTGACCAACGGAATGCAATCCAACAGACAAGAATGTCATATGGAAAACCCATTTTCCCTTTGGGCTTTGAATCAAGCAATAATCAATCAGGCAATTAGCAATATCAGACATCATGAAGATCAAGGCATCAAATAAAGATAGCCACATCCAAGCAAGTAAACACAAAGCTAGTAGACTTCTTTGTCTTCTCATGTATCAGATGAAATGCTCCTTAATCAAGACAATGTAGCAGATGAATTCAAATAAAACCTCAAGACTTGCATAAGATGAAGGCTCAGTTCACAATAACTTGATTTCAGAATGTTGGCATTGGCCAAGTCCTTTTTGCACAGAGAATGTTGCCTAGTCCTGAGTCCAATAGTTCAGATCAAGATCAACAGTCCACCAAACATTTTTTTGGGTTTTTCTTGTTTATCAGATGTTTTAAGGTCCTAAGACCATAAACAAAATCAAAAGGGCACAAACAAAATATAATCACAAGATATGGCTCAAATGAGCAAAGTGAAAATGACATAAATATAAACAAGTTAAATGAAATGTAAATGGCAATGAATGATAACTGACTAAAACTTAAATTGCATAAAGTAAATGACTTGAAAGTAAAGCAATATTAATAAGAGTTAGTCAAATGTTAGTCAAGGTTAATTGAATGTTAGTAGTGTTTTTGCTTTTTAATTGATTATGTCATTCTTTGAAGAACACTCAACCATCTAATCACAAGCATGGATCCTTGAACCAAGTCATCTTCCATAGGAAGGAAAAAAGTCCAAGTTTCCACAAAATACCATGAAAGATGGGAGACTTATAATATAACTTACTAGGATGCTATGCCTTTAGGGTCAAATTTAGCTCTATGTTAAGCAATCGTAATTGGACTTATGTAAAAGTCACAAATATCTGAGGCCGGGAAATAAAAATTTAGGTGTTAATGCATGTTAGAGATTTGGTATCATGAACCAAACTCCTTAAACATACCACACACTAAAAGAAATGATCAAGAAGGATGGACCTATCTCATCCATACTTGTATTGGTTCATCCGATACAAGGTCATTCATGAACCAATTAGCCTTAGGATATTTGAGATTTCATTGGTCAATGAAAGGAATAAGAATGAATAGGGATGAAGATGAAGGGGGAGGAGAAATGAGAGAAACACAAATTGGTCATGGGAGGAGTTTTGTCAAATTAAAATCATTCATTGATTTTGGAAGATGAAATGTACATTTTATCAATCCCCTAAATCCAATGATTTTAATCCAACAAAAGTCAAATCAACCTTGACCAAGGCCCAAATAAATAATCAAACATCATAAGACCATAAAAATGGCTCAACATGATTTTTACACAATTAATCAATTTAAAAATGCATTAAAATTCAATTTAATTTGGTCAATATCTAAAATCTCTTCAAAATACCATATAAATGGCCAAGAGATTTATCCTAGGTCAAACAAAGTCAAAGGACCTTGGACAAAAAATTTCATGATTTTTGAAAATTTAGAAAAAAATTTAAACAATGAAAAATATGACTAAAAACATTTAATTCATGAAAAATATCAAAATTAATCCAAAAAAAAACAAGGGCCATCAGATCTCCCTCATTAGTTAGGGTGGCAGATCTGATGGTCAAACGCGTATCATCCACCATAGTCCACAGTCAACGCGCATGTACAAGTGGTAATTCAAACCAAAGGCTGAGATTAGATCCTTGGACCAAGATCATATGGATAAGATGAAGCCAACTCACCACCGGAGCCCTAACTCCGATCATCTTCTCCGGTGATGACCACCGGACTGGTCCAACCTTAACTCCACGACAAATGAAAAACAAGGACACTATTTTGAAGAGAAAATGCTCATGAGCTCGAATCTGGCCTCAAATTTCTCCAATTCCAAGTATATAAAAAGATACAGAGATTTGAATTTTGAGGATCATAAATTGAGTTGCTTTGATTTGATCTCAAAGCAACTCAATTTTATTGCCTACATTGGTAGGACTTCAGCCAACCAAAAATCGCAAAGAATAGTGGAGAATTGAGGGAGAATCGAAGAGATGAAAATTCTGAAAAATTACCTTCGAGGGAGCTTCAACCTTGCTTGATCTTGATCCCAATTATGCTTAGATTAGTTTCAAAAACTTGTAGGAAGTGATTAAGATCAGAGAATGGTTTGGACTCTTGGAGTTTCAATCTCAAAATAGAAGCTTGGATCATGATGAACAAGGGGGACAACTTCATGTTGAACACTTTTTGGAAAGGTGAGATCAAGGGGAACAACTTTCATGCTGAACACTTTTCAATTTGAATCTTTGATCATGATGAATTTTGAGAAGGAAGTTTGGAAAATCAAACATGTTGAAAAAATTTCTAAGTACCAAGTCAAATGTTCACTTCTTCCAACTTGAATAACTTTTGCTATGGGATTCAAATGGAAAACGTTCCTTCATTAAAGTTATATCTCTTTCAAACCTATTCAGTTTGGTCACAAATTTGACCTCATTTGGATTTGGCATGAAGGAGTTACGCATTTTAGAAATTGAGGAAAATCACTTGTTTAATGGTAATGGCCCAAAATGACCTATAATGTTTCCTCTTTGCACATGCATTTGCAAGTTGAATTTGAACTTCTTCCAAACATAAAAGTTGGATTTAGCATCTTCAATTTAATCATTGAAGTTGAATTTATTTCATCTCATCAAAAATGAGCAACTTATGGTCCTTGGAAGTTGACCTCCTAACTAGGGTTCAGACAAAATGACCTATAATATTTCACCATAAAAAATGACTTTACAAGAAAAACTAGCTCTTGACTTTAACATGAAAGTTGTTTGGAAAGTCATTATGAGTAAATTTTCTCTTGGAATCATTTTCATATGACAAAACGTTCAGGAGATAGGGTCTAGGGAACCCCAAATTTGATGAGTTGACTTTCTCTGGGCAGCCACCATGAACCATCTTCTAAACTTGACATTCTCTTAATCTTTGGGACTCATGGGGGATCATATATGTGTAAGGTGGTGTAATATGAAGTATACCTTGATATATTTGATCAAATGATGAAGAAACTTGTTGAGGAAGTCACACAAGATACCCAGATGAATTAGGGCTTCCAAGGCAAACAAGCTTCAAACTCTTGATGATTTCTTGATCAAAATGATATGTGAATACCATGGGGATCCATACATGATGTCTAAAGTCCATGTAAACCACCTCTTGATTGATCTCATTGCATTGAGGGTCTCAAACCCTAGTTGTGAGCTTGATGGAGCATGGGTGAACACACACACTACCTACAAAAGTAACAAACTATACATTAACATATTTTTGGTATTTTGGTTAGTAAACAATGAAAAACAAAGTATGATACAATCAAATGTGCTTGGTGACCTCTCCCAATGCAAACCCAATGAATGAGGGGTAATGAGAATGCCAAGGTGTGATCCCAAAGCCAATGCATATGATGAGATAACATGAGGGATCTTAGGGTCAAAATTAGGGTCTTACACCAATCACAGAAACTCCATTAGTTTCTGCTACTATTTTAGAACAACAACAGATGCCACCACCATTATCTCCTCCATGGTTACAAACTTCACCCGTCTCACCACCACCAACTGTTTATGCTCGCTCCTCAACCAAATAATTTAAACTTTACAACACCTAGAACATCTCCTGCAAGAAGTGTTTCTGACAGACATGTTTCTGACGACACTCCTGAAGGTATGTTCAACTTCGAACCAGAAATTACTTCACTAGAATCACCTCTCATTATTCAACCATCGCATCCTTCCATTTTTGGTCCTGACTTTGATGAGTCCCTAATCAACCTCACCATAAAATACCCAAAAATACCAATATAATCCTCCCCTGACCTTGGTAAGGTTCTGATGGATTTTGACTATAAATCAAAGAGAAGTTTGGAGAAAGCAATGACTGTCAGTCATTCTTCTACAAACCTTACTTCAAGTGATTCAGCTTGGGAAGCTTATAAAGCAGGATGAACCCCGATATTTCTAAGATGAAGGATCTTGGGTACACTCTTGCTGAAAGCAAATTTCGTTCTGGCTTCGTGCCCTTAATGGAATTATGGAAGCTGGGAAAATTCTCAATTATGCCTTCTTGCACTTGAAATCAAGAAAGCCTCTCCAGAAGCCATGGAAGAAGAAGAAGCTGCTCCAGAAACAGAGACAGTTCAAAACATGAAATCTACTGCTCCAAAACCCACTACTCTTGAACCTCAAGACTCTGTTATGGGAGAAGCTCCCAATTAGATAGTTGTCTCAAAAGCTTATGTTTCTCAGCCTATTCCAGTTTCTCTTCTGAGAATAATCAAGTAGATTAAGGTTGATAATGCAAAGGTCAACGAGCGTCTGGATAAGCAAGATCTAATGTTTCAGCTGATTTTGTCAAGACTTCCTCCTCTTCCTCTACCTCCTCCCCATAACCCCTAGATTTAATTTACTTTAACTCTCTTTTGCTTCTTTTCATTGTACTCTTCACTTCCTGTTGGCATTTTTAATCAATGAGAAAATTTGTTTCTCTTTATTTATTTTTGTCTTTTTGATTGATTACAAAAGGGGAGAAAACATAACGTTTTAAAGGGTAAAAATTAGGTGTTTATTTTGATATCTAATTTCCTAAGTAAAGACCCAAACATTTCTTAAATGCTTCTGTTAACAAACACTTCGAGAAAAGTTTGTTAAGTGTTTTTGCAGGGTTATTTTTCAGGAATCAAAATGGTTATGAGTGTGCTACTTCTGAAAATCATACTTCAGAAAAATCAAGGCTCTTAAAACCTTATCCTTCAAGGAAGAAAAGTTTCTAAAGAAAAGATTCTGAAGAAAAGGCTATCAGAATGATGATGTTATCAAATAGTGCTCTAGACAACATCAACTAACTTCTGAAGATAAACCAGATTATAACTGAATATTCACTTTGGTACTTCAAAAGGTAAATCAGAGAAGTGTTCTTTCATTTTGATTTTATTTTTATAGGACTATAAATCTCAGGGAGTCTTTGTGCTTTTGTAAGATGTTTTCTTCTGTGATTACCCTGTACAAAATTGTTCATCAAAATACATGTTTTGTCATCATCAAAAAGGGTGAGATTGTTATAACAAGACTTGGTTCTGCATCTATACCTTGAGTTTTGATGATAACAATATTGTATTTATGTGAGAACAACTTTGGTACCCTAATGATTTGTTATTGTGTAGCTTTAACAATCACTTATGATTATGATTATATGATGTGCAACATCATCAGTTTCTGAACTTTTCATTTTAAATCCGCTTATGCGCCTATAATTAGAGGTTCTGAAAGACGTCAATATTGTTGGTGCAATGTTCTTTCTGCTTCTGTGTTATTTTACCCATCAGAAGCTTCTGAGGAAACTCTATGTTGTTGCTGCAATATTCTCTCAGTTCTTGCTTCTCGACGTAACTCTGATCACCAAACTTTTGAAGAATGGAAAGCTTCTGAAGTTATGTTATGTAGCTGAAGATTCTAAAGATCTCAAAATAGACGATTGAAGTTATCAAGATTCTGACTGAGGATTCTGAAGACTCTGAGCATACTGAAAACCTCAAGCCAGACTTCTGACGTTGTCAAGGTTCTGACCCAAGGTTTTGAAGTTTCTGAATCCATCTCTCTACTTCTTCACTTCATGCTTCAATCATATTTTATCAGAAGCCAATGAATTTGAAGATAAGATCAAATAGGAACGTGATCAAATAGTACATGGTACAAATCGAATAACCTTTCTACTACCTGATATCGTGGGTAAGGACAATATTATTCATCACATCTGCCACTGCTTTTGTGGGCGAAAGGACAATACGTGGTATCATTCCTTTCCCATCCAGCAAAGGACAACCGCTAAAAGGAGCTTTCCCCATTTCCCCCTCCAACGATCACATGCTTCACTATATAAGCATGCATTAGAGACTTCAAGAAAATGGTGATTTGAACAAGTATTTTGACAAAAGTTATCATTTTTTGTATACACTTTTCTGTAAGTGTTTGTTATTCATTTCTGTAAAAATATTCTTGTGTAGAAGCATCTTGTAACACACTAAATATTTCTTCAAACTATTTTTTTTAGTCCTTAAGGAGGTTATCCTTGAGAAGACAAAGTTGTTCTTTGTGAGTCCTTAAGAAGACTAAGGTTTAGTTCGATCCTTGAGAAGACAAAGAAGGTTATTCTTTGTGTTTATTGTAATCTGTTGATTATAGTGGATTAAATCCTTCTGTATAAGGAAAAATCACCTTGGCGGGTGGACTGGATTAGCTTTGAGTTCAAGCGAACCAGGATAAAAATCATTGTGTTTTTTATCTCTTTGTTATTAACCTATTAGTGGTGTCTTTGTTTTGCAAAAAGATTTTTCTTTTAAAAACCCAGTTCAAACCCCCCTTTCTTGTGTTTTTCACACCTTCACTTTTGTTGTTAAACAAGACATGAATGTGCATATAATAAAATCAACCTGTCAAATAAGATCCAAACCCTTGATCAACATCAAATGGGCTTTCAAAAATATCTCACTCTTTCCCATTCAAATAAATTCAAACCATTTCACAAAGCATTTTTGACTAATGCAACAAACCCTCGACCAACTTCGATATTTTCTCTTCCGCTTTTTCGAAGCATGCAAACCTTTTTCTTAATAAAAAATTGGTTGAAAAGGGAGTGGATGGTTTACACTTGCTTGTTCCTCGAGGAATAAAATGATTGGCCCGCGTCATATTATTTTCTCTTTTCATCATCCGTATAAAATACCTAAGTCCATTATTAAACTTTTTCTCAAATAACTTGGAGGAAAAGGGAATAGGTGGTTTATACTTGCCTGTTCCTCGAATGATTGATTGAATGGGCCACATCATATTGCTCGATCTTTTACCGTCCGCCTAAAAATAATTTAATCAATCAAACTCTTCTATCACTGCTATATGATCAAAGTTCAAACCTTTGTTGTCTTAAAAGAAATATATTTTTGTCTCAAGACGATGCAAAACAATGCCTCGTCCACATATGTTTGAGTTGAGATAAGTGATGTTTTCTCGTGAATGTTGATATGTAGAAATCCATTCAATATGATGCAACGCCCACTCCTCTAAATTGTTTTGGGTAAGCAATGTTTTCCATTTGATTGCGACAATGACAACTTTCGCTCAAATCGACCAACAAACAAATATTTTCTACCCAGAACTATGTAGCCTTGAGTTCTCCATTACAGCTGAAGATACGTAGGAGCGAGATTCAAAGTCTCGTCAGGCACCCTAATAAATATAAAATCTTTGGTCATATTCGTCTTCCTTTTTTTAATAACTCGAGAAGCAAACATTTCAAAAGCTAACACTTATGCACAAGCTAACTAAATGGTTCATGTTGAGTACAACATACGTGAGGGGTGTTAATACCTTACCCTTGCGTAATCGACTCCCGAAAACTATATTGGTTACGACAACCATAATCTTACTCATTATTTTATGGGTTTTACTGATACTTTCCCTTTCCCTCATTCATATTCTTTTTTCAAGGTACGACAACTGACGACTTTGTTGGGGACCCCGTTTCCCTAAAGAGAGCCAAGCCTAGTTTAGCTAATTTTACATTGTTGTTAGCTTTATTTTGTTTTATTCTTGTATTTTCTCGCCTTCCTATTATATTGCCTTAATATTGTATTCATTTTTGTATACGCACATTGTGGGGTTAGGATCTGTTGAGAAAAAGCTTCACCTAAGCTTGTGAAAAAACTTATAATTTGTGGTGTCGTATTGAACCGAGATGTTTACATATGATTGGAACAATATGAACACCCTACCTAGAGTATATCCGTTTTGGATTTTCATCATGACGTGGCTAGCCCAGTTTTACGTTGAAAATTCGAATAAGGTTTGTGACTTTGGGAACCTTACCTAAACCTAAAACATGTTTTAGGGTCAGAAGTCACGTATTATTGGACTGAGGGATTTACACCTTGTTGGAATGATACGAAGACTCTACATAGATTAGATCTATTTAGAATATTCCTCATGATGTGGATGGACCACCATTATGTTGAAGTTACGATGAGGTCCATGACTCTAGGAACCGCGTCTAGAGCCAAAGAACCGTTTTAAAAAGGAAATGGTGTCGTATTGAACCGAGAGTTTTACATCTCGTTGAAAAGATATGAAAACCCTACTTAGAATAGTCTTGTTGGACATTTACTCATGATACGTCTAGATCACCATTGCGTGGAAATTTATAACAAGTCCATGACTCTAGGTTGATTCCTTTGAAAAACATAACCCTAGAGCTAACCCTGTCAAGTTTGGCTAAAATTACTTAGAACCTTCCATAAAGGGCCCACCCTTTAAGTTGTTTGAAACCTTTAAACTCTCCACCTTTGCATGAACATAACAAATCATCCATCTTTCATTTGTTTTCAAGGAATCCAGAGAAATTTTTTTCTTCAGAATTTCATAAAAATGAATACATAAACAAGAAGGAAAGTTCAAATCAAAGTTAAAGTGCCTTTTGCAGAGATCTTGATTTCCTTCAAGGAGGATTTGACCGGCATCAGAAGATAATCTTTTGACCTTAAATATGGGAATATCTTGAGTCTTTTGTCCATCCATGTGCAAAAAGAAGCTACCTTGGCCTTAGTTCAATTTTATGATTCGCCGATAAGAAGTTTTCTTTTTCAGGATTTTTAACTGGCTCCAAATTTGGAGGAATTTGGAAGTTTTTTTGATTCCCCTAAGAAGAAAAAAGGACCTTATAGAGGAGTGGGGGAACTCCCAGAACCTGAAGATCTTGTTGAAGTCACGGGCATCTCTTTTCCTGATCTAAAGCCTAATATAAATACTTGGGGAGATGACCAGAGAATCCCTAGGAAATTTTCGGAAAAGAAGGCCCAAGAGTTCGCTAACGCCCAGAGGTGGGAATCCTACGAAACCATCATGGCCTTTCTCATGTTTGGGTTGGTACTATTCCCAAATGTAGAATACTTGGTTGATGTGGTGGCCATTAGTGTATTTTGGGTTGTTAAGGTTAATGATGAACATCCGGTACTCATTTTCTTAGAAAATACGTACCATACACTCCATATGCACCATGAGAAGAAGAAATGCATGTTGTTATGATGTATTACTTTGTTGTATCAATGGCTCATTTCCCATCTATATAAAGACATGTCCATGGTTGGGAAAATAGATGGGTGTGGTTGGTCCCAATGCCTAGTGGGTCTCACAGAAAAATCTATCTTTTGGTATCCTCTCCGGCTTAGTAGAGAATGTGTGACGTACATATGTGGGGAATTACCAAACACCCCACTCATTAGTTCAAAAGGTTGTATAAATTACAACCCATCCCTAACTATGATACAATTGGGCTATCCTATGTTATACAAGCTTGATGACAAGGATCTAGAGAGTTTATTATTGTTAGGTCAAGCAAAAAAGTTTGGATGTCAAGCTCCCTTGCATTCTTAGTCCTCCGACTTAGCCACTGGCACTAGAGCTGATCCCTATTTCTCTAAAAGAGGTTGATGAACTTAGAGCAACAATCTTAGGTTCAAACGCAAAAAAGAATAACTACAATCTAGTCTCTATAAAGCTACTTATGAAAAGAGTAAGCTAAGGCTCGGCCTCAACGAATAGGAGAAACTTCTCATAGAGAAAGATGTCGAGCTCGGCAAAAGGAAGAATAAAAGACAAAAGGTTAAAGAGTACATATTTGGAGTAGAGCACAATATTAGAAATAAGTATCAATAGATCAAAGATTGGATGTGAAGCAATGCCGAGTGGGAAGCTTGTTGGAATCAAACCTTGAAAGAGTGAAAGGATGTGAGGATGGGATTCAAGGCTCAAATTCGAGAACTCTCAAAGCTACTACGATAATCCCAAGTACATGCAACTCGAGAGACTCAACATCAAGAAGAGATCGAACAAATCGTAGACCCCCATGGAAGCCTAGGAAGAATTGGAGAACCATGGAGTTTACACATAAAACCTTAAGGTAGCCTACCAACAACATGAAGAAAGGATCCAACTCTTAGGGGGAAAGCTACAGCGAAAGAAAATACACACTCTCAATGCACGTCTAGAAGCTGGAAAGTGCTATGAAAAATGTGTCAAAGTGGTCAAACTTGCCAACGACATTCTACACATTTTCCCTATAACGTTGAGAGACACTTCTAAGGACATGATGTACGAGAATGTACCTTCAGCGGTCTTTGAATTCATTACTTTCTGTAAGGATATACTGAAGGATCTCATGGATTTCCTAGAGTTGCTCAAGAGGGTCCGAGAAGAGAATATAATTTGATTTGTTGTACTTTTTTTCTTTTCAAAATCTTGTACTCAAACCCCAAAATTATGAATGAAATGAGAAGTTGATGTCACACAACTTGTATTTGTTTCCTTTTCTGTTTTCATAAATCTGAAATGATTGAAAATCTCTAGATTCTCTCGGAAATAAAATAAAAAACCCTTGCATGCATCTGCATTCATCCATGAGCATGCATTTTTCAAAAAAATAAAACCCAAACTCATCCCACTTATATTTCCCATCCATAGAACTCGGCTCCATTAAGCTGATTCCACGACACTCATATGAAACTAAGGCCAACATTAGAAGACAAATGGATGAAATGAGAGAGGAAATCAATGACCTCAAGGGGTCGTTGGACAAGATGATGGAAATGCTTCAAGCATTGACTTCTAGAGAGGAACCTCTCATACACATAGTGATTTATGAGATCACAAGTCCTTCCTTCAAACCACCACGTATGACAAGGATCAACACAACTTGGCCTGAGTTTGGAATACCGCCAAACTACTCGCCACCATCTGAAGCTCCGAGAGTGGGAACCTTTACTCAGCAGGTGGTGCAATTACCAACAGTGATGGAAATGCAACCACCCCATGTGGTTCATACTAGGGCAGCTGAACCCTTCGATAACCCCAAGTACATTTACCAAGATGTTGCTTCCAATAATGATGGACAAGATGAAATGGGAGAATAGTTCATAGTCAAGGAGAGATTCTAGACTTTGGAAAAGAGATTGAAGGCCATGGAAGGTGAGGATATCTTTGGTGTTGTTTCCATGGATATGTGCTTGGTATCAGATTTGGTCATTCCGGATAAATTCAAAACCCCTTACTTTGAGAAATACAAGTGGCATACTTGTCGAAGGAGCCACCTAGTGGTGTATTTCAAGAAGATGGCCGCACACACCAAAAATGACAAGTTGCTCATACCTATTTCCAAGAGAGTTTGAGTGGAGATTCCCTCAAGTGGTACATGGGCTTGGATAAGAGTAGAATTAATTGCTGGCATGATTTAGATGATGCCTTTCTGTGGAAATATAAGTATACTCTTGATATGACTCCAAATCGGATGCGGTTGCACGGTATGGCAATGAAGCAAAAAGAGCCTTTCAAAGAATATGCTCAGCGTTGGCGAGAGCTAGCCACTCAAGTAGAGCCTCCTTTGTCCGAGAATGAAATGACCGAAATATTTATGAACACTTTGGAAGATCCCAATTTTGATAGGTTGGTGAGCAGTGGTGCAGTGAAGTTTGTCGACTTGGTTTCAATTGATGACCGTATTGAGAAAGGTATGAAAAATGGAAAAATTCTTAGAAAATCTGAGGCACTTAGCACTCAGAAGAAGTTTTTTGGAAACTTCCAGAAAAAGAAAGAGGGGGAGACTAGTGCCATCTATGTTGACAAAAGGAGAAATCGTCAAAGGAGGCCATAGCGACCTTTGGAATATCAACAACCAACTGCACATATGCCATACTATCCACAACCATATATGGTTGTTGTCGCTCCAATTTACCAACAAGCAACTCCTCATGCTTACCTAATTTATCAGTAACCTTTTGCACTAGGGTATCAACAAAATCAAGTAGCACATACACGCCAGCAAGCACTAGCCCCCCATAATTATCAGCAACCAACGCCCCAGGCTCCTCATAATGCACCGGTTAATCAAAATTGTAACCGAAGAAGGACAAATTTTGATCATATTCCTATGGCATACACCAAGTTGTACCCATCTTTGTTATAGAGAGGTCTAATGGTCCACAGACCACTGCCTCCATTGCCAGGTGCACCCCCACTTTTGTTCGACTCCAATGCTCATTGTGAGTATTATGAAGGTGCACCGGGGCATACAGTTGTTAGTTGTATTGTGCTGAAAGCCAAAGTTCAGGAACTGATTAACAGCAAATTCCTATCCTTTAAAGAGATTGGACCAAATATGGTGAGCAACCCTCTACCACCTCACAGAGGGCCTATAATTAATGCCATTCAAGATTCATGGTTGTCCATTATTACATATATTTAGTCGAAGAATCGGAGCAAAACAAGTGATAGTCGAGCAAATTTGAGGAAGAATGACCAAAGAATGAAGGAAAAATAGCTAAGTGTACAAAATATGGACTTAGTGAAAATTTGAATGAAAAGGGAGCAAAAAAGAGTGATGCTTAGAAAATTTGAATGCAGTGTATCGTGTGCATGATGGTCATTTTTATAGGCCTTTTTCTGATGCGTTCTGGTCCATTGTGACACCTTTAAAACAGGTTTTTCAGCACTTTCATAAGGGTTACGATTTTGGGAGATTGAAGCACGAATTAGAGAACACAAGTGGTAATTTTTTGAGCATTTGAAGCCATTAAAGGTCATCTCTTAAAAGGACTTCTTATGTTATCATTGTCTATCAATTATTGTATTTTTAATTATACCATGACTAGATAAATTCTTCTAGGTTAGGTTGTGTTATGATGAATATGTTTCTCAATTATTGGATTCTATGTTGATTTGACCATTGTATGACCATTGATCTATATTTTTATTCAACTGCTTCTTGTTCATAATTCTTTTTATATGAGATACTCTTTTAATATTATTTTGGGCACATAGGGAATACTTACCATTAGTGTATGTGTTGGACATAGGGAAATTGTTGTACTTACACTGGTTGAATAGGGATAGGAGACTCAGAGTAGTGGCATAGAGAATTAACGTTCTATACATCGCCTAACCCTACTTATGTTGGAGGACTAAGAATAGAAAGCTCCTGTAGTGGTTAGTGAGTTATTTTGTGAGGGATCAGCTATAACGGTTTTGTTAATTTGCCGTGAGGTTATAGTGATTAGGTAATTCATATAGGGCATCAAACATCAACAAAAGAGGAATAGGGTATTCTAAAACTTAACTTGACCTCTTTCGTGACATTGTTTACTTATTTATTTACTTTTCACACTGAAACTTGAATCCCCCCTCTTTTACTAGTTTTTCAAAATTGCACACATTTTATCTTGCTTGAAGGCAGTCCATGTGGATTTGATATTTTTTATTACTTTGACATTATCGTACACTTTCTGAGAAGTCATCAAAGATGTATCAAATGACCAGTCTATCAGAGATATGAAAAAAGTGAAGACCCCATTGAAGGAACTCCATGCACGATAGGTGGAGTCCGGTTTGAATGAGAAGAAACATGATGATTATGTTGGATGTTCTACTCAGTTGAGAGGTTTCTTATGAAGGAGAAGAGAGATCCAAAACGCAGCGGAATTTAAAATTTCTCCTTTAGTGATCCTTACGAATGGGCATGATCAGTGATAGAATCGTTACCTCTTGTGGCGATTGTAACCTTTGATGCAGATCTACGGAGCGATCACGAACGTTGAACGATGACAACACCTCTACTCAGTCCACACGAACGGATTCCTTCAATCTCAGTGCTAGCTACTACGAATGAAGGCTTTGAGTGTGAGAGAGAGAGAGAAACGAAATTCCAACTGTACAAATGCTTCTACACAAGGGTTCTATTTATAGAACCACTTGTGTGAGTTGCAAGCTAAAAAGCCCACTCAAGTGTATGTGGCCCATATCTTATAATATGCCAAAATCGCTTAAGCGCGTGGGTACCTTACCATATTTCGTATTCTACTTAAGTACACCGTACCTTACGATGCTCTACAATTCACTTAAGTGCACCGTATATTACGGTATTCCTTAGTTACTCTATCTCTCGTCAATCTGTTCTTTTGTGTATGACCCTGTAGATTTTCGCTGCATTGGCAATTATATTAAATCACGTATTTAACATAATAAACAGTGAGCGGTATCTAGAAACACATCACTACTACCCAAGACACGAAAATGTCATATGATCTGACAAATCCTTTTGTGATAATACTTATGTGTACAATTACCCTTTTATCCTTATGTCTATATTGAACACAAGGCATAGACCGTGTCATCCTTGTTCAGTTCAATGTTGGGCCCATAGACATTTATCCTGTTACACAGGATGGGCAAATTCCATCTAGGTCACTCATGTCCCTTAGCATGCTTCGTGGAGTACCCATCAACTGCCTTTATGGTCATCTAGTTACGGACAGCGTTTGATCAGCAATAAGGCACTCGACTCTACATCTAGGGTCCATAGTGGTTTCAGGTCGAAGGGTGGTATACACCATTATCACCATGATAATAACTTATGACACTTTGCATAACATTCTATGCAGTATTCTCATAGCGGGTCAATCCAGTATAAATATTACTCTTAATATTCATACTTATGTTTAAGACTTGATAACTCCTTATCCATGATCCATGAGATGTGATCATCAGTCTATATACATAATAGTCTTAATGCTTTAATGTTATCCCACTTCACAATAAAGCTCGACTACTGATACTTTAAGAATCGTGTCCTTATATTTAATGTGATCTCATGATTAAGTCACACTTGATACATTAAACAGACTATCTATTCTAGGGACTTTATTTCACAAACATAATAAAGAAAAAGCCTTTTATTATTAATAAATAATTCGATACAAGCACCAAAAGTATTGGCCTCTATGGCTTACACCAACAATCTCCCACTAGCACTAGAGCCAATCAGGCATACCCCTAATGCCCATAGATCTAGTATGGCCATCATGCTTCTGCTGCACAAGAGGCTTTATCAGTGGGTCAGCAATATTGTCAAGTGTAGGTACTCTGCATATTTTCACATCTCCTTTATCTATTATCTCTCGAATGAGGTGATAACGTCTAAGTATGTGTTTAGATCGTTAGTGAGATCTAGGCTCCTTAGCTTGTGCGATAACACCATTGTTATCACAATAGAGACCAATGAGATCCACAATGCTAGGAACTATGCCAAGTTCACTAATAAACTTTTTGATCCAAACAACTTCCTTTGCTGCACTTGAGGCAGCAATGTACTCGGCCTCAGTTGTAGAATCAACAACTGTATCTTGCTTTGAACCTTTCCAGCTCACAACGCCACCGTTTAAGAAAAACACATAACCAAATTGTGATCTAAAGTCATCCTTAGCATCGGTGTATCCAATTACAGCCAGCTCTTCCTGACCCCCATATATCAAGAATGAGTCCTTAGTCCTTCTCAAATACTTAAGGATATTCTTGACAGCTACCCAATGAGCATCACCAGGATCAAATTGGTACCTACTCGTTGCACTTAAAGCATATGAGACATCTGGTCGAGTACATAACATGGCATACATGATAGATCCTATTGCAGATGCATATGGAATCTTATTCATGCGATCCATTTCTTCCTTAATTGAAGGGGATTGTGTTTTTGATAGACACATGCCATGTTGCATAGGTATGGATCCTTTCTTGGAATCATGCATATTAAAGCGTCTCAACACTTTGTCTATGTGTGTACTCTGACTTAGGCCAAGCAGTTTTTATGATCTATCTCTATAGATTCTGATTCCTAATATATAGGCTGCTTCACCTAGGTCCTTCATAGAAAAGCATTTCCCCAACCAAGACTTTACTTGTTGTAGGGTAGGGACATCGTTTCCAATGCGTAATATGTCATCTACATATAATACCAGGAAAACGATCATGCTTCCACTAACCTTCTTGTAGACACGAGGCTCATCTTCGTTCTTGATGAATCCATATTGTTTTACTGTTTCATCAAAATGAAGATTCCAGCTTCTGGAAGCTTTCTTCAATCCATAGATTGATCTTTGTAACTTACATATCTTTTGGGCTTTTTCTGGTATGTCAAATCCTTCAGGCTGTGTCATGTACACATCCTCAAGAAGATTCCCATTAAGGAAAGCATTTTTGACATCCATCTGCCATATTTCATAATCATGATATGCAGCGATAGCAAGTAAAATCCAAACAGATTTAAGCATTGCAACTGGTGAAAAGGTTTCTATCTTAGTCAACCCCATGAATTTGTTTATATCCTTTTGCAACCAGTCTTGCCTTATAGGTATGTACCTTACCATCCATGTAAGTCTTCTTTTTGAAGACCCACTTGCATCCTATAGGGTTAACTCCTACAGGAGGCTCTACCAAGGTCCAAACTTGGTTTGTATACATCGAATCCATTTCATATTTCATGGCTTCTAGCCACTTCTCAGAATCGGGACTAGTTATGGCCTCTTGGTCGGTCACATGCTCATCTTGATCCATGAGTAATACATCACCTTGATCAGTTATGATATATCCATATCTCTCAGGTAGGTGACGTATCCCGCTTGACCTATGTTGGTCTTGTTCTACTTGAGCAGGTTGTTCTTCCATAACTACTTGTGTTTCCTGCTCTAATTCCTCCATAGGTGTATCAATGCTTTGTGATTCTTTAATTTCTTCAATCTCTACTTTCCTCCCACTGATTCCTTTGGAAATAAAATCCTTTTATAGGAAAAATCCAGTTCGAGCGACAAACACTTTGCCCTCAGAAGGATTGTAGAAGTAATACCCTCTTGTTTCTTTAGGATACCCCACAAATAAGCATTTGTCAGATTTGGACTCAAGCTTAGTTGAAATTTGTCGTTTCACATAAACTTTGCAACCCCAAATCTTCATGTAAGACATATTTGGTTTCTTACCACTCCATATCTCATATGGAGTCTTCTCAACCTTTTTGGATGGAACACGGTTAAGTGTGTAAGATGCTGTCAATAGTACATGTCCCCAAAAGGAGTTTGGAAGATCGGCGTGACTCATCATGGATCGGACCATGTCTAACAGGGTTCAATTTCTTCTCTCAGATACACCATTCCATTGGGGTGTTCCAGGAGGAGTAAGTTGGAATAGGATCCCACACTCTTTCAAATGGTCATCAAACTCTAGGCTTAAATACTCACCACCTCGATTTGATCGAAGAGTTTTAATATTCTTACCTAGTTGGTTTTGTACTTCATTCTTGAATTCCTTGAACTTTTCAAAGGACTCTGATTTGTGTTTCATTAAATACACATAACCATATCTACTGAAATCATCAGTAAATGTGATGAAGTACTGAAAACCTCCTTTGGCTGGTATGTTCAGTGGTCCACATACATCAGTATATATGAGGGCCAAAAGATCATTAGCTCTTTCACCTTTTCCTGTGAATGGAGACTTTGTCATCTTTCCATTTAAACAAGATTTGCATGTCTCATATGATTCATAATCAAAAGAGTCCAAGAGTCCATCTTTATGGAGTTTGGAAATGCGTTTCTCATTTATATGGCCTAATCGACAATGCCAAAGGTAAGTTGGATTTAACTCATTAAGTTTCATCCTTTTAGTATTAATGTTATAAATAGGCATTTCAAGATAAAGAACATATAGTCCATTGTTCATTTGTGCAGTAGCATAGAATATATCATTCAAATAAATTGAGCAATAATTGTTCTTTATTATAAATGAAAAACCAAACTTTTCCAAACAAGAAACAGAAATAATATTCCTGCTAATTGCAGGTACATAATAACAGTTCTCTAACTGAATTATTAAACCACTAGGTAAATTCAATACATAAGTTCCTACGGCTAAAGCAACAACCTTTGCTCCATTGCCAACTCGTAGGTCAACTTCACCTTTTGCCAAATCTCTACTCCTTTTTAGCCCCTGCACATTGGTACAAATGTGAGAATCACATCCAGTATCTAATACCCATGATGCAGAAGTAGATAAATTAATTTCAATAACAAAAATACCTGAAGTTAAAGTCTCTACTCCCTTCTTCTTATCTTCTAGGTACTTTGGGCAGTTTGTCTTCCAGTGTCCGGTCTTACCGCAATGGAAGCAGATGCCTTCCTTTGCTATGCTTCCACTAGGATTCAAAGCAGCAACAGTGGGTTTGGGTTTGGCAACTTCCTTGCCTTTCCCTTTATCACACTGCTTGGTCAAATCAGCCGCAAGTTCCTTTGTACACTGTTTGTTGTCATGGTAATCTACATGAAAATAATGAAAATATAAGTATCAATAACATATTTAATTAGGCCTTTAATTAAATATGCTCCCACTATTTTAGTCAAAACAAATGACCCTCACCATTTGATTCGGAAAATCCCGTTGGAAAATTTTTTAGTGGGTCGAGATCCATATTTCACTTTGTTTTAAGTCCGCGTAGGCGGATTACACAAAACTAGGTTATTTAGGTAGGAACTCCTTCCAATTGTATCTAATACAACTCTCGAATATTTTAGTTGGGTGAATAACTCCTTATTCCAATCCATCACATGGATCATTTCCAACTCTTGCATCTAAACATATATAATCTTATTATAATTTGTTTAGTTAAGTTTGACCCATTGTTTTAGCAATTGAATATTACAATTATCCCATCGCACCTTACTAATATAGAACATGCACCTCACGTAGGCGAAACCTACATTATCCGATACTAGTCTTGATGAGTGCTAAAACTTGGAAAGCATAAACTTAATATTTAATTTGAGGGAATTTGCAATTATTCTGATCTCACCGGCTTATTTATCATATAAATCGTCTCTCACATGTATCAACATACATTCACATGCATCAAAATACATAATGAAACAGTTATGGCCCCTAGCGCAATTGTTCTCCCAAGCCAATGAGAGAACCTAAGCTAACCTAATAACGATCTAAGCTTCTCCAAGCAAGATCTTCAAGGTTGTCCTCCTTTGATATTGAATTCTTATCTTTCTTCATAACATTACATTACATAAAATAAACTCACTTTACATACGAGGGAGTGAGATGAGAAAAGAAGTTACATTAAGAGATTAAAAGAGAGGCACGACACGCAGGTCGTATTTTAAAAACCCAAAACAAAATAAAGGAAAACTAAGGCCATAACCGATCACCACAAGACAATAATAATAAACACATTATTATTATTAATTTTAATTCTTTTAATTAATTAAAACCAAATTAAATTTCGGCGACCAATCACACTACGTAGAGTTAGTTGGGGGGTCCGCTGCCCGGTCAGCGGACGGGGGTTCTGCAGCCCGGTCTTTTTTAATGAAATTTTTAATGAACAATTTATTTGAAATCGACGTCGTTTTTTGCGTCAACACTTGATACTTTAAAGCACAACTCTTACGCAGTCACAACCCTAATCGCATAACTCTTTGACAACACAACCCTTGTGTCGTCATTAACCCTAATGCACCAATTTCAGACCGTCAAACACACCTCGATTGTTGATTCATTATGATTGATCAAAACGCCATTGCTTCACCATTCTAATGTCGGATCAAGAAGCAAACGACCATTGATCGCTCAAAGGAAAACAACCATTAAGTGGTTGAATGAACGAAACAGAAACAGTATATCATATATACCGTATTTTGCATCAGGATTACTTATATCATATATATAACTTGATCGATCTCAATTGTATAACCTATGGACGATCGATGTATCGCTGCTTCACCATACTAATGTCGGATTCCGAGGCATAGTCAACATCAATCATCCAAATCATACACACATGATGCCAAATTTAATTACTCGTTTATTCTTTGATTCATTCTGTCTTCTAATCGTATTAATACAATAAATACAGAAAATAAATAGCTATCAGATGCATGGTTTCATAAGTGGCTATGATACCACTGAAGGAGAAGAGCGATCCATAACGCAGCAGAATTTAAAATTTCTCCTTTAGTGATCCTTACAAATGGGCATGATCAGTGATAGAATCGTTACCTCTTGTGGAGATTATAACCTTTGATGCAGATCTACGGAGCGATCACGAACGTTGAACGATGACAACGCCTCTACTTAGTCCACACGAACAGATTCCTTCAATCTCAGTGCTAGTTGCTATGAATGAAGGCTTTGAGTGAGTGAGAGAGAGAGAGAGAGAGAGAGAGAGAGAAACGAAATTGCAACTGCACAAATGCTTCTACACAAGGGTTATATTTATAGAACCACTTGTGTGGGCTATAAGCTAAAACGCCCACTCAAGTGTATGTGGCCCATATCTTATAATATGCCAAAATCACTTAAGCGTGTGGTACCTTACCATATTTCGTATTCTACTTAAGTACACTGTACCTTACGATGTTCTACAATTCACTTAAGTGCACCGTACATTATGGTATTCCTTAGTTACTCTATCTCTCATCAATCTGTCCTTTTATGTGTGACCCTATAGGTTTTCGCGGCATTGACAATTATATTAAATCACATATTTAACATAATAAACAGTGAGCGGTATCTAGCAACACATCACTGCTACCCAAGACACGAAAATGTCATGTGATCTGACAAATCCTTTTGTGATAATACTTATATGTACAATTACCCTTTTGCCCTTTTGTCTATATTGAACATATGGCATAGACCGTCTCATCCTTGTCCAGTTCAATATTGGGCCCATAAACATTTATCCTGTTACGCAGGATGGGCAAATTCCATCTAGGTCACTCATGTCCCTTAGTATGCTTCGTGGAGTACCCATCAACTGTATTTATGGTCATCCAGTTACGGACAATGTTTGATCAACAATAAGACACTCGACTCTACATCTAGGGTCCATAGTGGTTTCAGGTCGAAGGGTGGTATACACCATTATCACCATGAGAATAACTTATGACTCTTTGCATAACATTCTATATAGTATTCTCATAGCGGGTCAATCCAGTATAAATATTACTCTTAATATTCATACCTATGTTTAAGACTTGATAACTCCTTATCCATGATCCATGAGATGTGATCATCAGTCTATATACATAATAGTCTTAATGCTTTAATGTTATCCCACTTCACAATAAAGCTCGACTACGGATACTTTAAGAATAATGTCCTTATGTTTAATGTGATCTCATGGTTAAGTCACACTTGATACATTAAACGGACTATCTATTCTAGGAACTTTATTAGACAAACATAATAAAGAAAAAGCCTTTTATTATTAATAAATAATTCGATACAAGTACCAAAAGTATTGGCCTCTAGGGCTTACACCAACAACTTAGTGGTCCAGAATGATATTTAGTAGTTGATGGACCAATAGATCATTAAAATAAGCCGTTTTGGAACTACCAAAGATGCGTCTATAATCGAGCCACACTTCGAATTACGGGAACCATTAGAGATTGAATATCAAAGAGTACCCAATGTTCAATATAGTGGAAATCAAGTATCTTTGACAGTTCTGATCCAACCCGCTCCTTCCCCGTTTACTAGTACCAATGCAGTACCCTAGAAGCTGATGAGTTCTTGAAGCTGATTAGAAGAAGTGACTACAAAGTGGTGGATCAACTCCACCAAACTCCCTCAAAAATATCCATCGTATCATTATTGTTGAACTCAGTAGCTCATAGATAGGCTTTAATGAAAGTACTCACACAAACACATGTAGTACAGAGCATAACAGTGGATCAATTCAATGGAGTTGTATCTAACATTACTACTTGCCATAGTTTGAGTTTCCATGATGGAGAGCTCCCAAGAGAAGGAAGAGATCATAATCGAGCATTACACATCTATATGAAGTGTCTGGAAAATGTGCTAGCCAGAGTCTTGGTGGACACAACCTCATCGTTAAATGTCATGCCAAAGTCTATGTTGGAAAAGCTTTTTTGCAAGGAAACTACGATGAGACCTAATGTAATGATAGTAAACGCCTTTTATGGATCATGAATAATAGTAATCAAAGAGGTAGACTTACCCGTGTTGATAGGCCCATATATTTTCCAGATAACCTTCCAGGTTATGGACCTTAACCCTGCATACAACTGTTTGTTGGGGAGGCCTTGGATCCATGTCATGGGCGCAGTTATTTCTATACTCCATCAGAAATAGAAATTTATGGTTAAAGGAAAATTGATTATAATATCTAGTGAAGAGGATTTTATAATAAACCATCTCCCATTATTCCTATATATTGAATTTGGTTAATAGGCATTGGAAATTTCTTTCCGAGCCCTTGAAATTGAAAATGCGATATTCTTGGAGGAAAATGACCAAGACACTACTGTGAGCTCATCATTTACTTTGTTGAAGAGTGCTGAAGTGATACTTGATAAGGGAAGCCGTGAAGGTTGGGGTCATCTGATTAATATTCAAGAGAAAAGAGATTTCTTATAGAGAGAAACACCAAGCGTCCTGCAGAAACCGTAGTCTGAAGTTTCCAAGAGGTGTTCTACAACGCCAATTTCATTCATGACAATCAAGTGGTCGCTTTAGAAGATAACACAACAGAGTCAGAAATAACTTGCATTGTGTACCACTGTAGCACTGCTTCAGACAATTGGGAAGCCATTGATTTACCATAAGTCTTTCCTTAGTCAAAATAATTTGTTTTTCTCAAATCTTTTGATCTACCCAAGGCTTAAGGATCATATGTAGGACCCCTTTATTTTAAATGATTACCATCATTAATAAAGGCATTTTGTTAATTCAATCTTCTTTTATTTTGTTTTAAGTAAACAGAAATCTTTTCAAAAATAACAAAATATTTTCCCTTTTGAATTTTAAAATTTTCACTTTTCTAAAATCAACATTAAAATCATGTAGAATAATCAATGAACCCGTTGAACTCAATAACGCTACAATCCCTTATAACATTAAACTTCCTATTAACCAAGTTGAAGAGGCGTGTGAGGACAATTGTGATCTTCCTAAAGAACTGGTGAGGTTGCTTGAGCATGAGGCCAAAGCCATTTATCCACATCAAGAGCCAATGGAGGTAATCAACCTGGGAATAGAAGAGGAAAAGAAAGAGGTGAAAGTCAGAACTACGCTTGAAGCCAACATCAAGGAGAGGTTGGTCAAGCTTTTGCATGAATACATGAATGTGTTTATCTGGTCATATCAAGATATTCCTGGGCTAGACACATAAATTGTTGAGCACCAATTACCGTTTCGACCAGAATGCTTGCATGTGAAGCAAAGGTTAAGGAGAACCAAACCCAACATGTCTATCAAGATCCAGGAAGAAGTTAAAAGACAGTTTGACGCATGATTTATGGCAGTGGCCAATTACCCTCAATGGGTTGCTAATATCGTGCTTGTCCCCAAAAAGGATGGAAAAGTGAGAATGTGTGTCAATTATAGGGATTTAAATAAATCCAGTCCAAAGGACGACTTCCCTCTACCATATATTGATACGCTAGTGGACAACACTGCCAAGTTTTATGTTTTCTCGTTCATGGATGGTTTCTCAGGCTATAACCAGATCAAAATGGTGCCTGAAGATATGGAGAAGACCATTTTCATTATCCCATGGGGGAATATTCCGCTATAAGGTAATGCCTTTCGGTCTAAAGAATGTTGGAGCAACCTATCAAAGAGTGATGGTCTCCCTCTTCCATGACATGATGCATAAATAAATTGAAGTATATGTTGATGATATAATTGCCAAACCATAAAGTGAAGAGGACCATATGGACCATTTTCATAAATTATTTGAACGCCCGAGGAAGTTCATATTATAGTTGAATCCTGCAAAATTTAAATTTGGTGTTCGATCCGAAAAACTACTTGGCTCCATTGTCTGTCAGCGAGGAATTGAAGTAGATTCTAACAAAGTCAGAGCTATTAGAGAGATGACCGTTTTATGTATAGAAAGAGAAGTAAGAGGATTCTTGGGAAGATTGAATTACATCTCCAATTTTATCTCCCAAATGACAACTACGTGTGAGCCCATGTTCCAATTAAAAAGAAAGGACCAAGCGGTCAAATGGAATGTTGATTGTCAAAGAGATTTCGAGAAGATCCGACAATATTTGCAAGAGCCTCCCATTTTGGTTCATCCTATTCAGGGGAAGCCACTCATTATGTATTCGAATGTGCTTGAAGAGTCAATGGGATGCGTATTGGGGCAACAAGATGAAATGGGCCGGAAAGAGCATGTTATTTATTATTTGAGCAAAAGGTTTACTGAATGCGAAACCTGATATTCGTTCTTAGAGGAAGTATGTTACACTTTAGCATGAGCCGCTCTTTGTTTGAGGCAGTCCATGATATGTCATACTACTTTGTTGACCTCCAAAATGGATTCAATAAAGTACATCTTTGAAAAACTTGCCTTAACCGGAAGACTTGCCCGTTGGCAGATGCTGTTTTTAGATTATGACATCCAGTACACCACCCAGAAGGCTATTAAAGGAAACGAGTTGGAAGAATACCTCGCACATCAGCCGATGAAAGATTATCAATCCATTAAGGTTTATTTCCTAGACGAAGATATTATGGCCATAAAGGATTATGAGATCTCATGTCCCGATTAAGGACCTGAACCAGAATCTCGTTGGCAGCTCACATTCGATGGTGCTTCAAATTCCATTGGACATGGCATTATAGCTGTCATAATCTCTCCGAATGGTGGTTTTACCCCTTTTGCAGCAAGATTATACTTTAATTATATGAACAACATAGCATAATATTAGGCGTGCATCCTTGGTAACAAAGTTACAATTGACATCCACATTAAAATTCTTGAAGTGTATGGAGACTCTGATTTGGAATCTGTCAAATCAAAGAAGAGTGGGAAACTCGTGACTCTAAGCTTATTCCATATCGGGCTTATGGCATGGAGTTGATAAATTACTCTGACAAAATTACTTTCCATCAAATTCCAAGCGCAGAAAATCAGGTGGCAGGCGCTTTGGCTACATTATCCTCAACGTACCAAGTTAGGTTCCACAATGGACCCCCGATCATTGTAGTTGAGAGGAAGGTCGAGCCAGCCTACTATCAATTAGTCGAAGAAGAAACCGATGGAAATCCATGGTTTCATGACACCAAATGCTATCTAACAAGATTATCATCGATAATGGGATGAACCTGAACAATAAAACGACGAAAGAGTTATGTGAAGGCTTCAAGATTGAGCACCATAATTATTTTCCATATCATCCGAAGATGAATGACGTTGTTCAAGCAGCAAATAAAAAATCAAGAAAATCCTGCAGAAAATGGTAAAATCCTACAGAAGACGCATACCGGATGTTAGTCTGCACTTCCACAGGGGGCAGCCCCATTCTCCTTGGTATATGGGATGGAGGCAGTTCTCTCGATCGAAGTAGAGATCGCCTCAATGAGAATATTGATGGAGACCAAACTTGAAAAGGTTGAATGATTCAAATTTGGTTTGACCATTTGAACCTCGTTGACGAGAAGCATATGATCGCTTTATGCATGGGAAACTATATCAGAAGAGACTCAAAAGGGAATTTGACAAGAAAGTCCATCTTCGAGAATTCAGAGAAAGTGATATTATTCTCAAGAAGATCTTTCTTATACACAAAGATTCACGTAGAAATTGGAATCCAAATTACGAAGCCCATATGTTGTTAAGAAAGCCTTCTCTAGACGAGCTCTAATTCTTACAATAATGGATGACGAGGAGCTTCAAAATCTGGTGAACTCCAATGCAGTCAAAAGATGATATACCTAGAAAAAAGGCATCACGCTAAGTCGAAAGCCCGAAAAGGCCACTTAGGCAAAACAAAAGGGCATCCTAGTGGATTGAAAACCCGAAAGGGCAGTCCAGGAAAAACTTAGGGATATAAAAAATATATTTGGTCGCTAAGTCGAAAACTCGAAAGATAGACTTAAGCAAACAAGAGCATCCCGGTGTATTAAAAACCCGAGAGGGAGATCCAAGAAAAAGTTATGGATTTTAAAAGGCAAAGATACTGTATCAGGCAAGACTAATTGATGCAGAAAAACCAGAAGCAAGAAGGATAAATCCAGTTGCTCTCTTCAAAAGGAAGGTTCTAGGGACTCATGGTTATAGGGAAGGTAGTGTTTATTGTGATTCAATGTAAACATGTTCCCATTGCCATTTTAAAGTTGTTTCCCTTTGTAATATCCCATATGGAGCTACATTTTTGTGTGCTTCCATTTACGAATGAAAGTTTAATTTATCAAATTCTTTCCATATTTTGTGTTCCTTCATCTTATTCTTTTTGCAAAATGTCATTTTACTTTTGATGATATAATTTTGAAACTAAGGAATAATTAATATATTAAGATACACAAATATTTTGACATTTGAAATGGCTAAAGGGAAATTGATGTTTTCTCAAGACACCACGAAATCTTAAAAACACTCTTGGATTACCACAAGAACAATATTCCCAGGGGCTCGACCCATAAGCTTTCCAAAGAGATTGTCAATTTGGTACTTAACTAATAGTCTTGATAGGAATACCCATAAGCATCCATCTACATCGAGATTTGGCAAAATTTCATGTGTCGGGGAGTCAAGAGATTCTAAAACCACACCAAAGGTCCTTTGTGCTAAGCACAATAACCTAATATTTGCCTTTCATGCATTCATGCATCACAGTTCATGCATAATTCACATGGATATCATACAAACTTTGTCAATAACTTACCTTTTTGACAAAAATACCAACTTGGTTGGAGCCCACCAAAACAATCATTTACCGGAAGGTTCAAGTTCTCTTTTGTCTTGTCCGATGTGTTGTTCAAACCATCCTTTTGTCTCTCTGGTGTAATTTCTGATGAGTTTTGTTATTATGATGTACTTCCAGGATTCGTCCACCGAATGGTTGTTCTTGGTTTGTTCTATGAGAATCCAGAACCCACCATTGTTGTTATATAAGAATCCATAATATCTCTTTTGTTCTATGAGAATCAGAAACTTTTCTTTTTGTTACATGAGAATTTGTAACCTTTTAACAACACTATGTGAGAAGCCATAACCTGTCTCTTGTCATTTGTTCTATGAGAATCCAGAACTTTCCTTTTTGTTACATGGCAATTGTAACTTTTTTTCATTGTTTGGTTATGCGAGAATCCATAACCTGTCTTTGGTTTTCATTCTGTGAGAATCCGAAACTTTCCTTTTCGTTACGTGAGAATCCATAACTTGTCATTTTACTGTTATGTGAGAATCCATAACACTTCTTTTGTTCTATAAGAATCCAAAACCTTTTCTTTTTCGTTACATGAGAATCCGTAACCTTTCATTGTTTTTATTTGAGAGTCCATAACTTTTGTGTCGTTCTGTGAGAATCCCAAACCTTTCCTTTTCGCTATGTGAGAATCCATAACTTTTTCATTGTTTGGTTATGTGAGAATCCATAATTTGTCTTTTGTTTTCATTCTGTGAGAATCTGAAACCTTTTTTCTCTTTTACGTGAGAAATTGTAACTTGTCTTTTTTTTATGTGAGAAACCATAACATTTCTTGCTATTCTGTGAAAATATGGAACCTTTTATTTTTTGTTACGTGAGAATCCCTAACTTATCATTTTTATTATGTGAGAATCCATAACTTTATTTTTGTTCTATGAGAATCTGGAACATTTCTTTTGCGTTAACCTACTTTGCTCTGTCAGAACCCAGAGTCATTCATCCTTGGTTACGTGATAATCTGTAACCTACCCATTTTTGTTATGTGAGAAGCCATAACTCATCCGAATAAAATACCTAAGTCTATTATTAAATTTTTTCTCGAATAACTTGGAAGAAAAAGGAATGGGTGGTTTACACTTGCATGTTCCTTGAATAATTGATTGATTGGCCCATATCATATTGCTCGATCTTTTATTGTCCTCCTAAAAATAATTCAACCAATCAAACTCTTCTCTCGTTGCCATGCGATCAAACTTCAAGCCTTTTTTGTCTTAAATGAAATATTTTTTTGTCTCAAGATAATGCAGAACAATACCTCGTCCACATATGTTGGAGTTGAGATAGGTGATGTTTTCCCGTGAATATTGATATGTAGAAACCCATTCAATGTGATGCAATGCCCGTTCCTCTAAACTGTTTTGGATAAGCAATGTTTTTCATTTGATAATGACAATGATAACTTTCGCTTAAATCGATCAAAAAACAAACATTTTCTACCCAGAACTACGTAGCCTTAAGTTCTCCACATACATAGAGATAAGTAGGAGTGAGATTTAAAGTATCGCTAGACACCCTAATAAAAATTAAACCCTTTGGCCATGTTCTTCTTTTTTTTAATAACTCAAAAAGCAAACATTTCAAAAGCTAACATTTATGCGCAAACTAATTAAATGGTTCTCGTTGAGTACAACGGACGTGAGAGGTGCAAATACCTTCCCATTGCGTAATTGACTCCTGAACCCTATATTGGTTATGACAACCATAATCCCAGTTGTTCTTTTATGGGTTTTATCGATATTTTTGAAGGTGTGAGAAACACAACAAATGGGGGGTTCGAATTGGGTTTTAAAAGCAAAAGTGTTTTTTCCAAAACAAGAACACCACAAACAAGTTAATAACAAAGAGATAAAAAATACAAGTATTTTTATCCTGGTTCACTTGAAGCTCAAAGTTACTCCAGTCCATCCGTCTAGGTGATTTTTCCTTATACACAATGACTTAATTCATTATAATCAACAGATTATAATAATCACAAAGAATAACCTTCTTTGTCTTCTCAAGGATCCAACTATACTCTAGTCTCCTTAAGGACTCACAAAGAACAACCTTCTTTGTCTTCTCACGGATAACCTCCTCAAGGAATCAAACAAACAGTTTGAATAATTTTTGTGTGTGTTACAAGATGCTTCTATACAAGCATATTTTACACAAATGAATAAACAAACACTTAAAGAAAAACTGTGTACAAACAAATGATAGCTTTTCACAAAGAAATAAACTTGTCAAAATATTGTGTCACCGGTGTTTTCTTCAAGTCTACAAGTCTCACTTATATAGCAGAAGAAGAAGACCGTTGGAGGGAAAAAAGGGAAAAGCTCATAGAGCGGTTATCCACTGTTCGATGGGAGAGGAGTGATACAGCGTATTGTCCTACGCCCACAAGATGAGTGATAGGCGTGATGTATAGTATTGTCCTTGCCCATGGAATCAGGTAGTGGAAAGGATGTTCGATTTGTACCATGTACTATTTGATCACATTCCTATTTGATCCTATCTTCAAGTTCATTGGCTTCTGATGAAAGTTAATGAAGCATAAAATGAAGAAACATAAAGATGGATTCAGAAACTTTAGAATCCTTGGTCAAAACCTTGACAGCGTTAGTAGTCTGGCTTGGGATCTTCAGTATCTTCAGAATCTTTAATCAGAACCGTGATAACTTCAATCGTCTGGCTTGAGATCTTTAGAATCTTCAGCTACATAACATAACTTCAGAAGCTTGCCATTCTTCAGAAGTTTGGTGATCAGAGTCACGTCCAAAAGCATCAACTGAGAGAACATTGCAGCAACAACATAATGTCTCCTCATAAGCTTCTTAGGAGTGAATCAACACAGAAGCAGAAAAATCATTGTAGCAACAATATTGAACATCTTTCAGAACTTCTAATAGCTGGCGCAAAAGCGGATTTGGAACACATTGTTCAAAAACTGATGATGTTGCACGTCATATATTCAGAATCAGAATTGATTGTTATAGCTACACAATAACAAACCATTAGGGTGCCAAAATTGTTCTCACACAAATACAACATTGTTATCATCAAAACTCAAGGTATAGATGCAGAACTAAATCTTGTTATAACAATTTTCCCTTTTTTGATGATGACAAAACATGTATTTTGATGAACAATTTTGTACAAGGTAATCACCAAAGAATACATCCTACAGAGATAAAATCAGAATGAAAGAACACTTTCCTGATTAACCTTTTTGAAGTACCAGAGTAAATTTTTAGTCAGAATCTGGTTTATCTTCAGAAGTTGATTGATGTTGTCCAGAGCACTAGTTTGTTAACATCAACATTCTGATAAGCTTCACTTCAGAAGCTTTGTTGAGTTCCTTTGAAGATGCTTTAGAGTTGGTTATCTTCTTTAAAGAAACTTGACTTTCAAGTCTGATCACTATGGAGAAAACTCTTCCTTATAGTTGGATGCTAATGCCATGGTTTTCAGAAGTACTTTGATGCCAAGTACTCAATGTTCTAGGTTCAGAACATGAATATTAGTTCCTTGAATCTAATTCTCAATCATTAGCATGAAGGTTGTACATACTCAAATAAAAGACCATTTCATCAGAAATTGGTAACTTGTATTCTGATCTTTGAAACTTCATAAGAACTTTTGATGTTTGATTATAACCGTTCTGATTTTTGAAATATATCCCTGCAAATCATTTAACAAACTATTCTTCGAAGAGTTATTAGTAGAAAACATTATTCAATGTTGGGTTCTTACTTAAGGAATTTAGGTATATCAAAATAACTACAAATCTTCCCCTTAGATATGTTTCCTCCTCTTTGTCATCAATCAAAAAGACATAGAAAAAATAATAAAATAAATAAAGAGAAACAAAAATATTTTCATTGATAAGCCAAAAAGGCAGAGAAGATACAACCTAATTAACAAAAAATAAAATAAAAGGCAGAGAAGAATTAGTTGAAACATCAAGTCTTGTCTGTCCAGACGTTCTTTAACCAGTGCATTATCAACCTTGATTTCATCAATGGTCTTTAAAAGTCCAACAAGAATTTCTCCAAATGAAGTTCCAATAGAAGATTGAGAAACAGAAACTCCAACTTGTTGAGTTTCAGAAATAACAATTTGAGAAATAACTCCTTCCATTACGCAACCCTGATGTCCAAAAACAATTATAGGATCCTAAACGACCACAACTTCTTGAATAGCTACTTCTTCCACAACTTACGTAGTAACTTCCTTGACCTCTAGAGTAGGAAGACATAGCTGAGAGTTCTATAACTTCCAGATTTCCATTACGGGAATAAACCCAGAAAGGAATTTTCTTTCAGAAACTTTCTACCCGAAATTATTCATCCCAGAGGTCTTGGAATTTATCCATCTTCTGTAAGCTTCCCAAGCTGAATCATTCTAGGTCGGATGTATTGAAGAATGATTGATTGCCATTGCTTCATGCAGACATCTTCTAGATTCTGATTCAAACTTCCTCAGAATATTACCAAAGTTGGGAGAGGGTTTTGGTGGTTTTTGTGTAGCTAATAGTGAGGTCAATTTTTGATTCATCAAAGTCAGGACCAAAAACTGACGGAGTTGTGATAGGAGGCGATTCAAGGTCAGAGAGGACCGGTCCAGGTTCGTAGTTGAACATACCTTCTAGAGTGCTTTTAGACACATGGCCGTCAGAAAATCTTGAAGGGGGTGTTCTAGGAGTTGTGAAATTTGGATTTGTTGGTTGGAGAGCAAAAGAAAATGGTAATGGAGTGGGTGGAATTTGTAATTCTGAAGGAGATGGTGGTGATGGTATTTGTTATTGTTGTCTTTGTGACAAAGTTTTAGAAACTTGAGGAGTGTCTGTAAAAGGTTTTATAGTGGGTGATTTAGGAGGCGGTGGAAGTAAAATAGGCTCATAAATAATGAGAGTACTAGCTTCAGAGGTTTTGGAAATGACTTAAATGGGTTGAGAAGTAGGAGGAGGTTGGATTGGTAAGATCCTTTCGGAAATCACAAAATCAGAAGTAATCAGAGTGCTAGCTTCAGGAAGCTTACCAGACGTAATGTTAGAAGCTTTTGAAGAGTGTTGGACAACTCCAAAAGTATCCTTCAAAAGCATGGCTTTCTGGCGCTCATTTAGAGGCACCCCATCTTCATCCAAAAAGACATCAACTTTCTTCTTCTTTTTAGGCCTTGAAGATCCTTATCCTCTAGATTCCTTTTTACTCTTCCCATGAACATCTGGATATGTTTCAGGTAGATTAAAGGGGTCCACCAATGGATCAATTCCATCCTTCTAATAACTTTCAAGATAGTAGTGTAGAACCTCTGGAGGATCAATCTGAGTGAAGATAGGAAAGTTGTCTACTGGAGTCCTAATTCCATATATATCATCTGGATATGAAATTTGGTCAAACAATCCTAGAAATAAGATCCTTGCCCTTTACATTCTTCCCTCATAATACCTTTCCAGCATCCTTCACAAGTTCATCGGTCAAGCCACTTACCAGAAGGTCATCTACCAGACCATGCTCAACAAGAATGTCAAAAATCAGCCTTCCCTTTGGGATGCACTTGATTTTGTTCTTCTTCGAAGATCCACCAGTTCTGGATTCTCTGAAAGAATCCCTCATGACCTTGAACAAGATGGAGGGAAGTCCAAACTTGAGATCCTTCTCCAGAAAGAACAACATGAATTTTTTACGTGTGTTTACATAGTCATAAATGTTGGTGTTAGGCCTATGACGAATGTAATCAAGAATGATTTTGAACCAAACTCTCCGGTTGTTTGTTAAATCCTTAGCACATAGACCTTTATCATCCTCAAGATTGGTTCCAACGTTGAAGATGACAAGAGCGATAACAGCTTCTCTTTTAGCATTGATCTTGGCACTGTGAATTCTTTTGCCTTTTCCATTATGGGAGATTAAATTAGAAATGGATTTATCATTTATGACAATTTTCCTATTCATGACGTAGGAAGTTATTGCTTCCTTTCAGCAGTGGCGTGCACCCAAAACTGCTTCACCAAAACTAGGTACGCATGGCCAGATAGTCTCTCAAAGAAGGTTTTTCAACCTTGAAGTTTCAGGGTTTCATAGAAATCGAAATCGTTGTCTTTCAAGTTCTTGAAGTCTACAATAGTTTTACATAGCACCATTAACTCGTTGACAGGAGTGTGTAGAGTTAATTCTAGTATTCCTTCCATGATGGAGCGATTGGGAAAGAGTTATTATTGAGTCGATTGTTGTTGAGCACCCATTGATGAAGATGAAGGAGATGAAGAACAGTTGCAGAAAAGGGTGTTTTAGGTTTGAAAGATGAAAGTATGGGAGTATTGTGCCCGTAGTGTGAAAAATGTGAGTGAAGTGGGTTTATATAAAAAAATTGCAATGATAACAAGATGGAAATACACAGTCATAGGGGGAAACCTAAGAGTTTAACCTAATTCCAAGAATTGTGAAACCCAATATATTACGGTTTAATCACGCAAGCTCAGAAAATGGGAAAGTTGTCACTACTTAGAACCACATGAAATCAAAAGATATGACATTTAATGCAATGGTTGTTCAGAATCAGGAAGACAAATCGTAAGATTGCTTTTGATCAGAACCTTTCTGATTCATGAAAACTTCCTTACTTCAAAACGCTCATGTTTCAGAGTTGACAAAAACATTCTCAGAATCTAACCTATAGTTCTGAAGACTTAAACATTTTGAAAGACATCTTTTCATTCTGGACATAAATCCATAAATACGTTTTTCAGAATGAACATGAATCTATCTTCAGCAAGGGGTTCTGTAAAGATATCATCTCATTGATGGTCTGTATCAACAAATTTTAGATGAAAAATTCCCTTCTGAACATAGTCACGTAAAAAGTGATGTTTAATTTCAATATGCTTAGCCCTAGAATGCAAGATAGGATTATTAGATAAATAAATAGTAGAAGTATTATCATAGAGAATAAGAATGTTACTCTTAGATATATGATAATATTCCATCTGACTCTTCATCCATAGTATCTGAGCGTTGCATCCAGAAGCTACAATATATTCAGCTTCGGCTATTGAAAGTAAAAGTGTTGATTGTCTCTTACTGGACCATACAATTAGGTTATTTCCTAGAAATTGGAAACTTCCAGAAGTACTTTTCCTTTCTATTTTATCTCTAGCATAATCAGCATCACAATAGCCTACTAATTTGTATTCACTTGATTTTCTATAAAACAAACATGTTTAGTAGTACCTTTCCGATACTTAAAGATTCTCTGAACATCAGTTAAGTGAGTTTCCCTATGATTTGATTGAAAGCGAGCATATAAGGAGACATTTAATAAGATATCAAGTTTAGAAGCGATTAGATACAGGAGAGAGTCTAGCATACCTTTGAATAGATTTTGATTTACCTTACTACTTACCTCTTCTTTCTCCAGAATACATGTAGGATGCATTGAAGTCTTTGCTTGCTTACATTATGATAAATTAAACTTATTCAAAAGTTCCTTTGTATATTTGCTCTGATAAATGTATGTTCCTTCTGAGCGTTGATCAATATGGATTTCCATAAAGAACTTAAGTACTCCCATCAGACTCATTTCAAATTCTGCATGCATTGACTTAGCAAAATCCTTGCACAATGACGCATTAGCAGAACCAAAAACAATATCATTAACATAAATTTGCACAAACAAAATATCATTCTTAAAGGTTTTGCAAAAGAGATTTGTGTCCATTTTCCCTCTAGTAAAATTATTTTTCAAAAGAAAGTTACTTAGTCTGTCATACCAAGCACTAGGAGCTTGCTTCAGACCATATAACAATTTTTTCAATTTAAAAACAAAGTCAGGATTTTGAGAATTTTCAAAACCAGGAGGTTGATGCACATATACTTCTTCAGAAATATATCCATTTAAGAATTCACTTTTAACATCCATTTGATAAAGGATGATGTTATGATTTACTGCAAATGAAATTAAATGAAGAATAAACTCTAACCTGGAAACTAAAGCAAAGGTTTATATATAGTCTATACCTTCTTGTTAACTATAACCTTATGTTGTCGGTCGAGCCTTGTTTTTCACAACCTCACCTTTCTCATTTAGCTTGTTTTTGAAGACCCATCTGGTTCCAATGACATGGAAACCCTTTGGTTTCTAAACAAGATCCCATACGTCATTTCTGGTGAATTGATCCAGTTCTTCTTGCATAGCTAGAATCCATTCATTATCCAGAAGAGATTCATCAATAGATGTGGGTTCTATCAGAGATCCCAAACCTAGAAAAACTCTTCAGAAGGTTTGAATGAAGATCTTGTTATGACTAAAGCATTTTTATCTCCTAGAATCTGTTCTTTAGAAAGAGAGGTGCTTGATCTACTCTTCATCTGATGAGTTGGATCAACGATAGCTTCTCGTTGAGTCGTTTCTTCAGATTCTTTAGATTTTCCTTATGAGTCTTTTTATTCAGAATCAGTATCCTTAGATTATGAAAGATTGATCTTCAAATCTGCAAATTTCTCAACTAGCTTTGAATTTTCAGGGTCAAGCTTATCATTGAATCTAACATGAATTGATTCCTCAAAAATTCGTGTTTATGTGTTAAAGATTCTATAGCCTTTAGAGCATTCAGAATATCCTAACAATAAACACTTTTATGCTTTAGAATCAAACTTTCCAAGATTCTCTTTAATGTTCAACATAAAACATTCACATCCAAAAGGGTGAAAGCAAGAAATGTTAGGCTTTCTGTTCTTCCATAATTCATAAGGAGTGTTACCCAGAATAGGTCTGATAGAAATCTTATTATGAATATAACAAGTTGTGTTAACTGCTTTTGCCTAGAAAAGGTTTAGCCATATCAGTTTCTTGGATCATGGTGCGAGCCACTTCTTGTAAAGTCTTATTCTTCCTTTCTACAACTCCATTTTGATGTGGAGTTCTAGGATAGGAGAAATAATGGGAAATACCATTTGAATCAAAAATATTTTCAAAATGTTTATTTTCAAATTCGCCACCATGATCACTTCTGAATTTGACTATTTTGCAGTTCATTTTTGTTTGCACTAGTGAGCAGAAGGTAGAAAACACTGAGTGTGACTCATCCTTGTGTTTCAAGAACTTTACCCATGTCCAACGACTATAGTCATCAAATATAACCAATCCATACTTCTTTCCATTGATAGAAGCAGTTTTTTACTGGTCCAAACAAATCAATGTGCAGAAGTTATAATGGTCTAGAGGTAGAAACATTCATTTTCGCTTTGAAAGATGTTTTAGAAAACTTACATTTTTGACATGCTTCACAAAGAGCATCTGAAGTGAACTTCAGGTTGGGTAGACCTCTGACTAATCCAATCTTATTTAGCTGAGAAATCCTTTTCATGCTAACATGGCCCAAACGTCTATGTCATACCCATTGCTCCTCATTAACAGACATTAGACATTTTACATTTTGATCTTCAAGATCAGAAAGTCTAATATTATAAATTTTATTCTTTCTCTTTTCGTTAAAAAGGATTGTACCATCTTTCTGACTGATAGCCTTACAAGACTTTTGATTAAAAATGATATCATAACCATTGTCACTATGTTGACTAATAGACAAAAGGTAATGCATCATACCATCAACTAAAAGAACATTAGTAATAGAAGAAAGTTCATTGTTGCCAATAGTTCCAGAGTCAATGATCTTTCCTTTGGTTTCCTCCGAAAACAACGAAACCTCCAGGCTTAAGTTCCAAATGTTGAAATATAGACCTTCTACCCATCATGTGTCGCGAGCATCCACTGTCCAGGTACCATGGCTAGTGTTTCAGCTAAGCTGTTAAGGATGTCTGCAACATAAATTATTTTATCCTTATGTGCCCATTTTCTGGGTCCTCTCTTGTTAGTTTTCCTAGAGTTTCTTACAACTTTGGGTCTTTTAGAAGAAGGATAAGCATGGGGAATTTGTGCATGATACTTAGGTTTCAGAACTAAGTTCTTATCCTTTGTATGTTTTTGTGTCCGTGCAGAAATATCAGGCTCAATGTCAGCAGGCACAAAATGCACATATAGAGGTTTTGGTTTTACCTTCTGACTTTCGTCAGGTTTTATAGTTTTTGTACAACCTAAACCTTTCTTTCCATTTATGCTAACTCCATAGGTCAAGGAAGACATTTTGCTTCTATCTATGCTTTTAGCTAGAAAGTTTTGAAATGCTTTGTCATATCTAATGACGCAATCAGTACCAGAAGCTTTTAAGATTATTTCCTCATCTAGTTTTTAAATTTTGCTTTTCAAAGCACAATTGTTACTTTCTAAAAAAAAATATTTTAATTCATAAATGAAATATATTTCTCAAGCTCACTCTGATTTTCATAGGCACTACTTGGACTTATTTAAGGTCCTTGTATTTACTCTAAAGAATCTAGTACTTTTCCAGCATTTTAGAGAGACATGATTCAATATCAGAATGAGATAAGTTAGAAAATACCTCTTCAGAATCGGATTTGGATTCTGATTCTGATAATACCTTATCTTCTGGTTCTTCAGAACCTGTGGGATCATCTGTAGTTCCCATCAGTGCAATGTTGGCTTTTTCTTTGTCAGAATCTTCTTCTTCGGATTTTGAGTCATCCATGTAGCCATCAGCCCCTTCTTGCCTTCGGAAAAAATCTTCTTAGGCCTTCTATCCTTTTTCAGCATAGGACAATATTTTTGTAGTGGGCTGACTCCTTGCACTCAAAGCAGATAACTTCTTTTCCAGAACCTTGCTTCTTCTGTCCAGACAAAGAATCAAAGCGACCAGCGGTCCTTCTGACTCCTGTGAGCTTTCCTTGACCATTTTCCTATGCTTTCAGAGTCTATTGACTCTCTTTGAAATTAGACACAACTCGTCATCATCTTCTGAGTCTTCATCAGATCCTTCTGATCCTTCCTCAACTTGATATGCTTTTGTCTTCTCAGGCTTAGATTTTAGGGTAACATATTTACCTCTCTTCTGAGGTTCATCTTCTTCGAGCTCAATCTCGTGGCTTCTTAAAGAACTAACAAGTTCTTCAAGACTTATACTGTTGAGATCCTTTGCCAGCTTCAAGGCAGTTACTATAAGTATCCATTTTTTAGGAAGACTTCTGATAATCTTCTTGACATGGTCAGCTGTAGAGTATCCTTTGTCCATAACTTTCAGTCCTACATCAAGCATCTGAATCCTTGAGGACATAGTCTCAACAGTTTCATCATCTTCCATTTTGAATGCCTCGTACTTCTGGATTAAGGTCAATGCCTTTATCTCATTTACTTGAGCATTCCCCTCATGAGTCATCCTCAGAGAGTCAAAAATGGATTTTCCAGAATCTCAGTTTGTTATCTTCTCATACTCTGTATAAGAGATAGCATTTAGCAATATAGTTCTGGTCTTATGATGATTTTTGAAATCTTTCTTCTGTTGATCAGTCATAGCACTTCTTGCTATAATGTTTCCTTCAGCAGTCATTGGGTGAACATAGCCATCGACTAAAAGATCCCATAGATCAACATCGTAACCAAGAAAAAACTTTCTATTCTATCTTTCTAATAATCAAATTTCTCACCATCAAAGATTGGTGGTTTTACACTATAGTGATCTCTTTCGTTATTGTTAACAATGTTAGCAACGACTATTGTTTCTCACACAAACTGGATCGGTACTAAACACGGTGAGGTGTTGATAAAACTTTTATCACAATCACAACCGGAGCTCTGATGCCAATTAAAGGTGTGAAAAACACAAGAAATGGGGGTTCGAGTTGGGTTTTAAAAGCAAAAGCTTTTTTCCAAAACAAGAACACCACAAACAAGTTAATAACAAAGAGATAAAAAAAACACAAGTATTTTTATCCTGGTTTACTTGAAACTCAAAGCTACTTCAGCCCACCCGCCAAGGTGATTTTGCCTTATATACAATGACTTAATCCACTATAATCAACATATTACAATAATCACAAAGAATAACCTTCTTTGCCTACTCAAGAATCCAACTATACCCTAGTCTTCTTAAGGACTCACAAAGAACAACCTTCTTTGTCTTCTCAAGGATAATCTCCTTAAGAAATCAAACAAACAGTTTGAATAATTTTTTGTGTATGTTACAAGATACTTCTATACAAGCAAATTTTACACAAATGAATAAACAAACACTTAGAGAAAAATTGTGTACAAGCAAATGATAGCTTTTCACAAAGAAATAGACTTGTCAAAATATTATGTCATTGGCGTTTTCTTCAAGTCTCTGAGTCTCACTTATATATAATAAAAAAAATATCGTTGGAGGGGAAAAAAGGAAAAAGCTCATAGAGCGGTTGTCCGTTGTTGGATGGGAGAGGAGTAATATTTTGTATTATCCTACACCCATAAAATTAGAGACATGTGTGATGTATAGTATTGTCCTTGCCCACGAAATCAGGTAGTGGAAAGGATGTTTGATTTGTACTATGTATTATGTGATCATATTCACATTTGATCTTATCTTTAAGTTCATTGGTTTTTGATGAAGATTGATGAAGCATGAAATGAAGAAACATAAAGCTAGATTCAGAAACTTTAGAATCTTTGATCAGAACCTTGACAACGTCAGTAATTTGGCTTGAGATCTTCAGTATCTTCAGAATCTTTAGAGTCTTCAGAATCTTCAGTCAGAACCTTGATAACTTCACTCGTCTGGATTGATATCTTCATAATTTTTAGCTACATAACACAACTTCAGAAGCTTGCCATTTTTCAAAAGTTTGGTGATCAGAGTCACGTCCAGAAGCATCAACTGAGAGAACATTGCAGCAGCAACATAATGTCTCCTAAAAAGCTTCTTAGGAGTGAATCAGCAGAGAAGCAGAAAAATCATTGTAGCAACAATATTGAACATCTTTCAGAACTTCTAATAGCTGGCGCAAAAGCGGATTTGGAACACATTATTTAAAAAATGATGACGTTGCACGTCATATATTCAGAATCAGAACGGACTGTTAAAGCTACACAATAACAAACCATTATGGTACCAAAATTATTCTCAGACAAATACAACATTGTTATCAATAAAACTCAAGATATAGATGCATAACCAAATCTTGTTATAACAATATTTCATTTCCCTTTTGGGGAGTAAAGAATGTTTTATGGAAACTCTGTTAGTCTATCTGCGAGCGTGCGACACACTTCGTGAAGGGTCATATTCTGTTTTCAAGGTACGACACCCGGGCCTTTAGGAAAAGGAAAGAAGTGTTGGGAAAGAAGCACTAGGTGCTTTGGATCCCCAAAGTGCCTCCCTTCTCCCTCCTATAAGATCGAAGCCAAATTCCCCCAAGGGAATGAAAACTTTAATGGGTGATCCTGTAAGTCACGCCGACTTGGAAGTCACCACCACGATGCAAATTTTTGGCGGCAACCATAAAGCCAAACCGTCAACTGAATTCAAGTTTTAGTTCAATAACTTTGATGGTCTGGAGTTTCTCTATGACCATATGAATGCGACAAAGTACGTCAATAAGGTGAAAACTATAGAGGCTCAACAACTAATCTAAAATATTGGGGATTACCTAATGAGATGTGTTGTTATGACCTGGGGACTATTTGAAGTCGGTGACACCTATGAGCAGAGTGAAATCAGTCTCACAAAGGAGATAACTCAATTGAAGGATAACCTGAAGGTTCATACCGACAAGGTGGAAGAGCTGGACAAAAAAATGTCAAAAGTGAAGAAACATAAAGAAACTGCAGAGTCTAAATGTCTAGAGCTTGAAGCAACCACATCCGGCTTGATCTAAGATGTTAAAAAGGCTCGAGAGCTTAACAAGATGTTGAGAAAATCTTTGCAAGAGGCCCAGGTAGACCTTCTTTCATCCGGTGATGAGGCTTTTAAGAGAGCTAAAGCCCAGACGCTATGCCTCAAAGCAGACCTCAATGTTTCCGAGATGGACTTCTTAAAGACCATGGTGGATGGTTGGCTTGTAGATATGGAGGAAGCTTCTTCTGTTTATGAGGTTTATAAGGATGTGGCGACAGATGATCTGACCCCCGATGCTCAAGAGGAGGAGCAACACAACGTCTAAGCTTGTTTGTTTTTATCATTAGTCATCCATGGTAATGCACTTTTGTAATGTTTGGATAATTTCCTTTTTCTTCCTAGTACAATGTTTTAAGCCCCTCAGAGGCCTTTTTGAATGTATTGTTACTATCTTGCATGAGTTTTATCGTCGTGAATCTCTGATTGTGTGTATAGCCCTTGGCGTACCTTATATTATCAATGCTTATATCTTAGTGATATGTACTTGGGTCCGTGCCCGAGGCATGTCAACTCATTCTTTTTCAACTAAGTCATATCTCTCAAGTGAATTAATCGACTTGTCAGCGATTCTAATCAACTTGGACCTTTGGTTAGGTCAAATATTCTGATTTGCTAAAGGTTCTCATTTACTTTGACTTTAAATTTTGTCAGAGGTTTTAATTAACATGACCCTGCCATAGGTTCTTATTTACTTGATCGATTTTTCAGAGGTTCTTATTTACTTGGACTCTAAATTTGGTCAGACGTTTTAATTAACATAACCTGACCATGGATTCTTATTTACTTGATCGATTTGACATATGTTTGTTATTTACTTGGACTTTAAATTTGGTTAGAGACTTTAATTAACGTAACCCGGTCAGGGGTTCTTATTTACTTGACAAATTTTCCAGAGGTTCTTATTTACTTGGACTTTAAATTTGGTCAGAGATTTTAATTAACGTAACTCGGCTATAGGTTCTTATTTACTTGATTGATTTTCCAGAGGTTCTTATTCACTTGGAATTTAAATTTGGTCATAGGTTCTAATTAACTTAACCCGACCAGAGGTTCTTATTTACTTGATTGATTTTCCATAGGTTCTTATTTACTTGGACTTTAAATTTGGTCAGTGGTTTCAATTAACGTAACCCGATCAGAGGTTCTTATTTACTTGACCGATTTTCCAGAGATTCTTATTTACTTGTACTTTAAATTTGTTTAGAGGTTCTTATTTACTTGGACTTTAAATTTCATCAGAGTTTTAATTAACGTAACCCAACCAAAGGTTCTTATTTACTTGACCGTTTTGCCATAGGTTCTTATTTACTTGGATTTTAAATTTGGTCAGAGGTTTTAATTAAAGTAACCTGACCAGAGGTTTTTATTTACTTGACCGATTTTTCATAAATTCTTATTTACTTGGACTTTTAATTTGGCGATAGATTTTAATTCATGTAACCCAACCAGACGTTCATATTTACTTGACCGATTTGTCAAAGGTTCTTATTTATTTGGACTTTAAATTTGGTCAAGAGAATCAGGTGAGACCACAAACGTGATGAAACTTGAATGTTACTTGATTTCTTTTTGTTGTTGTTTATGCGCTTGTCCTCCCTTTGTTCCTCAATGGGGAGTCCTTTTATACCCATCTCACTTTCTAAGATCATTAAGAAGCGTCCCCTCAAGTCTCATGATTAAATGGTGATTATAAGTCCTCATCATTATCATGTGACGTCCTATTTATCACTTTCTGTATCTCCCATGCAACCATGGAACTACCTTATAGTCGTTACACCGATTACACACAGTCCAAAAACATATATCTGAGAACCATACAACTCAGACTTCTACTTGTCTTATATGCAGCAACCGGACACTCGTTATTTTCTACAAATACCTCTATGCTCAATTACAACACTTATAACTCGACTTATGAGAATTCCTATATATATTATATATATATATATATATATATATATATATATATATATATAGATATATATATATTATATATTAATATATATATATATATAACTTTTCTTGTCATTTGCAAATTGGTCACGGCTAACTTATTTATATATATTATCTTAGCCTTATCCTTAGCTTGTGTCACAGTATATACGATAATAACAATTATAATACACACACGTAGCTATTGTAAACGATAAAGAACTAAATAATAATAGTATAAAAATAAGACCTAAAGTCATTAGTCAAGATTGGAGATTTTGTTCTTGGATCATTTTGTCACCATATATAAGAATTGTTTGATTTGAACGATAGATATGGAACTATATATTGCCTAAGTGGTGCTCAAACTAAGAAAAACTTGCCCTTACCAAACAATGAAAATGAAGGATTTGATTTGTTTTTTTAGAAGTTGGCAGACAAACAATCATTGTATATAAAGTAATAATTTATTGAAATAGCTTTAAGAGAATAATTGGTTCTAAAATATTTCTAATTGAACTTTTCACCATCACTATTTTCGTTTTCCTATTATATATTAAGAAATGCTGTTATTGTTATTTAATTTTTAAAAAAAAATTTATCAAATCAATTTTTACTAATAATATAAAAAAAGACAACTACAAACATAAATAAAAATATTAAAAAATAAATATTTAAAAATATAATAAAAAATTAATAATTTATTAATATTAATACAAGTTATAATTTAAGATAATTTTTTCATTCCAAATATAATAAAAAATTGAAAGAATACTAATTTGTAATATTCACCTAATACAGTCATTCATTAAATTACACAAATCTAACATGTTTAAAAGTGTTTTTCAAAATTTTTTTAGATATCTCCAAAGTATATTATAATTATTATAACAATGAATCTTAAAAATATCTTATTTTACCTCTCCCAATTTCACGTGCTTCTCATAATAATAGAAAGGAGATGAAATGTGCCTTTTAAAGGTTCCCATAAAAATACATTGCGTTTCTTGAAAACACAATATCTCATTGTATTCCCACATTCAATACATTGACTTCTCGCAATTGTTTTTATTAAGATTTTAGAGTAAACCTTCACAAATTTTCACCTTGATTCTAGAATATGTGGTGGTGTCAATTTATCCATCAATCGTCTTGTCGTTCTTTTTAAAACTTGAATAATTCTTTAAAGAATTTGAACAAGTGTAAGAAATGCTTAAACATCTCCATTTTCTCTTAAAAATGGATTGATAGATTTCTTTTTATCTAAATGACATAGTTTTTCAAAATAATTCGCAAAATAATTGACTTTCAAACCAAAAAAAATTGAGAGCACATAGGTGTTTTCAGAAAAAAAAACTGGATTATTTAGATAAAAAAAACTTAGATAAAAAACTAGGTTATTTAGATAATAAAAAAATTGAAAAATTATATATGGGTTCATGAATGTAGAGGAAAAATTCGCAATCCTTGAAAGTAAACTCTAATTCACAAGCATTTATATTTGTGAGCGTCTTACACTTTCCTTCTAAAAGTAGTTACTAGAGTAACTGTGGTTCTTCACTTAAAGCTTTCAACTCTCTCTTTTACATTAATTCATCAACTTCACCTTACTATGTACCACTCTTCCCTCAAACTTTTACCTTCAATATTTTATGTACTTTGATCAGGATGGGTGGGAGTCATATTCACATAGCTAGCGATTATGAGAGTGAGTATTCTTCTACTGCGAGAACGGAATATCTTCTGGTTCGAACTCCTCTCCCTTTTACTATGATCGCATGGGCCATGGGGTTATATCCTTAACTGAGGATTTCGATTTGGAAAGGCTATATGGGGACTCCAAGGATGAGAGAGGTTCCTCTAAGGATTCTTCCTCCGACACTCTATTGTTAGATGATGACGTTGAGGAGGGTCATATGACTTTTTCTATGCCCCCTCCCATTTTGTGTGGTTTGGAAATGTAAATCGCTAAGTTGAGGAGAGAATGCGTTGAAGATTTCATTCAGGTTTATCGGAGGACCTACAATCACAACCCTAGTGACGCTGAAATCAAGGCCCACATGGAGCACATGGGTAGGCCAGACATAGTTTTTTGGCTTAAGCCTGACGAGCATTTTAAAGATAATGAGTTTTCCCTGAAATGGGTGATATTTGTGGAGTCGGTCAACGTGAGTAAGTATAGTTGGATGGCTGCAGAAGTGGTGTGGACCCCATCTAATATAAATAGCATAACAGCCATAGACGCAGATGACATCATGGTCAAAGATTCATTGGATTGGTTGTTCCTTCCTGTGGACTTAGAAAAAAAGATGTGAAGTTCCTTTGATGGGTGATTGGTTAACTTCTATGAGTTATTATTCACTACAATAAGTATGTGGTTGCCTTTGTCTTAATTTGAGGTGGATGTCCTGAAACTCTTAAAAGTTGCACGCCTTTCAAAATCATCTGGGGTCTTGTGCCTTTATGAAAGTGTTTTATTTTTGGACGAGCACATGTCGTGAAAGCTTTCTCTCTGGTTGTTCTTCGAATTGTTATATGTCATGCACACGTATCAGAATGACATCCACGACTAATGGCTTAACAAAATTCAACTAGATTGTGCTTGGTTCAACCCTTTCACCAACGATTAGGGTAATTTCCGACGGCACTTCATACTGGTGAAACCCTTTACTCATGAGGCTCAACTTGCTTTTTTCTCCGACCTGGCCGAGTCATCTCGCTTCTGCATGAATAGATTTCTAAATTATTGGTCTTGGCCTCATTTCCGCTCTATAGCTCATTCCTACCGCCTCAAACTAGGTTTTGATAACATTCATCATTACGTGATTTTTACGAGCAATTTCTGCTGAAATCATTGAAATAATAAGCAAAAGTCATGCCAAAGTATTAAGAATGGACCAAAGTTGTTAAAGTATGAAGCAAGAGGACTTAGTAAAAATTTGAAGAAAAAAAAGCAATTTCACCACTAGATTTTATGCGACCACGATGCTGATATCATGGGCGCGATGATGTCACATCACGACCGCGATAGGAATAGGCGCATGCACGATGGTAGGTTATTCTACCACACAGATTTTGCTATAAATAACTATTTTGTGCACTTTTTGAAAGGTTCCAAATTTGATAGAGAAAGTGACAGCTTTGAGTTCTAAAGGCAATATTTTGAAGGTTTGGGAAGCCATTGAAGACATTTATCTTCCTTGATTTTCATCTAAACTCATGGTAGTTATTACTTGCACTATGAGTAGCTAGATTTCTTAGTCTTTTGAGATAAACCTACTTGTACCTTATTGGATCATTGGTTGTTTGATGTTAATTGGATTCTTTTATGTTATTGTGTTTATTTAATTGTTCTTGAGTTTAATGTTTTTTATGTATGAACGCATGAATCATAATCAGATGAGTAGGGATCATTGATCGTAAGTTTACCGATCCAATCTAGGGAAATTGTTCAACTTTATAAATAACTAAGAATAAATAATTAGAAATTGTGGCTTTTGAATTAACGTACTTAGAATGCCTAGTTTGACTCTGAATAGGCATAAGGGATTAGGGAATTATTGTTTAAATTATTGAGTTATACACGAAGGAATTGGATGCAGTGGCCTTATTAATTCGTCGTATGATTTTAACATATTATTAATTCAGTTAAAACACATTCCATCAACAGACATAAGTAGGGGAGTCAAAATAAAGATCTAATCGCCTTTAATCGTTGAATTTTTCTCCATTTGTTTTCTCTTTATTATTTTGAACCAAAGAAATCTTGAAAACCCACCTTTGTTATTTACTTTAATTTACACAATAGTTACCTTGTTAAAATCCACAATCCCCGTGGAGATGGATTTATTTTATTACTTCAACGAGACTAGTACACTTGCTAGAATTGTTCAACCAATTTTTGACGTCTGTGTCGGGGATTGTTGATAATTTCGACAAGGCAATTTAGTGTGACGTTTTTAATTTTGTATTTTTTATTTTTATTTTCGTTGCTAACTTTAGTTTTACTTTTTTGATTTTTATTTTTATTTTTATTTCTACTTTTATTATGTTATGTATGGTGCGGTGCTACTAAGGTATTGTCTGTTTGTTTATGTGAGGTGTCGAATCGTCGTTGATACCAGCATACCTAAAAATAAATAAAAAATAATGCGTGCAATTCTTAGAGATAAATGAGAGGAACTGCAAGTTACTAAATAAGTGAAAGAAGAAAAATTAGATATGGTTGTTCCACCATGAAAATTGTTAGGGGACTATTGCAGGAGAACTGATGCCGGACAGACATCGATAGGATTTCAACCGGCTAATCCTGTAACTTCTGATATCAAGAATTTTGTACTTTCAAGTTTGAAGGAGAACCCATTTGACGGGAAAGAAATCATAGATCCTTGGGAGCATCTCGCTAAATTTTATAATACATACCAAATGTGCAAGCCAACTGGTGACATCACTGACGATTTGGTAAATTACATTTGTTTGATTTTTCCTTGATAGGTTGCATGAAGGATTGGTTGAAATGCATCCTAAATGGTACTATTCAGGCCTGGAAAGAGATGGAATACAAATTCTTTGAGAGGTATTATTCTAATGCTTAGTTTGTGGAGAAAAAGGTCGTAATTTCCAACTTTCCCCAGGAAGAGTCTGAGTCATTATCTGATGCATGGGAAAGATTCAAATTGTTACTCTGTAAGTTTATGAATCATAATATGAGTGTTATAGAACATATGACACACTTCATCGACGGGTTGAGAACACAAACGAGAATTATTCTCGATGCCTCTTTTAGAGGTACATTGAGAGTAAAGACTGGTGACAAGTTGAAGATGTTGATTGAGAATATGTGTTAGAATGAGTATCGCTCAAGTGAACAAGCGATAAAACAAAACTTTTTTTCATACAGTTGATTTGAACACAACTCTATCAGCTCAAATATAAGCACTTTCTAAATATCTAGATGTAGCACAACTAGCCCAAGAAAATGTGAGACAAATTTAAACGCTTCATTGTGATTTTTGTGTAGAAGAACATGCAAATGTTAACTGTACAATGTAAGTTGAGAGTGCCAAGGTTCAATATGCTAATTTTCAAAAGAATATTTTGTATTCCAACACCTAAAATATATGTTAGAAAGATCACCCGAACTTTAAATGAAGCAACAATCAGACTCTGAATGCTAATCAAAGAGTTTAATAGGTTCCTCAAGTGCTTAAATGCAAACCATCACCTTTAGAGGAAACCTTAGCCAACTTCATGAAAGCAACTCAGTCAAGTTTTTAGTAGGTAAATAAAACATAAGTAGACATTTATAAAGTTCAATGAGAGATGGCACAAGAGCAGGTTCTCATGAACAAAAACACTGAAGTGTCAATAAAGAACTTAGAGATGCAAATCAGTAAATTGTTTTGAAAAATGGCAACCCAAGCTAGTTCAAGTGGGGGGTTTACAGGTAACACTGTGGATAAAACCAAAAATAAAATGTGCAATGTCATTGATTTGAGAAATAGAGTGGTTCCTTCTGAACCAAGAGTGAGTTAGGAAAATAAAGAGTCGGGGGAAGTTGAGAAAAATAGTGAAAAAGAAGTGGTGGTTGAAAAGGAAGTTGAGAAGAATTCTGAGAGAGAAAAAAGTGAGAATAATAGTGATGATGAGTTTAGAGGATACAACCTTGACCAATTCATTGATAAAAGTTCACCCTTTAGGAGGAACAAGAAACAAAAGTGAACTAAACCTAATCCTGAGCTAACTGATTACATCAAACCTCCTTACCCGATTATGAAAAAGATACCTAAGAAAGAAAAGAAAGTGGATCAATTTAAAAAGTTCATGGAGATGTTGAACGAAATACATGTCAACATCCCATTTTGTGAAGCTCTTGAACAAATATATGTTTATGCGAAATTCATGAAATATCTCTTATCGAGAAAGCATAAGTTAAAACATGATGAAAACGTCGCTTTGGAGGAAGAGTGCAGTGTTATCATTCAGAGGAAACTTCCACCCAAACTCACAAATCCAAGTAGGTTTAATATACCTTGTTCCATTGGTTCACTGACTATTAGACATGTTTATGTAATTTAGAAGCTAACATCAACTTAATGCCTCTATGTATGATGAGGAATTTAAGTTATGGTGAACCAAAATCAACACAGATGATCTTAACATTAGTTTATCATTCTATCACATATCCTTATGGGGTTCTTGAAGATGACCTTGTTAGGGTTGATGGTTTATTGTTCTCATCTGATTTTGTGATATTGGACGTGCCTGAAGATTCCGTAACACCATTAATGTTTGGAAGACTATTCCTAACAACAGGTGTGACTCTCATTGATGTAGCACTAGGAGAATTAATATTGAGGTTTAACAATAAAAGAAAGTTGTCTTCAAAGTGTTTGAAGCAATGAAACACCACAAAGAAAGTCCTCAGTGTTAACAAGTAAACATGATGAAAGAAATACCTAAAAATCTCAATGGAAAGAAGTTGGCACATAAATAATTCCAGGTAAGATAAAAGTTTTTAATGTATAAGTCTTGTTGAAAATGATTATTAGGTAACTGAGAAGCTAGAAGTTCTGTTCCTTTTATTGTTAATAAAGTCTTTGCAGGTGGTGCAGTCGAATTAAAAGTTCCTAGATATTTGCGCACCTTTATTGTGGAAGGCTAGAAACTAAATACCTATACAGAAAGTGAAAACGCATCAGAGAAGGTTTCTATGATGCTTGTATAAACTTAAACAAAAGAGACAAGATAGTGACCTTAAAGAAGTGCTTAATAGGATGCAACCCATCAATTTTTATTTTTTTTGCAATTTAGATTTCATGCAGTTAATTTATCCTTATTTTGTTTCGTTTAATTATTTGTTAATTTTGTACTATGTATTGGAGAAGAAGTATGATTCAGAAAGAAAATGAATTGAGTGAAAAGGAGAACACATGAAAAATTTAAGTAGAAAAGTAGAAACACGCACTAGACTCCATGTGCGTGCGATTTTGACGCATTTGACACTCAGCATAATCGTGATGTCTGTATCATGGGCGCGATATAAATATTGAAAGAGACATTAGGAAAAAGCCATTGAGGTGACCATTATGGCCCTACCGTTGAGCATTTTGGGTCCTACGAACCTTAACATTGCAGCGATAGGACGCGATTCGCACCTATAAAATGCCACTTTCTGTATTTGATATGTAAAACCCCTTTTTCTACTCATTTATACTCCCTTTCTACTCACCTTTTCTTGCAAATTTTGTTGTTGTTTTTTATGTGAACTTTGTGCATAGCCAAGCCCCCAAAAGAAGCTGACTCACTCAAGCATTCACTTCATCTGCACCCTTTCTACTTAAGAAGCCCCAACCTTTCCAAATTACATTTTCTCATCTCAAGATAATGCTGCAAATTTTCTCAAGGTTGTAAAAGAGAGAAGTTTTGATGTTGAAAATTTATGTTATCACTTTGCATTTGTGTCTCAAATTGAGCCTAAAAACGCAAAAAAAGGCCTTACTTGATGAGCATTGGCTTATGGACATGCAAGATGAATTAAATCAATTTAAAAGAAATGATGTGTAAGACCTTGTCTCTCCTCCACAAGATCATCAAGTTATAGGAACTAAGTGGATTTTTATAAATAAATTGGATGAAAACGGAATGATAACAAGGAACAAGGCCTGGCTAGTGGCCCAATGATATAACCAAGAGGAAGGCATAAATTATGAGGAAAACTATGATTCGGTTTCCCGCCTCGAGGCTATATGCATGTTACTAACTTTTGCATGTTCTAAAGATTTCAAAATTTTCAAATGGACGTGAAAAGTGATTTCCTTAATGGTTATATAAGTGAAGAAGTGTATGTCTCACAACCTCCCGGGTTTGAAAATCATGAGTATCCTAACCATGTTTTTAAATTAAAACGAGCTTTGTATGACCTCAAACAAGCTCTCGGGGCTTGGTATGAGCGACTAAGTAAGTTTCTACTTGAGCAAGGGTACTTTAGTGGGAAGGTTAACACAACATATTTTATCAAACGTAAAGGAAAACATATTCTTCTTGTTCAAATTTATATTAATGATATAATATTTGGTTCTACTAACACGAAATTGGTCAAAGAGTTCTCAAAGGTAATGCAGGGGAAATTTGAAATGAGTCTAATGGGAGAGTTGACTTACTTTCTCGGACTTCAACTCAAGTAACTCAAAGATGGAACATTTGTGTGTCAATTAAAATACTGCCAAGAGTTGCTTAAATGCTTCAAAATCGTAGATTCAAAGTCAATCAACACTCTAATGCCCATTAACGGAAACTTAGACAAAGCTAAAATGGTAAGCATGTTGACGTCAAAAGGTATAGAGGTATGATATGATCTCTTTTATATCTTACCGCATCTAGGCTTGATATTATGTTTAGTGCATGGATGTGCGGTCGATATCAATCCTCTCATAAGTAATCACATTTAAAGTATGTAAAGTGCATTCTTAGATACCTCCATGGACCATGGTACATCTAAGTATGGGCTTTGGTTTTCATAAGGTAGTGATTCTAGTTTATTTGGTTACTCCAATTCTGATTTTTCGGTTGGAAATCGGATAGAAAACGTACTAGTGGAACTTACCACATATTTTTAAACTCCTTAGTTAGTTGGCATAGCAAGAAGAAAGTCTATGTTGCTTTGTCAACTGCCGAGGCGGAATACTTCGCAATTGATAGTTGTTATGCATAAATTTTATGGCTCAAACAACAACTACTTGACTTCAATAAAAAACTTCAACATATTCCGATAATCTGCGATAATACTAGTGCGATTAACCTAAACAAAAACCCGGTGTTGCACTCTCGTAATAAACACATTGAGGTATGTCACCATTTCCTATGTGACCATGTTGAAAAAGGCAATGACGTTTTTGAACATGTTGATAGCAAAAATCAACTTGTGGACATTTTCATAAAACCTCTTGCGACTGAGAAATTTTTCAATATTCAACGGGAATTGGGCATTCTCGATATCTCAAATATTGCCTAAATATTTTGTTGCATGCACTCGTTATATATGTTTCAACTTTCGTTAGAAAGTTCCGTTTCATGTGAGTGCATGCTCTGTCTCTCATCCTATGAGGTAGTATCATTTCACTTTTCTCTTTGTTCGTAAGTTTTTTTTTGTTGCTTATATGCCTTTCATATATGATTGCGTGTTTCTATTCCAAAATGTGTGATATATTTGATGATTAATACATTTCATGTATGCTCACTTCCAAAAATGTCATTGTTAAACCATGTGCTTTCAATCTATATGTTTATAGTGGCTTCATGTTATTATGTCATTATCATATGTGTTTCCTGCCCTTATATCCTCACATTAGAAGTGTTTTTGAAACGCTTGGTGTTTGAGCATGTTATTTATAGATTCTTGCATGAAAAATGAAGTTTTTTCATGTTTTTTAACCTATTTTTCATGCACTTTATCTCACGTCTTTTATGTTATTGTGTTTCGTCCTTATGCTTTTCTGTTTTGAGAATGTTATGATGTGTTTGTAATGAACTCCTTATAATTTTGTATGAATTGGCTGTTTATTTATGTTTAGGAAATTTTAACTTTAACACCATTCTAATGAAATGTGAGTGCATGTTATTGTTGTACAATTTCTCTTTGCAACGCCTCTGAGTGCTATATATTTTTTATAAGTTTTACATGATGCTTCTCACGTGTGTGGATTTTGTCTCTTTCTGATGTTGTCAAAGGGGGATAAGTACATACAAGAACGAAATTCTCTAAGGTGCACATATTCAAGGGGAGATTTTATCAAGACATCAAATACTTCGTACGTTTTGCCATCATAAAAAAGGGGAGTATGTGAGAGCACTTTCCTTTTAGAAATGTTTTGAATGATATCAAAACTAGAACACTTGTATTTGTGTAGATTAGACTTTATCCTCTATGTCTAGATGTACATTTTCATCTTAGGATACTTAAAATCAATTTAGAAATTTTTTTACAAGTTAAAATTAAGATTTTATATGAAAAACTAGTTTATGTGTCAACACATAAGGTTTTCAGGTTGACACATAGCAACCTCTGTTCAGTATGTGTTAACACATAATGTTTCCAAGTTAACACATAAAAGCCATTATTCAGTATGTGCCGACGCGTAAGCACTTCAGGTCGACACATAGGTCCTTCAGGTCTACATGCACGTCCTATTGATCAACGCATACATACGATTTTGAAAAAAAAAGTGTTTATGTCCGGTATGTATCGATGCATAAACACTTCAGATGCATACTGAAGATTTTGAAAAAACAAAGTTTATGTACAGTATGTGTCGACGCATAGGTTCTTCAGGTCGACACATACGTCCTATAGGTCGAAGCAGACATAGTTATTTGTAAAACCAAACTTTCTGTCCATTTCAGGTCGACAAATAGAAGCAAAAATGCTTCTATAGGTCGACGCATGTTGTTCAATTTTCCAAAAAAGTTATAAAACTTTCTAAGTTCTATTTTTCTGCTATTTTCTCTCTCTCTCTCTCTCTCTCACCACCACACACACACACACACACACACACACCACACAGATATATATATATATATATATATATATATATATATATATATATATATATATATATATATATATATACATTCATGCATCTTTTTGAAATAAATGAAACCAAAGAATATACAAACCAATTATCTTCATCTTCCACCTTTTTTTATGTATACACATAACAATTACACATAATCATTTTTTGTTGGGTGTGATCAGTCACCATTTTCACTATGTTTTTGTTGCTTATCCGACAAGAAACCAAGGATTTTGAGACACTGTGCACATATTATGGTACCTTCAAAGTCAATTTTTATTTCCATAAGATATTTGAGCATTTTTGTTAATTTTGAATTTTTTTATGTTTTCGCGATTTTATACGTTGGTTGTCTGTGTTTATGTCCTCCAAGTTTAGGTGGAAGATCCGAGGGATTCGATGCGAGACAGTGAGAAGTTTCAGTGTTCGAGAAAAGAAGAGTTTCCAATTCAGGAGGCATGACCCGACCATCCGTGTCACCTGACATGGGCCATGTCAGGAGGAAGGCCAAGAAAGTACAAGCAATGTTCAAGACAGTGGCCTGACACGGTCGCCCGAGTCAGCTGACACGGCTGCCCGAGTCAGCTGACACGGTCGTCTGTGTTAGGTCACTTGGGGCATGTCAGCAAGGAAACAACAAGGCAGAGAGCTGGCATGACTCCCGTGTCAACCTAAAACGCTAATTTTCCAATTTTCGGGCTTTTTCACTGGGCTTGAGCTGTATGGACGTTTTTGAGATTTCCACCTTCTGCCAAGGGATTTTCACTATATTAGGAGAGTTTCTACAAGATAAAAGGGATCTTGGAATGAGGCAAACACATAATTGTCATACGATCGAGAATTACAGATCAAGGAATTCAGAGAGCGGAATATTTTCATGAGCGGAAGCGATTGAAGATCCAAGTAATCCAATTACTTGTAATGTGTATTCTTTATCTTGAATCTATTTTGAACACTATGAGTAGCTAAACCCCCCAATTCTAGGGGGTATCCCTGATTTAGATCTATAATTACATTGAGTTTACGATTGCATTTATAATATTATTTTTACGGTAATATTTTGATGTGTTTAATGCTTTCTCTTTCGGACCAATCAAGATTGTTATATGGTTATCAATTAGGCTGGACCATCATTGATAAGGTTTTCATAAGATTACTCTGCAGTAGATATCACCTAGGACTAGGGATACCCTGTATGAATCAGAGCATTCTTGATATAATAAGGCTTAATTTCACCGTAATTGCCTATGTACATAGAAATTAGAGTAGAATGATTAAAGGTTTTCTCACCAAGGACTTGGGAGAAAATACCCTTGAGAACTGATAGTAATTGATATTTGTTGATGCAATAGTGACTCAGAGTTGTTACATGGATAAATCATACACATTCCCTGACATTGTTCCTCTTATCTTGCAAACCCTTATTTTTCATTATTATTTTCCTTTGCCTTTATTTTTATAATTTTGAATTTAAAAACCCCAATTATAATTTTTGTTTAATTGAACGATGAATTGAACTCAATATTAACTTGCAGTCCTTGAGATCGACATTCGGGGAATTTCCCTTTTATTACTATAACACGTAAAATAGTATACTTGCTATTTTTCCGATCAAGTTTTTGGCGTCGTTGTCGGGGACTGCCAAAATAGAGTTTAATTTTAAGTTCAATTAAAATTTTGTTGCTCTGCAATAAAATTATTTTTCTGTCATTTATATATTTTCATTTACTAATTTGTGTATGCGATGAGAGCCCTCAGTAAAATTTCTTTTTGACGTAGAAATTGAGAGAACCCTTCACCGGAGATGCATAAATACTAGATTGGATTCCAAAGAAGAAGTTTCCTCTGATCATTCAAATTCAGAAAAAGAAGCTATGGTTGAAAGTTCTCCAGTTCCACCGCCTCCACCTCCGGAAAGACTCCTAGGTGACTATGGAGGTGCAAATGCGTCGGGTGGTAGATTGACCATTGTCAACCAACCGGTAAATGTGACAAATTTTCAAATTTGTTAACCTTAGGTTACCATCAATCTAAATTTGACTAGTATGTCTTTACTAAGAAAATTGTTACCCTTTTTATTGTCATTCTAGTTTATGTTGATGATCATATACTTGCAAGAAATGATTTAACTGAATTTTCTCGCATGAAATTGATTTTGGACACAAAATTGCAGCATAAAAGATCTAGGGCATCTCAAATATTTGATTGCTTTTGATATTTCTAGATCTTCTAAAGGAATAAGTTTGTACCAAAGAAAATATAGTCTTGATTTATTACAAGATGCAGGCATTCTTGCAGCCAAACCTGCATCAACTCCAATGGACCGAGGATGCAACCTTGACATAGACAATGACCTCTTCTCCCTAAACCTTCTAGATTTAGAAGTCTTAATGGTAAATTATTATATCTTACTCATTCTAGGCCTACTATCACTTTTGTTATTTGCAGGTTAAGTCAATACTTGACAACACCCACTAATACATGCATGATGGCAGGTATCAGGATACTCATATACATCAAGAATTCTCTTGCTATGTGACTACATTTCAGGAAGAATTCCACTTTGAATATCACTGGTTTTACGAACTTTGACTAGGGATCTTGTCCAACCACAAGACGGCCTATCACATGATTTACCTTTTTCACTGGAAGCAGTTTAATCAGTTTAATCAATTGGAGATTGAACAAACAAGGTGTTGTGTCCAGAGCTTCATCCAAAGCAGAATATAGAGCTTTGACCAACACTTCATGTGAGGTACAATGGTTGTTATACTTTCTTCAGGATTTCTGTATTTCCAACAGACAATTTGTCACTCTCTTTTATGACAATAGGAACGCTATACACATTGTATCGAATCCAATTTTCTACGAAAGAACGAAACACGTTAAAACGGATTGTCACCTTGTTCGTGACAAATTACAAGCCAAAATCATACCTTTGATGTCCATTAATTTTGAAAACCAAATGCAAGACCTCATCACCAAAGCTCTTCTTTTTTATCCCTTCTGTTCTCTTTTTCACAATCAATGAATGATTGCATTCATTTCCATTTGCAGGAAGTTGTTCTAACCTTTTGTATTTTTTTTAGTTAGTTTTTAATTAATTAGATTGTTGAGTTATTTTGGGTCAGTCACTTAAAGACGATTTATCTATCAAACTTATACATTAGGCCTACATTAACCCAATGACACTTTCTGTATTTTCAACTTTGAATATTCTTTAATTTTTGGTTTAGTATGAAGAACCAAGTGCTCCGTGCCATTTGTCAACATATATCTTATTATCAAGTGAACTTAATTGCCTACAGCTACATGTAGAGTGAGGGGGTCACAAGAGCAATTATTGATGAAGCAAAGAGTTGTCATTATATTAAGCTTCATGAGCAACCCGTGGGATACTTCTAGAAAAATATATGTGTTTATGAATCAGATAAGATCATTGATTTAATCAAATATAATATTGATTCACACACTTAACCATTTCATTGAATACTATAGTGACTCGTTCACAGGCTCGTAGTGACTATTTGACATGTAGACCTAGTGAAGTTACCCCTATTACACGTAATTAAAGTGACATACACATGATTCCCAAGTGCCTCAATTTCACACCATATAGTTTTTTATATATAGCACTCATGCTTGTGCTGATGCTTGTACTCTTCTTTAGCGGTATTCAAAACAGAACCTGTTTAGTAGAAAACTAATAATTAAATCGAATAAAATTGAAAAAGCAAAAAATTGCATTTAATTCATGTCTTTAGGCTACTTTTTAACCAAATTGTGTAGTTGAATTCGATTTGTGTTTATGCTACTTTTTAACCAAATTGTGTAGTTGAATTCGATTTGTGGGTTATATTTTGCAATCAAAGCAAATCAAATTGAATCCCATTATGTTACAAAATTTTATATTTATGTATATATTTTATTATATTCATAATATTTATTTTAACTTGTATATTAATAAAAATAAAATATTAATTATTTATAAATATTATTACTTATTTTGAAATGAAATTATTATATATTTATTTTATTTTTTTAATTTATTGACATTCAAAAAAAAAAGATTAAAGAAATTATTTATATTACTTATATATCTCTTTATGTATAAAATATTAATTAAAAAAATTATAATACTATCAAGCTAGCATATTCATATGTGCTAAATGTAATTCAAATTTAAGTTGTTTAATTTTAGTTTTATTTGGTTTGCAGTTAAGTTTGGGTTAGTGTATATAAATTGAAAGTTAGTTTCAGAGAGAAATTAAGTTTGTTGAGATTGAAAATTATGTTCCAGTTAGTTACGTTATTTTTCTCCTCTCTCTCTCCAATTCTTTCAAAGTTCATCTTCTTCTTCTTGTGCAATGGAGTTTCGTTGTTAACTCCAACAATTGGTATCTAGAGTCTCGATTCGATTCACAGGGAAACACGAGTATATGTGAGGCGTGTGATTGATTTCGTTCCTCAAATTCACATTGAATTGAATATCAAAATCGAAGAGAATCACAATCTTGATTCCCAGAGATTGGGAAACACGAGTGTTGGTGAGAATTGAACGATTTGCACAAGAATGAAGATGAACGGCAAAAATGGTAGCTTGAATACAAAGCTTCCAGTATTCGACGGAAAGAAATGAAATCGGTGATCGATTCAGATGCGTGTGTTATTTTGCGCTCAAGATGTTCTTGATCTTGTCAATGATGGTTACGTATCGGTTGCATAAAATGCAATAGAAGCGCAAAGAAATATGCAACATGAAATGAGGAAGAAGGATAAAAATACATTGTTCTATATCCATCAATGTGTGGATACATAGGTGTTTGAGAAGATTGTCACTCGACGACGGTGAAGGCAGCGTGGGATACATTTGTGCAATGCTATGGTGGCGACGTCGGTGAAGAAAGTAAAGTTGCATTCCCTACGCAGGAAATACCAGAATCTCGACATGAAGAACAATGAGAAGGTGCTTGATTACATCTCCATAGTGATTTTGGTCATGAATGAGATGAAGTCATGTGGAGAAACACTCTTTGAACAAGTAATCATTAAAAATGTACTAAGATAACTTACTCCTCAGTTTGATTACATAGTTGTAGTCATAGAACACTCAAAAGACACCAACATCATGAGAATTGAAGAGTTGTAGAGTAGTTTAGAGGCACAAGAGTTGCGTCTGACTTAAAGAAGCTCTGAAAGGGAAACATAACAGGCTCTGAAAGCTTCTTTTGTCAAAAAGAACAAGAAGCAAGCATGGCTAGAGAAAAAGAAAAAGAATGGTGGTGGTGCTCAGGAGTTAGAACTCTCCTATCAAATGAGAAGAAACATAAGAATGTTCATAAGGGAAATGAGAAGTTTGATAAGATAAAGGTTCAGTGCTACAATTGTAATAGGTTTAGCTATTTTGCTGATGATTTTTGGTCAAACAAGGAAAGTAGGGGTGAAGAAGCCAACATAGCCATAGGAGATTATGAGGATGAACCTGTGTTATTGACGCCATTTGAGAATGAAGGTGAAAAATGGTGTCCTGGTGGTATATGGAAAACGGCTTCTCAAATCACCTAACTAGAAACAAGAAATGGTTGGTTGATTTTGAGTCTGGTAGAAAGACCAAGATCAAATGTGTTGATGATGAGTATCTGAATGTTGAAGGAATGGGAAATGTCAACGTAAAGTTGAAGAATGGAAAATTGTATTGATCAAGGATGTATGGTATATTCCTGACATAAATAGCAATCTGATTAATATATGTCAGCTGCTTGAAAAAGGGTTTTTAGTAACCATGAAGGACAATCTCTTAAAGTTATATGAATATGACCAGAAGTTGATTATGCAGTCTACACTGGGAAGAAACAGGACATCCAAGGTCGATGTTGAAACAATAGACACTCAATGCCTTAGTGCAACTCGTGTTGTAAGGGAATGTGAGATGTGGCACAAGAGATTGAGACATCTGGAACTCAGAAGTTTATGGCATCTAAGTTCAAAGAATTCGGTACATGGAATTCCAAAGATTGTGGAACCAGAGAAATCATGTGATATATGCATGAGAGGCAAGCAACCAATATTTCCATTCTCATCATAAATGCCTCCAAGAGTAACTCATGCCTTGGGTGTGGTGCATTATGATGCATGTGGGCAATTTTATGTACCTTCACTTGGAGGAAATAAGTACTTTGTGTCATTTATGGATGCTTCACAATAATGACATGGGTAACACTCATAAAGTTCAAATATGAGGTGATTGTTGGGTTCAAGAAGTTCAAAGAGAAGACTAAAAATCAAAGTGGACAAAGGTTGAAGATCCTCAAAACCGATGGTGGAGGTGAGTTCAATTCAATATGGTTCTAGAAGTTCTGTGAGGAGTATGAAATTGAGCATGAGGTGACTTCTCCATACACTCCACAACACAATGGTCTTACTGAAAGAATAAGTAGAACTCTGCTTGACATGACAAAGAGCATGCTGAAAAAAAAGAATCTACCTCACACATTGTGGGGTGAAGCAATTGCCACGTTAGCATATGTGCTCAACATATGTCCAAGAAAGAAGTTAAAGGAAGTAGTTCCTCTGGATAAATGGACTTGAAGAAAGCAAAGTGTGAGTCATCTCATGGTGTTTGGTTTTGTATGTTACAAACATGTACCATATGCTACTATAAGGAAATTGGATAACATATGCCAAGTCGTGTTGCTTATACGCTACCACTGTATAGGTGCTTATAAGCTCTACTTCCCAGTCACCAATATATTCACTGTCAGAAAAGATGTCATAGTGAAAGAATCAGAAACATGGGTTTGGAACAAGTCTCAATCCAATTCTAGTGTAGTTTCAACACCAGAGTTACCCTCTGAAAGAGATTCTACCTCTGAAGGTGAGTCTGTCTCTGAAGGTAACTCTGAAGGAGATTCTGCTTCTGAAGGAGATTATGCCTCTGAAGGTGACTCTGACTCTGAAGGTGACTATGACTTTGAAGGTGGGTCTGATTCTGAAGGTGATCTTGCCTCTGAAGGTAATCCAACCTCTAAAGGTGGCTCTGCCTCTGATGGTGGACGTGTCTCTGAAGGTGAACTTGCATAATTTTAAAGTCCATAGAGTATTAGACAGATATCAAGGATACTTGCAGGCTTCAAGTTGTTGCATGATACTGAGATTAACTCTAAAGGGAAATTCATACAGTGTGCCATGATGGTGGACTTTGAACCTCTCAGTGTTAATGAGGCACTTAAGAGGAAAGTGTGGATGAAATCATTTGATATGACTGGCCTTAGAAATATGGTATATTTTCTAGGGATGAAGATTTTACACACTGATAAGGGAATCATTGTGCACCAACTGAAGTATGAGCTTGAGTTGCTGAAGAGATTTGAGTTGATGAATAATAAGTCTGCAGTCACACCTGTAGAGACAAACCATAAACTGGATTTTAATGCTGATGGTGAGAAAGTAGATGCTACAAATTTAAAATTGTTGGCTGGCTCTCTGAGATATTTATGTAACACCGAGCATGACATATGTTATACAATTGGAATGGTAAGTAGGTTTATGATTAAGCCAAAGTGGTCACATTACCAAGCTACACTCAAGATACTTAGGTGTCTAAAGGGAACTCTAAGGCATGGAATTATGTTTCCATATGGAGTGTAAGATGATGTTGAGCTGATATGTTATTCAGGCTCAGAATTATGTGATGACAGGGTTGATAGAAGGAGTATTACATGGTATATGTTCATGTATCTTGGAGCTCCCATTTTCTGGTGATCCAAGAAGCAACCATTGGTTGCTCTATCAACCTGTGAGGAATAATACATAGTTAGTGCTTTATCTGCTTGTTTGGCTGTTTGGCTTATGATTTTGTTGCAGGAACTGAAGTTCAAGGTGAGTAAACCAGTAAGGTTGATGATTGACATCAAATTAATCATAAGTCTTGCCAATAATCCAGTGTTTCATGAAAGAAGCAAGCACATTGACACAATGTTTCATTTTCTGTGCTATCAAGTTCATAATGGAGTGCTTAAGGTTGTTCACTGTACCACTCAGAAGCAACTTGCAGATGTGTTAACCAATGCAATCAAAATTGAAATTTAATCAATTTGAGGTATGAAATTGGTCTTGTTGAATTTTGATCTTGAATATGAATTAAGGGATGATGTTAAATGTAATTCAAATTCAAGTTGCTTAGTTTTAGTTTCATTTGGTTTGCATTTGAGTTTGAATTAGTGTATATAAATTGAAAGTTAGTTTCATTTGAAAGAGAGAAATTAGGTTTGTTGAGATTGAAAGTTTTGTTACAATTAATTACATTCTCTCTCTCTCTCTCTCTCTCTCTCTCTCTCTCTCTCTCTCTCTCTCTCTCTCTCTCTCTCTCTCTCTCTCTCTCTCTCTCTCTCTCTCTCTCTCTCTGTGTGTGTGTGTGTGTGTGTGTATATCTTTTAACGTTTATCTTCTTCTTCTTCTTTTAGTGCGTCAATGGAGTTTCGTTGTTAACTGCAACAATATGCATGCACTTGCTTATAACTACATAATATAGTATTTCAAATTTATTTAAGAATGCAATTTCATATATATTGTCTTTTCGACAAAAGATAAAATTGTAAGACACAATTCATATTTATGCATGAAATTATAAATTTATTTTATCATAATGTATGAATGATTAAATACAAAATAATGTTGTCTTTATCTGTGTATGCATGGCTAATAAAAATCTTGAAAAAATCGAACCAACTCTACCAACCTAAATCACATTGGTTTGGTTCGGTTTTATTTCTAAAATTCAATTGAATGACTTTTAACGTCAAAACTGCATAAACTGAACCACCAACCCTGTTACTCTTGTTATCCATATCAATTGTTTGTTTTTATTTAAGAATTTTTCAAACTTTTTAAAGGGATTTCAAATTTAACCTTTAAGGATTTTTAACTTGAAATCTCTAAAAAATTTAAGGGATCTTATTTCATGAAACGAAACTAGATGCATGCTGATCTAGACAATTTATGAGAATTCATTTATGTAATTATAAAATAACATTAAATATATTCTTCAATATTACAAATTAATCAAATATTATGTTTTATTCCATAATTAAATTTTAAGTAAATTACAAATTTATTTTTCTATATAATTCATTCATGAAATTAATATTTTTATTTTATTTTTAAACACTTTATATCTTCCTAATAAAAAAATGTTTTTTAATAAGCAACAATATATTCCACAAGGAGTATTGGGGTACTCCAACCCAAAATACAACTTACAATTCAACCAACACCTACAATTAACCAATTCTCCTACACAAAATCAGTTGGGCCTTTGTACCATTCATAATAATTACACTTTACTCTATGAATAGAACCTAAAGTCAACCACCACCATGAGAAAAAAATCACTGAGCAATTACTATAGGATTACCAACTTCGTCATTGAATATAATATGGTTCCTAGTCCACCAAATACACCAGCAAGTAGTAAACCAAATCAAGCACGTAGATGATTTAGAGCATTTCCCTATCAATCTTACAAACCAAGCCATGATGTGGTCACAATAATTATCTTCAGTAACCCATGATATCCCAACCCAAGCCGCTAGCAACTTCCAAACCAATCTGATTCAAGGGCAAGAGATAAAGGCATGATCAATGTCTTCATCAGAATTAAAACAAAAGACACATACCTTATCATGGATATTGGTAACCACTCCTTTGACAACAAGATTTGAACGAGTCAGAAGTCTATTTATGATCAATCTCCAGCCAAAGAACTTAACTTTCATAGGGATCTTGGTGTGCCACAATATTGCTAAGGTTGTCTTTGGGGCACTCTCCAACGTGACCTGACAACCAGATTGCAATAGTCTATCATAGCAATATTTTACAGAGAAACAATTAAGAGGACCATGAGACCACAAGAATGTCTCAGAGGACTCAATATTAGGCCTGTCTTCAAACAGCAACTGCATTAATTCACACTGTTCTGCCCTCAGACTGCTTCTAATCTCCATAATGTTAAATCCAAGATCCCAATGCGACACCTCTCCAACCCTCTCCCCCATGTCTCTTACCATCCCTTATTTTTCCTCAGTAGCTTCAAAAATTCCTGGGAAAATACCACCTAAAGTGGAAGGATCAATCCATCTAGAAGTTCAAAAACGAGTAACAGATCCATCACCCAGTGTCGCATCGCGAAATATACCTAAGTGCATCACACGCTCGAAGATACAACAGAGTCGCCACCAAACTTTATTTATTTCAGAAGGAAAGGGAAAATGTTGATAAAACCCATAGGGGATAGAAATGGGAAAGGAAGTCGGTTATGCAAGGGGAAGGTATTAGCACCCATCACATCCATTGTACTCAACGGGAACCATTTTGATTGTTATTTGCTCGGATGAGTTTTATTATCTAAAGATTACTTGCGAAAGGGAAAAAAGGTTTAATAATTAGTGTGCTCGCCAAGGATTCGAACCCTTGTGCTTACATATCCTCACAGTGCAATAAGGAAATAATAGCTTTTTAGTTCGTGGTAGAAAATACGGATGTGTTGGTTGATTTTAGTGAATAATTATAATCGTATCCTAGAAGTATGTAAACATTAGTTGAATTGATCCTAGTTCGGATACACCAAGCTTTTAGTCTGACTGCTAAGGAACAGATTATAAAATTTATTTTCTTAAAAGAATAATTGTTTTGCAAAAAGGTTTAAGTGATAAGAGAAAAAGAAAGAGTTAATTGAATTGCATTAAAGAGAGAAAGTTGCTTGTAGTGTAAAAGAGTGTGATGTGGTGATTAGTCAAAGAGAAAAAAGGTGTGGCGTTAACCAATAGAGGGTGTGGCCAAAGAATAAAGAAGAGTGTGGTTTGTGTGGTGAAGGTATGGTTTAAACCAATGATTGGGTTGTTTGGATCCACAAGGTAGATGTACATAAACCAAAGAGTGGCTAATGTACAATTGTAGAATTTTTCCTAGATCCTAAGATCGAGACCTACAAAGGGGATGTTCGCCTAAGCACGAGAGGACTGGAAAGGAAAACATGAATAAGAAATGGTTTTCCTAATCACGAGAGAACTAACAAGGCAAACATGAATGAGAAAGGATTTTCCTAAGAACGAGAGGTCTGACAAGGAAAACATGCAAAAGATAAAGGGTCCGCCTAAGCACGAGATGACTGACAAGGCGAACCTAAATGATTTGCCTAAGCATGAGAGGACTAACAAGGCAAACATGAAAGAGAGAAAGGGTTCTCCTAAGCACGAGAGGACTGACAAGGAGACCAAGAAATAAAAATGGTTTGCTTAAGCACGAGAGGACTAACAAGGAAAACATGCAAGAGAGAAAGGGTTCACCTAAGCAAGAGAGGACTGACAAGGAGAACATGAATGAGAAATGGTTTTCCTAAACACAAGAGGACTAACAAGGAAAACATGCAAGAGAAGGGGGTTTTCCTACACACTAGAGGACTGACAAGACAAACATGCAAGAAAAGGGAGTTTGCCTAAGCACGAGAGGAATGACAAGGCAAACATGAAAGAAAAAGATTCTTGGTTCAGAGCTGGGTGTTTAACCATGAGGTGATTAGCCTAAAAAAGGGTATGGATGTCCAAAGTAGTGTTTGATCCAGAGAGACAATTGTTGAGGTGAAGATTGGTGAAGCGTGGAAAGAAAAGTCTTTTTGTTGGGCTTGAATGATAAAAGGTTTGAATGTTTCCCTAAGACGGAAAAGATGTACTTGATTATTTTTGATTGATTATAAGTGGGAGACAAGTATCATACCACAAGGTAAGTATGGTCGACAATCCGAATACCTGGGAGCTGAGAGGACAGTTGCATCCTAACCACTCTTTTTCCTCCAAAAAGTTTTTTTTGTGAAATTTGTGAGGCGAGTTTAATTATTGGTACTTAGAAGGAGACAAACATCTAACCACAGGCTAAGTACGACTGACAATCATAATACTCGGGAGCTGAGAGGACAGTTGCATCCTAACCACTCTTTTTCACCCTAAGAGGACCAAATTAAACTCGTTTATTGTTAAGTGTTTTAAATGGACGATAAGTATTGAGCCATAAGCTAAGTACGACCGACAACCCAATTACTTGAGAAGTATTGTGCACAAGTACGTACACCCCACCCTTTTCATCAAGTTTATTGCAAAAGTGTTTTGAAAATAACTTGACGTTGGATTAAGTTTTTGAGATTGAATATGAAGTTGTGTCAATTAAATGGAGGAGGTACTTGGGAGATAATCATACATCATACAAAACTAAACCATTAGTACATGAAATATGAAAAAAATATCAAGGCATTAAGAATTGAAAACAATCATATCACCTCTAATTTCTAAGTAAACATGAAATGAAATTAAAAAGAAATTAGCAATTAAATACAATTAAAAGCTAATTATAATTAATTGAAATTAGAAATTAAATTCTAACAAAATTAAATCCAATTAACAAACCTAACCTAATGAATTATCTATTTAAAATGTTTATTTAGATGTGTTAGAAAAAAATGATTAAAAGAAATTTAATAAAAAAATTATAAAAAATATTAAAATGTCAGGGGTGATGAAATTTAAAAAGGGATTGTGTGTAGAAATGGACGTTGGCCCATGATCAAAGCCTAAGTGCTTTGGTTTTCATGATTCAAGTTGCGGTGTAGTAGTAAAAATGGTGCACAAAAAACAAAAGGCCCAAAAGGGCACTACCAAAAAAGACCCAAGAGGCCTGGTCAACAAAAAAAAGGGGTCAATGGTCAAGAAAAAAGGTCAACGCGGAGGCAAGCTTGATGGTCGTTGTCGCATCTCGAAAAATACGATTCCTCGCGATGGTCGCGGAAAAAATTATGTTCGAACAGAGTCGCCACCGAACTTTATTTATCCCAAAGAAGGAATAGGAAAATATCGATAAAATCTTTTAAAAACAGAATAACGGTCGTTGCAACCATATTTGGGTTCGGGAGTCGATTACGCAAGGGGAAGGTATTAGCACCCCTCACGTCCGTTGTACTCAACGGGAACCTTTTAGTATAATTTGCCATTTGAATGTTAGTTGAATGTTATTCACTTTCTTCAAGTAATTTAAAATATTGAAAAGAGATGGATGGAAACCTCAGAAGGGAGAAAAGGGGAGGTTTTTTATTAGTGTACTCGCGAAGATACAACAATCTCCTGCCTACGTATCCTTACGGTTCAATAAGGAAGTCAGAGCATTCGTAGTTCGGGGAACTACGGTTTGTTGGTGTTTTTTAATGAACGACTGTGTAGATCGCGTTCTAAACGCTAAACATCGGTTTGTCTACTCTCGGCGGAGGCTTAAGCACTAGTTTGTTGTGCGCATTAGAAAGGATTAAATATTGTTCTTTTTTAAAAGAGTATTGGTCACGCGGGGGTGACAAGTTGAATTAATATGTTTGATATTTTGTTTGGTTGGTTTTGATCGCACGGGGGCGAGAAATTAAGTTTAGTATGTTCGGTTATTTTGAAGAACGACAAAAGATTGAGAAATATGGTGCACACCAATCGTTCAATTCTTTTGATGAATAATAAGGCGAATGCCTTCTACTCCATTTTTCGTTTAAATTATTATTGAAAGTTTGTTTGCGGAAATCGAATATGCACGGTAGTGAGGCGTGCACCTCCCACTTGCTTATTCAAGGAACAATGAGGCGTGCGCCACCTATTCCTTTATCCAAATTTAGTTAATGTGTTTTAATCGAAAGTCGATAATTTGAGCAATATGACGAGCACCAATTATTCAATCATTCGAGAGATAGTGAGGCGAACGTCTCCCATCTTTTATCATCCAATATTTAATTTATAAAAGGCATGTTCTTAGATGTTTGTATTAATTTTGAGTTTGTACGATTACGACTTTAATCGGGTGACAAGGATTCGAGCAATATGGCGTACACCAACCATTCGAGCACTTGAGAAATAGTGAAGCGAACGCTTACTATGTTCATTTTCATCCAAGATTTTATTTAAAAAATAGGGTCTTTAGAAATCTTAATTTTGGGAAGGTGATTTGAATTTGTAAGTTTAAGGTTTTAATTCGAAGCCGACAATTCGAGTGATATGGCATACGCCAATCGTTTGATTGTTCGAGGGATGGTGAGGCGAACGCCTCCCATCTTTTTTCATCCAAAGTTTATAAATCAAAATGTTTTTTAGGTATTATATTAATTTAGAATAAAATGCTCGACATTGGATCGAGGCTTGGATGTGTGTTTGTGAATAAATCGAATTATTTTAGTGTATCAATCATCTACTTGATTAATTAATAACCGAATAGGTCTCATTGTAAGGAAGCCCAAGAGTAAGCTATGTGCAGTTGATGGCGATGCTAAAAGCAATCGACTTACAAGGGTATGGGAATGAGCTCAACTTTGAATTGAGAGTTGTGTGATTTTTTAAATGGTTTAATCATGGTTTTGAATTGATGGTGAAATGGTTTTGAAATGATGTGAAGTGCTAGTAGAAGAAATCGATCAATGTTTAATTAACGAAATTAATTGATTAAAACTTGGTTAAATTGATTAATTAAACTAACTAAAATTAATTATCAAGATTATTGAATTAAATCAAATAACTAAGTTAATTAAAATTAACTAATCCAAAATGACTTAACTAGTCAAAGTTTAATAATTAATTTTAGTTATAATTAAAGAATATAAGTGATAATTGTCGATTTATTTAGTGGAATCGATGACCATGTGCTCATAAACCGGTTTGTACGAAATGACAACACAATTAATGTCATTTGTAAGATCATAACTCGGTGAAATGTTCGATTAATATATTGAAACTGGGGCAGCATAACGGCATGAAATTGCTGAGTCCGTTGATCGAAATCCTATTTTAAACGCAATGAAAATCAAATAGCAACCCAATATTATATTTACACATTTACAAGTGTTAATATCAATAAAGTTATTGACCCAAAATGCCAATCAAAATCCATAAGAAATGAAGTTTGTCTAATCACTGTCTCAAATATATTTTTAGAAAAAAAACAAAATATAAGAAATATTAAACGTTTAAGCATAACCAATAATCACTTCATTGTTAACTTATCCTAAAAATCAGTTCAACGTTAAACTAATAACATTAAAATAAAATAAAAGAGAAAAGTATTATACTGAGTTAATTGGAGAAGGATATGAGACGCAGTGAAGGTTTGGCAGCGACGGAGGGATATGTGGCGCGGTCTCCGGCGGGAGGCGGAGTTCGCCGACATGAAGGATGGAGACGGTAAGGAAGTGTGTGTAGTCGTTGTATGGAGGAGAGTTTGTGAACAGCGGCGGAAATTGTTGAGGAGGGAGAGTCGTTGAGTTTAGTCGACGAAGGTCGGAAAGGTTTTAATGGTGGTGAGGTGGTGGTTTGTGGGTTGTTTTACATTTTGAATCTGGCATTGGAAGGTGTTGTTGTTGATGGATCCTTTCCCGCACTGCCATTTTTTTTTATTCCTTCATTCAGATGCTGAACAAATCCATTTCAAGTGTAACTCATGCCATTTTTTTATTGGTTTTATGGTGAGCTCTTCCTCGAAACACAAACCATGGCGAAAGTTGTTAGTGGTGTATGATAAAGATGGGAGAACGGTTTCGCCGGTGAAGGGTTGGAACGCGGACGTGTTTGGTAGCGGCGGTCGGTGTGTTCGTCGGTGATATGTTGGTTAGGATGTGAAAAGGAAATCGCGGTAGTTATGTGGTTGATTGTTGTTTGACGGTGATTGTAACGGTTGTGTAGTTGGGTGACGCGGAGGAGGATGGTTGAACTGGCGCGGTGGGTTCGTGAGTGGTTGTGGTGAGATGAAGGAGAAGAAAGGTGTTCGTTGTTGCGAGGTTTCCGGTGATGGAATCGTTGGTGGTTAACGGAGTGGACGGCGGCGAACGGAGGATGAAGGGGTATCGTCGGGGTGTGTCGCGGAAGATGAAGAGGAAAACCTTTTTAATTTTCTTTTTTTTTCTTTTTCTTGCACTATTCACAGAGGGAGTGATTTATTCAGTGGAGAGAGATAGGATAGTGTAGTGAGTGGGTAGATTGTTATGAGTGGAGTCCGTGTTTCAAATTTGTGTTTTTTTCTTTTTTTCGTTTCTGTCCGTTAGAGGAGAGAGAGAATTCCACAGTTGTCCACAGCTCACCAATTCTCTCTTTTAATTATTATTTATTTTTTAAATACTTTCTATCCTTTTATTGAAAATGTTTAGTACTTAAATCAATTATTCTTAATAAAAAATAAAAGAACTCAAATTGAATATCCACTTAATTCTTATTTAAATTTGTTAATTATTTCAGTTAAAAATAAAAAATAAAAATATTAAAAATAAATAAAAATTGGACACAAATATGCTCAAAAAATTAAATCGGATGTACTAAAATGATCAGCATAAAATATACTTATTGAAATAAATTTTCACCGGTTACAAGGCTCAAACGGATCAAAATGCGACTAAAAAAATCGTCGAAAAATATAATGAGCACACCAGATTAAACTACGCAAATCGTAGATTAATAATACTGGCGTCTACAAGTTTAATTTCGAAAATTTTTACCCGCTGATTCTGCATACATTTGAGAAATGATTCAACTAATTTGTCTGTATTTTCAATGATTTATTTTGACCGATATTTTAGGTATTATTCATGATGAAATGTATGTCATGTTGTATATGTGATACAAATTAAAAAATGAAACTAAATTTAAAAAATGCCTGGACAAAATTGGGGTATGACAGTCGTTGGATGGAAGACGCATTGATCTAACGATGATAATCAATGACGCGCATTGCACTTGCTTCCACAAGATCCTTATGTATTGTCTTATATTTATTTAGTCCTATTCGCCTGTGTAAAGCCAATAGATATGCACCACGTGGCATTGTCCAGAAAAAAGGAAAAAAAGTGGAAAGGGCCAATGACACGTGTCACGATACTGTAGCATCTGGTAGTTTTTCATTTGTTCATTATTTCTCACATTCATGAATTTGATCAAGTAAAAATAATAAATTCAACAAACAATACGCAAATTATATATCACCGAACTCGATTTTTTGCGAGGAATCCAAATATGCGATCTTATTTTGCAAATAAGCTATGAATTTTGAAGAATCGAGCGAAAAGGTGAAGAACAAAGTGTGTAAAGAATCGACCGATTCTCATCCATTGTAATGATTTGTGAAAAGATAGTCACGTATTCAGAATCATGACAAAAAAATCACTTCTGATGATATATTTACATGTAATTAACAGTTAAGAATTAAAAAACCATTATTTTCAAGTTTATGTGTTCCATGTAAAAATAAGTGATTATCTAATAAGTAATTCAAAACAGTAGCTTGAGTTAATCATCCAACAAACACCCAATAATTCAATGTAAGGGTGTGGAAGAGATAAAGGATTACAGACGAAGTAGAGGTTTGCTCTAGTTAGTGTTGAAAATGAAAGTGCAAAGAGAAATATGGAAAACTCCAAGAATAAGCTCCTTTAATTCAATTAACCTCCAAGCTTTGATAATTATTCTTGATGGTGAATGAATGTAGAAGATGCATGTTGAATGTAGAATATTGATGAATAAGCTTGAATTGATGAACTTTGGATGATGATTATTGATGAAACTTGATAAATTTTAGATGATAATTGTTAGTGAAACTTGATAAACTTTAGGTGATGATTGTTAATGGTAATGTAGAAATTGTTGATGGATGATTGTTGATGATAATGTAGAAATTGGATTGTGGCTAAGTTCTACCATTTTATAACTTCAATGTGAAGTTCTAAATGGTGATGAAGATGAATTTCGGTGAGGATGAGGGAGAAGAAGAAGTGAGAGAAAATTTGAGAAGAAAAAATGGTGAAAAAATAATGATTAATTGTGAATTTTATAGCCCCCTTCAATTTTGTATAAGTGGCGGTGGTGATTAGATACAAATTTTACTTTTAATGTCATGACATTGATGACTAGATTATGTATTTATTAATATTTTTTAATTAAATTAATTATGTCTTTTAATTAATGATAATATATTTATTAATATTTCTTTTAATTAGTATGTTTTTTAAGAATTTATTTATTAATATTTCTTTTAAGAGAAAAAAGACTATGCACTGACAGTGTAAAATATTTTTACACTATCAACCAATGATAGACGTGCATCCCGCCAAATCACACATTTAATTTTAAAATACTGGTATGACATGAGAGAACGTTATAATCCTATTGGATGATGGTGTAAAAAAAGTTTACACTGACAGTACACTACCTTTAATCTCTTCTTTTAATTAATATGTTTTTTAAGAAATTTATTAATACAAGTTTTAAAAGATAATTAAATGGGCTTAAGGCCCAATTGTTTCTAACTTCTCTTCAATCCATAAGTAATCAATAGAAATGGTTTGGATAATATATATATAAACACTAAATGGAAGTCTAACAAAAACAATGTGGGACTATACCATATCTCATTTCTAATGCATATATTGAGTTGGAAAGTTTAGAACCAATAATTCTAATGCAACACGTGTTTACCATCTTCATCACATGTAAATCATCTTCATTACCATTTTCCAACTGGTATACACATGTAAAACGTAGTAAGCCATGATGTTTTCTGCCATCAATAAAAATACTAAAAAGCTGAACCTATGCATTCAATATTCATAAAGAAACATTTTTAACTAATTATGAATTGGAAAGGAGAAATAAGTCAAACAGACAATCCATCAATAATAAGTTGAAATGGATTGTAACTGAACACATGTTTACCATCCAATATGAACAAAGTAGATGCATGGAGTAACTTGTTTGGTGCCTGCAAGATCCATCAGAATTTAGAACTTGACGAAATAAGTCTTGCTGCACCATTCGTAGATGACAATGCTCATGGTGCACAAAATAAATTCAAGTTGTCGGTTCTGCAATACCTTTATCTAATACCTTCAAAAAGGCTCCACCTAATGAAAAAAATCCTTTTGTTATTTTTTTATACCTTTAACCAATACCTTCAAAAATAGCACTTTCATTTCATTAGTAATTAAGATGAGTGAGGTATGTTGGACTGCCTCATTTTTGAAGTATTCATTTTGATGCATGGACATTTATAATTGGGGACACATGACATCAGTTTAAAAACAAGTGTAAGAACTATTTAATATTACAATTAGGTAGAGTGTAAAAACAAGTGTATCACAGGATGCATATGCTAATGTTGGATGATTCATTATGAAAAATATGTTGAATTTTAGTTTGAATTCAATGATTATGGAACATGTAATATAATGCCATGTTTTCCATATTCAGCCGTGTCATTCTGAGATGAATGATTACTTAAATTCATGTGCATATAGTTGTCATGATTGCATGCACAAACTGCAAATTCGACGCACAACCAAGACCTACGACCAAGACCATAGTATGATATAGTCCCATATTGTTTTTGTTAGGCTTCTATTTAATGCTTATATAGCTTATCCAAACCTTTTTTATTGATTACTTGTGGATTGGAGAGGAGTTATAAACAAGTGGGCCTTAAGCTAATTTAATTATCTTTTAAAAAACTTGTATTAATAAATTTATTAAAAAACATATTAATTAAAATAAATATTAATGAATTTTTTTCATTAATTAAAAGACATAATTAATTTAATTAAAAAATATTAATAAATAAATAATCTAGTCATCAATGTTGTGAGGGCAAAGGTTCTTTGTTCTTGTTTTAATTATGTCAAACCTTTTAGTAGCTCATATTGTGTACTTTGGATAGTGTCATCATATCATAGAGTGCATTCATTCCTTAACATGCTCAAAGTATCAATTCAATGTGTCTATTCATATAGGAGCATCTCATATATGTTAATATTGCATTTGATCATTGTTGGTACCTTAGGTCCATAAGAGAATGGTTTGGATTGACCAAAAATACATCTTAAAAACTCATTTTGACCATTTAAAATCTTTGAGTCGACAGATGCTTTGGAGCGGTCGACTCATTCATGCATGTCATTTTCTTTGTAACTCGTCTGATCAGGTTGAGTCATAGGTCGACTCATTTTTGGAAAAACAAGATGAGTCGACTCATCGACCTGTTACGGTCGACTCACAACCTATTTTATTTGAATTGTGTTATTGTGGGTCTGAACAGGTCGAGTCCCCAGTGTGAACAGGTCAATTGGTCGTTGATTTCACTCAATTTGTTGCTATGTATTTTTGCTAATAGTTCTGTTGTGTTTTTCACTTGGTCCATACATCATATATATATATATATATATATATATATATATATATATATATATATATATATATATATATATATATATATATATTATATATATATATATATATATATAATATATATCTTGAGTCTCATTTTCATCTTTTTTTAAAAAAGAAAAGTGAAAGATATACACTAAAATTCCTCTTCATCTTCATTCTTCATTGCATGTTTCAACAACTACACATGACAATTTTTGTTAATCATAGTGCATTGTTGTGGTGGTAACGTCTAAATAGGATTATGTATCTTGGTTTGGGTAGAGGTTTTTAGTGGGTTTTCTTGAATAAAACCTTAAGGTTTTATCCTCCAATGTTTGGGGTTTTTTGCACAAATCTTTGCTTCATAGATTCAGCCGAGTGAAAGGTTTGAAGAACGGTGGGTTCATTCAAACGAGTAATGGTAATCGGAGGATTATGAAGAAAGGTTTGGGTTCAAGCGTGTCGCGATCGAAATCAGCCAAGCTAGAGTTTTGGAGAACTTGGATTTCCATCAATAAGATAGCTATAATCGGAGGTTTATTCGGAACGTTTGAAGCACTTGGTTCAACTCGAACCAAGGGGAGAGAAGTGAATAGGATCTATCAAAACACTAAGGTTTGCTTGGTGGTGATTATTTCTTATCTTGTATAAAATTTGCAATTGCTAATAAATATCTCAATTCTAGTTTTAGAATTGGGAGCAGACGTACCAGAAGCGAGGACGAAGGGGGAACTGCCTAAAAAAAATTGGTGTTGTTCTCTCTTTCTCTAACTCTTCAATTTCTGCATAAATTGAATCTTGTGTGAAACTAATTGGTAATTTATATCGCTTAATTGTTGTGCATTAAAGTTGTTTGATAAATTATTGCAATCACTTCTGTTGTAACTAAAGAAAATTCTGTACAACCAATTCTAGTGAAATTAAGACTTGGTGTAGTGTGCACACCAAGTGTTTGCTAAAACTAACTTCACACAAGTTTATCAATATTTTGCTTATTTTCTCATTGTTTTAATTCATCATTGGTGGTAGTTAAATCAAGTATCTATGTATTTGATCGATTGATTAAGATTATTGTTGATTAGCTTTATCTTAGTCATTCCATTAGGTTTCACGCATATCCGATCTTTCCAGTAATAGATTGTTTAGACGATCGTGGTCTAGGGAGCTTTCGCAACCTTTAAAAGCAATTTTAAAAAGCGCCAAATTTTTAAATACGTGATCTATTCAACCCCCCCCCCCTCTAGATCGGTATTATCATCTAACAAGTGGTATCACGAGCATCAGTTCATCTAGTGCTTTGCATATAACTTTTTAGAAAATGGATAACGATCCTAAAGGGGCGTACAATGGAGCACCTATTTTCACTGGTGAAAACTACAATTATTGGAAAGATTGTATGCGTATTCATATTAACTCTGTTGATAGGAAGGTATAGAAAGTCATCCAAGATGGTCCTATGGAAATAAATGTGACCATTGCGGATGGCATTGTTATACCTAAACCTGAAGCACAGTGGAATGAAGAGGATGATAAAAAGTACAACTATGATTGGAAATCCAGGAATATGAACATTGCCGCCTTAGATGTTGATGAGGATTACAACGTTTCCCATTGTACTAGTGCTAAAGCTATGTGGGACTCATTGTAAATTGCCCGCGTGAGGGAACCAATGATGTTAAACTAGCTAGAATCAACACTTTGAATCAAGAATTTAACCTTTTTCATATGAAGGATGGTGAAACCATTGCTGATATGCAAAATAAATTTTCTCATCTAATTAATCGGTTAAATGCTCTTGATAAAACTACCCCTAATGATGTTGCTACTAAAAAAATCTTAATATGTCTTAACAGGGAATGGCAACCAAAGGTCGCCGCGATTAAGGAAGCCAATGATCTAATAACATTGGACATGACAACATTGTTTGGTAAGCTTCAAGAGAATGAGCAAGAGCTCATGAACCTTGAGAAACATGAAAAGAGTCAAAAGAAGGAAAAGAAGGAGAAAGCAAAGGACACCGGAAAGAAGTCTATCACTTTAAAGGCTTCAAGTTCTAAGTCATCCACCAATGATACGTGTGAGAGTGAATCAAGTGATGATGATAAAGATTCAAATGAAGACATGGGGTTGTTTGTAAGGAGGTATAACTGATACCTTAGAAATAATGAAGTTTAACATTTGGATAAAAATCTAGTCAACTATAAAAGACAATCAAAATTTTCAAATCAAGAAGAAAGTAAGACAACTAAGTCAAGAGGCTCATGTTACAATTGCGGAAAGGTAGGTCACTACAAGCCGGATTGTCCATTATTGAAGAAAGACAAAGGAAAATACAAATGCCATAAGAAATCTAGCAAAGCTAGAAGAGCATACATTGCATGGGAGAGTGATAGTGAGCCCTCAAGCAATGGTAACTCAAGTGGTGAAGAAGAAAAGGTCAATCTTTGTCTTATGGCTCATTAAAAGAAGAAAAAGAATGTAAGTCATTCTAAATATGATCATGTTAATAAAATGTCTTATTTTGATTTGCAAAAAACCTTTAGTACTCTACACAATGAGGCCAAGGAAGCTTTTAAACGCTTAGCCTCAAATAAGAAGATTTTCTGGTATTTAGAAAAGAAGGTTTCTGATTTCGAAAAGGAATTAGAAACTCTTAAGAAATCTATGATAGAGGCTACTAAAGGAAAAACTGAAGATGATAGGGGATTTTGGTTTAGATGGTCTGGATGTGAAACTTGTCACATTTGGCAAAGAGAAGTTAGAACTCTTCAAGATAAATTAGACAAGGCTTTACAACCTAAAGTTACCTTTGTTATTGATCAATCACATTTTATAAGTAACATGAATAATCCTTATCAAAAATAAACTTATGTGGTAAAAAATCAAGTTAGCAAAATCAACTCTCATCCAAACTTAAATTGTCTATATTATTTCAAGAGGGGACACATTATTGCTAAATGCTGATTTAGGAGGTTCCTAAAGGAATTTTCCAATGGTTGCCCAAATGCAACCAAAGTTTCACTCACACACAAGGACCCAATGAAAATTGGGTACCTCCTTCCCTTGTTTAATTTGCAGGTGGAATATCTTGAGGTTGCAGAGAGAAGATGGTTTCTCGATAATGGATGCTTAAGACATATGTTGGGTGACATTTCCTTATTCTTTGACTTTATGGCTAAGAAGAAAGGATTTGTAACCTATGGTGATAATAACAATGGAGCCATACTCAGAAAAGGTAGTGTAGGTAATAACTCTTCTAGTACTATCTCAGACGTCCTTTTAGTTGAAGGCCTTAAGCACAATCTTATTAGCATTAGCCAATTATACAACAAAGGATATAAAGTATCATTTTCAAAAGATTGTTGGATGATTGAACATAATGATAAAAAGAATGATGTGTTTAAGGGCTTGAAGGTAAATAACATGTGCATGCTTAACTTGAATGAAGTATCTTTGATTAGCGCTAAATGTCTTGTCTCCATGAGTGAAGACTCTTGGCTTTGGCATAGGCGGTTAACGCATGTCAACTTTGACTTGCTAAATAAAGTAATTGCAAAAGATTTAGTAGTTGCTCTACTCAAAATCAAAATTTTCAAAGATCACTTATGTGATGTGTTCCAAATGGGAAAGCAAACAAGGATCTCTTTTAAATCTAAAAACATTGTTTCTACAACGAGACCCCTTGAACTTCTCCATATGAATCTTTTTGGGCCATCTAGAATTAAATGTCTAGGTGGAAAATACTATGCTTTTGTTATTGTAGATGACTACTCTATATTTTGTTGGAACATTTTCTTAGCAAGTAAAAGTGACACTTTTTCCACTTTTGAAAAGTTTGCCAAGATTTCTCAAAACAAATTGAACACTAGCATAGTTACTATCCGAGGTGATCATGAACGTGAATTTGAAAACCACCTCTTTGAGGAATTTTGTGAAACAAATGACATTGATCATAATTTTTCCTCTCCAAGAACTCCACAAAAAAATGGAGTAGTGGAACGTAAAAACTGAGTTTTAGAAGAGCTTGGAAGGACTATGATCAATGAAAATGAGATTCCTAAATATTTTTAGGCCGAGCCATAAATACGACTTGTTATGTCTTAAATAGGATACTCATTCGTCCTATTCTTAACAAAACTCCTTATGAATTATTAAAGGGAAGGAAACCTAATGTTTCACATCTTCATGTCTTTGGATGTAAATGCTTTGTGTTAAATAATGGTAAAGAAAACCTTGGTAAATTTGACTCAAAGTTCGATGAAGGTATTTTTCTCGGATACTCTCAATCTAGTAAAGCATATATGGTATACAACAAAAGGTTACGTATCGTTGAAGAATCTGTGCATGTTTCCTTTGATGAATCTTATCCGAAAATTGTCGGAGAAGGTATTTTTGTTGATGGTGCAGGTGTTCCTTCAAAAAACATAATAAAATATCAAGAAGAAAAGAGTGTTGAACTCAATCCGGAAAAATTTGAGGAGGAGCCGGATCATGTATCCGAAAAGAAAGAGGATGATCATCCAATTAATAACAATGATCTTCCTTTGGAATGGAAGTCTTCTAAGGATCATCCCATCGATAATATTCTAGGAGATATCTCAAAGGGAATCACCACACGGTCAAAGATAAGTAATTTTTGTTATCATTTCGCTTTCGTCTCTCAAATTGAGCCTAAAAACTCCAAAGACACATTACTCGATGAACATTGGTTCTTAGCAATGCATGAGGAAATTAATTAGTTCAAGAGAAATGAGGTGTGGGATCTTTTCCCCCCTCCGTGATGCCATCAAGTAATTGGTACTAAATGGGTGTTTAGGAACAAGTTAGACGAAAATGGAGTTATAACTCGCAACAAGGCTCGCCTTGTTGCTCAAGGGTGTAACCAAGAGGAAGGCATCGACTATGAGGAGATTTATGCTCCGGTCGCCCAAATCGAGGCTATACGCCTTTTGCTTGCCTATGCTTGTTCTCAAAACTTCAAATTATTTCAAATGGATGTTAAGAGTGCTTTTCTAAACGAATACATTAATGAAGAGGTCTATGTATCTCAACCTATTGATTTTGAAAACTATGAGTATCCTAATTATGTTTATAAGCTTAAGCATGCTTTGTACGGTCTCAAACAAGCCCATGGGGCTTAGTATGAGCGTCTTAGCAAGTTTCTACTAGAACAAGGATTCTCAAGAGGGAAGGTTGATACAACCATTTTTATTAAGCATCAGGGAAAACACTCTATTTTAGTTCAAGTTTATGTAGATGACATTATTTTTGGATCTACTAACATAAATTTGGTCCAGGAATTCTCTAAGTTGATGCAGGGAGAATTTGAAATGAGCATGATGGGGGAGTTAAATTACTTCCTAGGACTTCAAATCAAGCAACTTGAAGAAGGAACTTTTGTGAGCCAAACGAAGTACTGCAATGAGTTACTCAAGCGCTTCGATATGGAAAACTCCAAAGTAATCGACACTCCAATGCCTACTGCGGTAAATATGGACCAGGATGAAAATGGTAAGGCCATAGATATAAAAAGTTATAGAGGTATGATAGGTTCCCTTCTCTATCTTACCACATCTTGTACAGATATTATGTTTAGTGTATGTATGTGTGCTAGGTATCAATCATGTCCCAAAGAATCACACCTAAAGGTCGTCAAGCGTATACTTAGATACCTTTATGGTACTTTAAAGTATGGGCTTTGGTTTTCTAAGGGAAGTGATTGTTCTTTGGTTGGCTACTCTGATTCCGACTTTACTGGTTACAAATTGGATAGGAAAAGCACTAGTGGTACTTGTCATTTTTATTCAAATTCCTTAGTGAGTTGGCACAACAAAAATCAAGTTTTAGTTTCTTTTTCAACAGCCAAGGAGGAATATGTTGCATTCGGTAGTTGTTGTGCCCAAATCATGTGGCTCAAACAACAATTACTCGACTTCAATGTTCAACTGGAACGTATTCCCATTTTGTGTAACAATACAAGCGCCATTAATCTAACCAAAAATCCTATACTACATTCACGAACTAAATATATTGAAATTTGGCATGACTTCCTTATGGATCATGTTAAGAAAGGTGATGTCGTTTTCGAGCACGTTGATAGCAAAAATCAACTTGCCGATATTTTCACAAAACCACTTGCGGCAGAACCTTTCTTCCATATCCGTAGGGAACTTGGTGTTCTTGATATCTTGGATCGATTTTAAATTTATATATGATGCTTTCTCTATATCTATGCTTGTCTATTCTTTGATTAATCACATTGATAAGTGCGAGCTATGTGATGGCATTCATCATTTATCGTCATTGGAGGTAATATCGTTCCTATCAACTTGAACTATCTTGATCATTTATATATGTATGTACTTGTGTTATATAATGCACTTTCTTTATGTTTATTTTATGGTTTGGTCTAAGCTTAATCCATTTCTACGTTTGAAATATGCGTAAACTTGCTTAGGAATTATATTAAACATGCATTCATCATTATGACCATTGTTGCATTTCATGTTTGTGAATCATTAACTTCGGGTCCCAGCAGGTCGAACCATGAGTCGACTCTTTATTACTCAAGGTTCAATCATCTTCGTTTTAAACAAGTATGTGTCGATGCATTACCTGTTTGAGTCGATTCTTCATTGCGAATTCCAGAATTTTCGCCTTGGGAGTTATTCCACTCAGTTACTTTTTCTCTAGGTTGTCTCATTTCAAATTCATTTCTCTCCATTTGCATAATCAATCTCCTAGTTCTTCTCTTCTCTCTCTCTCTCTACTTCCTCACACTAACCCTAAAAACCCATTACCTCAAATCTCTTCAAAGCAAAACTCAAATGGCTTCATTAAGAACTTCTGGAAGAAGAACCGCAAGGGGACCCTCTTCTCGTACTGGTACTGCACAACCTCGCTCAAATATATCGATGAAAATGAAGAAGAGAGTGATGATGATGATGATACTCACCCCATAGAGGATGATCAACAAGTTGATAACCATGGAGATTGGCTAGGTGCTACACCTGGACAAAATCCATCTGATAACCAAGGCTGAGAAGAGTGACAACACACTGATTGGACCAACCAACGATCTTCCTATATGCCTCCATCTCCTCCTTAATCTGATAATTTTGAATTAATGGGAGTGTTGAGAAATATGCAAATTCATCAGCAAAAATTTTCCACACTTCAAGAGGAGAGATTTACGGCTTTGCAGGGTCAGCTTCAGATTCAAAGTGACAACTTTTCCTCTTTTGCAACTCTCCAAGAGGAACGGTACTTAGCCTTAAGGGGCCATATTCAAACCCAAAGTGACAATTTTAATTCATTTGCCTCTACAATAACGCAACGGATTGATACTATGGGTTCCAATCATCGCTCTCTCACCGGATCTTTCAATACTCTTAACCCGAACTTCATTGAATTCATTAACCTCTATGAACAAGACATGCCTCCACGCCACCCTTCTGTTTATAGAAGCATAAATGACCCGTCACAGGAGAGAAGACCTTAGAAGATTGATTTATTTGTCTTGGAACTTATGTTGAACAAATTTGGCTATGTAGTGTACTAAATTTCTTTTTCTAGTTCTGTGTCTTATTTATGATTATATTTCTTACATTAACTTCATTTTATGTGAATGGTTGTTGATGTTAATCTGTTGCAAAGTGGTTGGTTACGTTCTTATGAATATATTTTGATTCCGGTTAACCCTGTCCTTATCTCTTTTTGATGTTTTCAAAGAGGGAGAAGCAATGGAAACACAACTTATGATTATGATAGCAATTTTTTTTAAAGGAATGCATAAAATTAGGGGGAGGATGTCTATCAAAGTACGCGATATATGAAAGATTGTGCCACGGTTTGCCATCATAAAAAAGGGGGAGTATGTGAGGGCAAAGGTTCTTAGTCCTTGTTTTAATGATGTCAAACCTTTTAGTAGCTCATACTGTGTACTTTGGACACGGTGTCATCATATCGTAGAGTGTAGTCATTCTTTAACATGCTCAAAGTATCAATTGAATGTGTCTATGCATATAGGAGCATCTCATATATGTCAATAATGCACTTGATCATTGTTGTTACCTTATGTCCATAAGAGAATGGTTTGGATTGACCAAAATACATCTTAAAAACTTATTTTTGACCATTAAAAATGTTTGAGTCGACTCATGCTTTGGAGCAGTCGACTCATTCATGCATGTCATTTTCTTTGTAACTCGCGGATCGGATCAGGTCGAGAAATAGGTCGACTCATTTTTGGAAAAACAAGATGAGTCAACTCATCGCCCTGTTGTGGTCGACTGATAACCTGTTTTATTTGAATTGTGTTACTGTGGCTCTAAACAGGTCGAGTCCCTAGTGTGAACAGGTTGAGTGGTCGCTGATTTCATTCATTTTTCTGCTGTGTATTTTTGCTAAAAGTTTTGTTGTGTTTTTCACTTGGTCCATACATCACATATATATATACATATATATATATATATATATATATATATATATATATATATATATATATATATATATATATATATATATATATATATATATTCTTGAGTCTCATTTTCATCTTTTTTAAAAAAAAGTGAAAGATATACACTAAAGTTCCTCTTCATCTTCATTCTTCATTGCATGCTTCAACAACTACACATAACAATTTTTGTTAATCATAGTGCATTGTTGTGGTGATAACGTCCAAATAGGATTGTGTATCTTGGTTTAGGTAGAGCTTTTTAGTGGGTTTTTCTTGAATAAAATCTTAAGGTTTTGTCCTCCAATATTTTGGGTTTTTTGCACAAATCTTTGCTTCATAGATTTAGCCGAGTGAAAGGTTTGAAGAACGGTGGGTTCATTCAAACGTGTAACGGTAATCAGATAATTGTGAAGAAAGGTTTGGGTTCAAGCATGTCGCGATCGAAATCATCCGAGCTAGAGTTTTGGAGAACTTGGAGTTCTTGCAATAAGGTATCTACAATCAGAGGTTTGTTCGGAACGTTTGAAGCACTTGGTTCAACTCGAACCAAGGGGGGAGAAGTGAATAGGATCTATAACAACACTTAGGTTTTCTTGGTGGTAATTATTTCTTATCTTGTATAAACTTTGAAATTGATAATAAATATCTCAATTCTAGTTTTAGAATTGGGGGTAGACATACCCGAAGCGAGGATGAAAGGGGAACTGCCTAAAGAAATTTGGTGTTGTTCTCTCTTTCTCTAACTCTTTAATTTCTGCATAAATTAAATCTTGTGTGAAACTAATTGGTAACTTAATCTCACTTAATTGTTGTGCATTAAAGTTGTTTGATAAATTATTCCAATCACTTTGGTTGTAATTAAGGAAAATTCTGCACAATCAATTCTAGTGAAATTAAGACTTGGTGTAGCGTGCACACCAAGTGTTTGCTAAAATTGACTTCACACAATTTTATCAATATTTTACTTGTTTTCTCATTGTTTTAATTCATCATTGGTGGTAGCTATATCAAGGATCTGTGTATTTGATCGATTGATTATGATTGTTATTGATTAGCTTTATCTTAGTCATTCCATTAGGTTTCACGCATATCCGATCTTTCCAGTAACATATCGTTTAGACGATCATGGTCTAGGGAGCTTTCATAACCTTTAAAAACAATTTTAAAAAGCGCCAAAATTTTAAATACGTGATTTATTCACCCCTCCCCCCATTCTAGATCGGTACTATCGTCTAACAAATGTTATGTCATTAATAGTAAATTTTTTATCCTAATCATCACTGCCACATATGAAAAATTGGAGGGGACTATAAAAATCCAAAGACCATCAAAATTAAGGGACCAGAATGGCTACCTTTGTAATAAAGGGACCAATAGTTTAAAACGTCCAATATAGGGGGACCAAAAGTGCATTTAAGCCTAACATATTTATATAGTCTTGGTAGGTGAATGATCATCCTTCGATTGTGATACAAGTAATGGGTTTATCAATCATTAGAAGTAATTTAATCCTTAGTTGCGGATCACTAATTTCAACCATAGGATTAATTGTTAAGAGTGGCTAGGATTGAATGAAAAAAATGGAAGTTGAGATTTGTGCTTGTTTGACAGGTTTGTGTTAGTTTGGTAGTTAGGATGATTAAGGGTTAATTGGGTAATTGTATGATTGTAAGGAATGAGGTAGTTAGAGACCCATGGTGTTGGAGTTTAGCAAAAGTACAAAGTTAGGATGTAAGGTAAAGAGTCACTCGCAATTAACTTGAATTTTAATGCATTTGCCTTTGATTTTTCACCTATTTTGGTTTGAATTTTTAGTGAATCATCCCATGATTTTAAGTGTTTTTGGGAAGTTATTTGGTGTTGAAAATAAGCACTTTTGAATAATGTAAAGTCATGGATCAAGTTCTGAATTTTTGGGCTTAAAATAATGTTGGAAAGTGTTGAAAAATAAGTCATGAAAGTGAAGCTTGACGGAAGATAGGATATGTTGGAAATTAACACTTGACATAATCATGACACAAGTCATTTTTGATGAATGATGATGAATCCCTTGATCAAATTCTTGAAGAATAGGTCTAAGAAAATCCAGGAGTCAAAATTGAGTCAATAGTCGATAATTGACCAATAGTCAAGAGTTAACCAAAAAGTCAAATGAACCCAAAATATGTAATTTTTTACTCTCTTTCCTTGTAATCCATTCTATTGATTTGTACCTCAAGAAATATGCATTGTACCATGAATTTCCAGTAAATGAATGAAATCTTCTAACTTTGCCATTTCCTTTGAATCCAAGCAAACCTTCGAATTAAGTGACAATCATTCCAATCTCTCAACTAACCATGAATCTCAAATAAAGAGATGATCCGCATCACAAGTAATATGGAAAATAAATCTGAATAATTACCACATAATATCTGCTTCAAAAAATACACTTAAACTGAATCATTCCCTTATTACCGAAACTTGACCTAATAATTATACTTTGCAAAATAAGATGAATAGTGTGTTAAATGCATGACCTAATTGAATGAATTGAGGACCATGTATGTAGATGATTTTAACGTAAGCCAGACGAATTGAATGAGGAGGTAGGGAAAATTTTGGGGTATGATAGTTGTCTCTATTTAATCATCTTGAACCTAGATGTATGAATGGTGACAGTTTTTCGGGCATCCAAGATAGAAGAGGATTAAATACAAGAATATCCAAAAAAATCATTGAGAATGGAGATGTATTAAAAGGAAGGCAAGTGTTATAGGATATGGAATGGCAATTTGCTTTTGTAGGTTCATCTACTTGGGATTGCCTGAAATATTATGTTGGGGAAATAGATCAGTCGCAAGATAAATGTTTGATGATATATTCAATGTATGATTGACTTTTAATGATGCATGAAATTATGTATCTTATGCAGTAATATGGGTTATTTGGTGGAAGGAGTGACTGGTATTGACAGAGGTGGACTATGGTTTTGGTTTTTGGTATGATGGTGAACTTCGATTATCCGACATCTAATAACTGAATCGAGGAACTTACAAGTTGATTAAGAGAGTTCCAAGATGCCCATGTTGCTGGAAGTTTCAATTTTATCCTTTCTGAGAGAGATGTCAAACAAAAGAAGATTATTGTCAACTTGTTGGTTGGAAACGACACAATTGTTGGAAATAAATCATCAACACAGAGGTTGAAAATAAATCATCAACACGAAGGTTGGAAAAAGATCGACAACCCAAAGGTTGGAAAAAGGTCAACAACCATGGAGGTTGGAAAAAGATCGACAATCCTAAGGTTGGAAAAGGTCAAAACCCATGGAGGTTGGAAAAAGGTCATCAACTAAGGAGGTTGGAAAAAATATCATCAACCATGGAGGTTGGAAAAAGTCAACAACCCGAAGGTTGGAAAAACATCAACAACCATGAAGGTTGAATCAAGTGTTTGAGATTGAATATGAAGTTGTGTGAATTAAATGGATGAGGTACTTGACGTTGGATCAAACACTCATGTTGCATTCAATTAATTTTGATTTGGAAAACATTTGACGTTGGATCATGTTTATTTTTGTTCTTTTGGAAAATGCCTTTTTTAGATCGCTTTTGATTATTACTAAGTTAGTGTACGAGTAAGGAAAGCGATAAAATGGAAAGCACTTTAATGCGAGTGGGGTATATTTTTACCAAATAAGGGATAATCACACACCATACAAATTAAACCATAAGTACATGAAATATGAAAAATAGATCAAGGTATTAAGAATTGAAAATAATCATGTCACCTCTAATTTCTAAGTAAACATGAAATGAAGTTAAAAATAAATTAGCAATTAAACATAATTAAAAGCTAATTCTAATTCATTAAAATTAGAAATTAAATTCTAACAAAATTAAATTCAATTACGAAACCTAACCTAATATATTATCTATTTAAAATATCTATTTAGATGTGTTAGAAAAAATGATTAAAATAAATTTAATCAAACAAAATTATAAAAGATAATTAAAATGCCAGTGGCGATGAAATTAAAAAAAGAAGTGTGTGTAGAAATGGGCATTGGCCTATGATCAAAGTCCAAGTGCTTTGGTTTTTATGATTCAGATTGGGGGTGTAGTAGTAAAAATGGTGCACAGGAAACAAAAGGCCCAACAGGGCACTACCGAAAAAGGCCTGAGAGGCCTGGTCAGCAAAAAAAAGGGTCAACGGTCAAGAAAAAAGGTCAACGCAGAGGCATGCTTGATGGTCGTTGGATGGAAGGCACGCTGATCTGACGGTGATGATCAAGGATGTGCGCTGCACTTGCCTCCATAAGATTCCTCTATTTTGTCTTATATCTATTTTATCGTATTCGCCTGTGTAAAGCCAATAGATACGTGCCATGTGGCATTGTTCATAAAAAAGGAAAAAAGAAGTGGAAAAGGCCAATGACACATTTCACGATACTGTAGCATATGATATTTTTTTATTTGTTCATTATTTCTCACACATTCATGAATTTGATCTACTAAAATTAATAAATTCAACAAACAATATGTAAATTAGATATCATCGGACTCGATTTTTTGCGAGGAATCCAAATAAGCGATCTAATTTTACAAATGAGCCCTGAACTTTGAAGAATCAAGCGAAAAGGTGAAGAATAAAGTGTGTAAAGAATCGATCGATTCACATTCGGTACAATGATTCATGAAAAGATAGTCACATCTTTCGAATCGTGATGAAAAAACGCTTCTAATAATATATTGACGTGTAATTAACGGTTAAGAATAAAAAAATCTCTATTTTCAAGTTTATGTGTTCAATGCAAAAATAAGTGATTATCTAATGAGCAATTCAAAACAATAACTTAAGTCAATCAGCCATCAAACATTAAATAATTCAAGGAAAGGGTATGGAAGAGATAAAGGATTACCGACAGAGCGAAGGTTTTCTCCGGTTAGTGTTGAAAATCGGAGTGTCGAAAAGAAATACAGAAAACTTCAAGAATAAGCTCCTTAGTCCCATTAACTTCCAAGCTTTGATAATTATTCTTGGTGATGAATGAATGTAGAAGATGCATCTTGAATGTAGAATATTAATTAATAGGCTTGAATTGATGAACTTTGGATGACGATTGTTGATGAAACTTGATAAACTTTAGATGATAAGTGTTGGTGAAACCTGATAAACTTTAGATGATAATTGTTGATGATAATGTAGAAATTGGATTATGGCTAAGTTCCACCATTTTATATCTTTAATGTGAAGTTCTAAATGTTGATGAAGATGAACTTTGGTGAGGGTGAGGGAGAAGATGAATTGAGAGGGAAATTGAGATAGAATTAAAGTAGAAAAAATGATGGAAACATAATGATTAATTATGAATTTTCTAAGTTAGATTCGTTAACCCCCTAAAATGTGAGAAATAACATGTTTATATACACTTGGTAGGTGAATGATCACCCTTGAATTGTGATCCAAGTAATGGGTTTATCAATGGTTAGAAGTTAATTTAATCATTAGTTGCGGATCACTAATTTCAACCATATGGTCAATTGTTAATAGTGGCTAGGATTGAATGGAAAAAAATGGAAGTTGAGATTTATGTTTGTTTGGTAATTAGGATGGTTAAGGGTTAATTAGGTAATTGAATGATTGTGAGGAATGAGGCAGTTAGAGAACAATATTCTTGGAGTTTAGAAAAAGTACCAAGTTAGGATATAAGGCAACGAGTCACTTGTAATTAACTTAAATTTTAATGCCTTTGCCTTTGATTTTTCACCTTTTTTGGTTTGAATTTTTAGTGAATCATACCATGATTTTAAGTGTTTTTGGGAAGTGATTTGGTGTTGAAAATAAGCACTTTTAAATAGTCTAAACTCATGGATCAAATTCTGAATTTTTGGGCTTGAAATAATGTTAGAAAGTGTTGAAAAACAAGTCATGGAAGTGAAGTTTGATGAAAGCTATAATTTGTTAGAAATTAACACTTGACATAATCATGACACAAGTCACTTGTGATAAATGATAATGAATATCTTAATCAAATACTTGTAGAATAGGTCTAAGAAAATTTAGGAGTCAAACCGAGTCAATAGTCAACAGTTGACCAATAGTCAACAGTTGACCAAAAAGTCAATTGTACCTAAAAGATTTGATTTTTTTTACCCTATTTCCTTGTAATCTATTCTTTTTATTTGTACCTCAAGAAATATGCCTTGTACCATGAATTTCCAATAAATGAATAAAATCTTCCAGCTTTGCCATTTCCTTTAAATCCAAGCAAACCTTCGAATTAAGTGACAATCATTCCAATCTCCCAACGAACCATGAATCTCAAATAAAGAGAAGATCCGCACCACAAGTAATATGAGAAATAAACCCGAATAATTACCACATAATATTCACTTAGAAAAATCCACTTAAACTGAATAAATCCATTATTACTGAAACTTGACTTGACGATTGTGCTATGCAAAATGCGATGAATAGTGTGTTAAATGTATGACCTAATTGAATGAATTGAGGACCATGTATGCAAATGATTTTAACATAAGCTAGACGAATTGAATGAGGAAGTAAGGAAAATTTTGAGGTATGACACCTAGTTTACATGATAACAGCTTTATGAAACCCGTATCCTCCACAGAGTCACTAAACTCCATCAAATCCCTCCACCAAAGTGATTCTTGGCTTAAAACTTTTGACACATATTTGGACAAAATTCTTATAACAATATGTATTCGAGGATACCCCTCCAAAAAGCATTGGTCTCCTTAATGAATCTCCATAACCACTTTGTTAACATGGCCCTATCAAACACACCAACATCTTTAATCCCAATCCCTCCATATTCCTTAGGCTTACACACAGAGTTCCAACTTACCCAAGCCATACTTTTTTTATCTATCGAGTCGGACCACAAGAACTTCCTCTGAATTGAGACTATTTCCTTGACCACTTTGACTGGGGCTTTAAAGAAAGAAAGATGGTGAGTAGGCAAGTTTGTCGGTACATAATTAATCTGAGTAACCCTACCCCTAAAGGATAACATCCTTCCCTTCCATGATGATAATCATGTCTTGAAGCAAGAAATAACCAGCTTCCAGAATGATACTCGTCTGTGATTTCCTCCTATTGTTATGCCAAGAAATCTAAAAGGTAACAATTCACTTTTGCAAGCCAAAAATTGTGCAGCTGCCTTCATAAAAGGACCCTCAAACCCCGCCCCCATATAAGCAACTCTTCAAAAAAATTATTTTCAAACCAGAAACCATTTCAAATCCTCTTAATATGGATTTCAACCCCCATAGATTTGACCATGAACCGTGGCACACAAGTGTAGTATCCTCATAAAATTGCAATAAACTATAAGAGGCTTCATCATTTAGTTTAAATCCATATAATATTTTCATTTTTACCTCCCTCGTTACCACAAAAGCAATACCTTCCACCACGATAGAGAACAAGAAAGGAGAAAAGGGATCACCTTGTCTTAGACCCCTTGACACCTTAAAGTCTTATGTTGTACTCCCATTCACTAAGAATGACATGAAACCAATGAATACCCCACCTTTCATGCACTGCATCCCCTTATCACCAAATCCCATAGCCACCATCCTTCTCTAAGAAATCCCATTCAACATAATCATATTCTTGAGAAAAGTCAACTTTGAATAGTAAACAAGTCATTTTCTTCCTTTTAGCAAAATCTATAATCTCATTTGCCACCACAACTCCATCAAGTAGCAAAGTCCCTAGAATGAAAGTTGTTTGTGTGTTCGAAATCAGCCTTCCTATACAATATCTCAATCGAGCTACCAGAATCTTCGAGACCACTTTATAAACACACCATATGAGACTTATTGGCCTATATTTTTCCAAGCCTTGAGGGATAGTTGTCTTGGGAATCAAGGTAATGAAATAAGAAAGTATAACTTTGGGTAATGACACAAAGTGGTGAAACTCTTGAATGCATTTGACCACATCACAACCAACTACCACCCATCAATGCATCAGGAAATCCAGGTTGAAACCATCTGGACCTGGGCTTTTGTTCCCATCACTACCAAACACAGCCTCTTGGATTTCCTCAACAGTAAAAGGTTCCTATAGCCTCGCAATTTCTTCAATGGTTAGTTTAGGTCAATCATAGAAATCAATGGTCGGTCTCTGAACCAAAATGCTCTGAAATCACTTATTCCACCCTTTCAGAACCAACTTTAATAGATGAGATTGTATTTTCCTAGTTTTACATTTGAGCATATAATGGAAGCATCTAGAATTTAGGTTTCCCTCCTTCACCCATTTCATCCTGACTTTTGATTGAGGATGCTTTCTTTTAAGTGTGGGTTATTCTAAATCTCCTTCTGAGCCACACTGCTTTTCAATAAATATTCCTCCGAAGTTTTCCCACAATCACTCACCATGTCAGCCTCAATGGCATTTAGAGAATCTACCCCTTCATTTATTCTCAAGTCCACCCACCCAAACATGCTCCTATTCCACCACCTCAATCTATTACTTAAGCATTTGAATTTCTCTTTAAGTATGTGAGCAACATTGCCTGAAACCACTGTAGTACTCCAGGCATCTTTCACAAAGTCTAAGAACTCAGGATGATCATATCAACAGTTGAAAATCTAAAATGGTTTTGCTCCTAATTAACATTCTTTGATTTGATCCACACCGGCTTGTGATAATAAATATCTATATCCCTAACATGTTGAACCACAATGCTTCATTTATTAATCAGCTCCTCATAAATGAGCAATCTATCAAGCCTACTTTTGTAACTTCCATTGGAAATGAACCAAGTGAACCTATTACCCACAACAGGCAGGTCAACTAGATTCATGAGATCAATAAAAGTGAAAAAATTATCCATCTCAGCAACACAAGGCCTTCCTCTACCTCTTCTTTCCTCCTCTGATTTAATGACATTAAAATCACCTCATACTAACCACTCCCTAGGAGGGAGCTTACTTTTCCACTCAATAAGATCATACCACAACTTTCGTTTATCCACAATACTACAAGAGGAATACACATTAATGATATAGCAATTTAACCCTTTCCATAAGACATTGATCCCCGAAAATCCTTTTCCCTTCAAGCTGGAAATTGGGCAAAGGGCTTCCTTCCTCCAAATTGTTAAGATACCACTAGACTGTCCAACAACGACAACAACAGACCAATCATAATCCTCTTTACCTCACATATTATGAACCAAATTATCCTCCATTTTCTGAATCTTCGACTCACCATACGATAGAATTTGACAAATCCTTCTTCTTTTTATTTAGCTTCCACACCCACGAACATTGAAAGTAACAATATTCATGGAACCCTAATGTCTATATTTTAATAGGCAGCACTATAAGAAAATAAATTAGATAATGTGACACAAATTTCATCATTTAGAAAAGTTAATTTATATTAGTAATTGACACATCATTACTTAATAATAATAATAAAATAAACAATTTTAAAAATATTTTGTGCAAGATATTTAAATTTCTAAGTCAAATATATTTTCGATTAATATTTTTCAAATATGTATAGAACTTATAAAAAGACTCTTCATAAAAAGATAAGCTAAAGATTTCATTTCTAACTTAAATTATTATTACTTTATCTTGTAAACTTAATATTAAAAACATATATGTTGACTTAATATTATAGATTATAATTCCTTGTAAGATAATTTCATAGGGATTAAATAGTGCAATATTATTTATACAAAAAAAGTAGATAATTTTAGTGAAATTAAAAAATATATTTAACTTTTAAAATATTGAGTGACTTTATTTATATTAAACATATAATTGATTTGTTTAATAAATTTATATGACAAAAAAATATATATGTTTGGTACCAAGGTTTTCTAACAAACTCAGAATATTAAGGCATATATTCTAAACATTAAGGCATATATATACTGCTTATAAATAGTGGTCCATAAGTTATTTATAAGCGATAATTATAATTCACCCTCAAAAAATATTATGGTCAAACAAAGCCATATTTCTACTGCTTATAAATAGTGGTCCATAAATAAATAAATAATATCTACGAGCTAGGCAAAGGAGGGAATTTTATAGGGTGGGCACCTTATGTATCAATTGATTGGCAATTGGCAAATTAGTGCATGTCTATCAAGTTACCTACACTTCTAAACCACTCGTTCAAATAATATAAGTGTAAGAGTAGTTAACTACACATTGAGTATGTTAGGTATAAAAAAACAAAAAAAAGTTTGTAGTTTGATTGAATTAACTAAAGGAAAACTCGTATTACCTTTTGCTTGCATGCTTTGTTTTATCTTAATTTTAGTAACCCTATAAAATTTTACGTGTAAGGCGAAAGATTAAGAGGGGCATATATAGAAGTGTAAGAATGTTAGTGTGTAACAACTTCATTGATTAAATTAAACAAGAAAACTTAATCTTGTAGTAGTAATCCGCACTAATGAGATTTGAAAAAAATTATATGGTGGTGTTAGAAACTTTAGTTTAATTATTCTAAGATGATAGTTTGGGTGTTTTGGTTTGGATATATACTACAACCAACAAAAACAAAATAAGGGATTAAATAATAATAACGACAAACAACTAAACATCATCAAACAATTATAATAAATCTTTGTTTAGAACAATCATACAGTAAAACAAAACACAATTAAAAATAAAATAAAAAAGAAACATATCGCTATTTGTTTATCCAATTTGATCGAAATGATCATCTACATAAGAAGTATGGTACAAATCTATAATTCACTATAAATAATGTAAGAATACAATTTCCTGCATTTTGTTGTTATGATTTGTGAATTATATTCAACTCCCATCAAATCATATATATGGATATTAATAATAGTTAACAAATATAATTGATAATTAATCAATACAATTAAAATTTCATGAATATGATACCTATAATGAATATAGACACATTTTAATATTTCTTTCACAATTGAAGCGGGAGGTTGACGAAAGTTGAAATTATCTATGAAATCTTAAAAAAAGAATATGAAAGGAAGATCTATTGTAAAAATATCTGCAATTTGATATTATGATGGGACGTGAAGAACACTGATATAACCTCGAGCTACCTTTTCGTGAATGAAATGAATATTCATCTCGACGTATTTTGTTTGTTGATGTTAAACTGGGTTATCTGAGAGGTAGATTGCACTAATGTTGTCACAATAGACCATAGTGGGCTTGTGAATGGGACAGTGTAACTCAAGAAGAAGGTTGCGCAACCAACATGATTCAGATACCACATTGGCAACACCGCGATTTTCTGCTTCAGCACTAAAGCGAGATAATGTGGGTTTCCATTTTAATGACCAAGAGAGCAAGTTATCACCATGAGAAACACAATAATCAGAGGTAGATCTTCGAGTATTCGGGAATCCTCCGTAATCAGAATCTCTATATGAAAGTAATGAGGTAGTAGATGATGGATAAATATGTAAACCATAATCATGTTCCTTGAGTGTAGCGCAAGATATGTGGTAGAGCTTGCATGTGATCTTTCACTGGGTTCTGCATGAAAAGACATATTTTTTGTACTGCATATGAAATGTATGGTCGGGTAAAGGTTAGGTACTAAAGGGCATCATCAAGGCTACGATAGAGAGATGGATCCTCATATGAAGTGATATGTGTTGCACTCATCTTTGGTTTTGTATCGACCGAAGTTAGACACGATTTGCAAGAGGACATTCCAGCGCATGTAATAATTTATTTGCCATACTTTTTCTATGAGATAAATAAACCTTTTTGGTGTTGAGTGACTGTAAAACCCAAGAAGTAGCTCAGGTGTCCCAAATCTTTCTTAGCAAATTCGGATGTGAGAAGTGAAATGATAGATTATCGCAAAGCATCAGAAGATATGGTAAGGATAATGTTATCAACATAAAGTACGATATAGACCACGTGAGTATCTTTCTTGTACATGAAAATAGATATCACACTTGCTTTTAGAAAAACCAATAGATGAAATATAGTCGGTAAATCGCTTGTACCAAGCTCGATGAGTTTGTTTAAGCACATATAGAGATTTACGCAGACGACAGGCATGGTTAGGATTTGCTGAATCCTTAAAGTCTAATGGTTGATACATGTAAACGACTTCTTTGAGCTAGCCATGTAGAAAAAGATTCTTGACATATAACTGATGAATTTCCCAAAACTTAGAGAGAGCAATACTAATAACAGTGTGAATAGTAGTCAGTTTGAAAACTAGGCTAAAGGTTTCTTCATAATTAATGTAGACCTATTGACCTGCACCATCACCTACAAGTCGGGTTTTATGCCTCTCAAAAGAACCTTCAAATTTTTCTTTATGTGTGAAAATTCCACGTCTTATTTTTAATTAGAGCATTAGCATCAATTGGTCGGGGCACTAAATCCCACATCTTATTTTTAATTTGAGCATT